>NC_038044.1:61351271-61658272 GCF_002211085.1 Panicum hallii | reverse complement strand
TTTCTACCATTGTTTCTTAAGCTATTCTTGATTCGGGCCCGATGATAAAACCTTTATTTCCCTTCTTTATTGTATGTTTGTTTGTGTGCGCCGTAGATCATGAAGTGACCAAGGGGGAACCCGTCGACGAGCCGTACTGCGAGCAAGAGTCCGAGGACCAGTACCGCGAGCCCGAACCCGACGGACAGTACCTCGATCAGGACTTCCCGGAAGGCTTTGTGAATGGCAAGTCCAATCCCATCCTTTGATGCATATTTATCCCAGTGTTATAAACGCAACCTATTGGCCTGTTTTATAAAATGCATCGTTTTATTGCAAGACATGGTTGGATAGCCACCCCTTGATTGCTATGACTATCCCTTGATGACCTAGGATTGCTCTGTTAGACGTTAACTACTGCTAGAGATGCTTGTTACCTGTTATTCCCTTTATTATATTTTGAACCATGACCACAAGCGCTTTACCAAAAGATAAGGGTACGAGTGTTTTAAAAGATAAAACGGGATTTTAGGAAAATAAAGAAAAGATATAATCTGACGAGATGGACGGCATTTTCTGTGTGAAATGCCACTAGTGTGCTTGTACCTTTGTGGTTGAGCATTGTCAGGAGATGTCCGTCTGGTCAATATAAGGATGAACTGAGGTGTCATCTTGCCTAACCCATTTATCGTACAACCACTTGACCGTTGTGTGGGCAACGGCTTAGCATAAACCCCACTAGTTGTTCTGCTAGCCAAAAGGAGAGTGGGTGAGCAACGGGAGACCATGGAGGAGGAATACGATCTGTGTGAGTTATGTCCCGGTTATGACCTTGTTGATAGGTCATTAACCCCATGGTAGCTTCCGTGTTGGCTAGTTAGATTCGGCTAAGGTGGGTAATGGCTTTGTTAGGATCCGCCGCGACATTAAGGTGTTCGTAGTGCGGTACCCTATTTGAGGGTAAAGTGTACCACCTCTGCAGAGTGAAAAATCTATACGAAAAGCCGTGTCCACGGTATTGGACGCGTTACGGCATGGTCACTTCAATAGATATTTTGGGATGATTGGTTTTGTGGCGTGAGTTGTTTTGAAAGTGCCCGGCAGTTGTGCAGTAAGCTACTGTGGACGTGGAGTCCGGTGGCATTAAAACTTGGAATCCTTTGTGTAGGATCAACCCCACTTATTATTCGATTACTATAAAAATGTCTTGAGAAAACTCTTTTATCAAATGAACCCTTGCATGTGTAAAACCTCGCTTTATCGCAAATGAACCCTAGCCTCATCCTTGATATACCCGTGCATAATCTTTATTATTTCCCCTCCGTGGGTGTGGTTGGACTTGTTGAGTACCTTTGTACTCACCCAATATATATTTGTGATTTTCTTCAGAGGAAGACCCGGACTTCGTTGTTGAAGACGTCGAGTAAAGGTTGCGTCCGCACCCAACCTTGCCTGTGGTGTTAGCCCTCCGCAAGATGCTTCTGCTAGTGTGTTACTCTGAGCCCGAGCTGGATCCCATGTGGGTCGTGCTTTGGTGTATCACCATAGCTGTTTTATTACTGATTATCGTTTGTATCGAGTGTCCGCCTCCTCGGAGGTTTGTACGGTAATGTACCATCTGATGTAATAAATGTGTATCAGCCTCCTAGGACTGATTTTTATATCACATTTAAGTCACCTCGGATGAGGGGACGCTTCACCAGGCGGGAGTGACGGCCTGATGGCCTGCCTATCTGCCTGCCAGAGCGGCGGTGGCCTGCTAGCCAGCCTGCCCAGGCGATGGCGGCGGCAGCGGCCAGCCAGCTTGCCACAGCAAGAAGGCATGTCCTGATCTGTGCGAGAGTGAAGGGCAGAAGGATCTTTCCACAGTCCAAATACATGAAAAGAAAATTAGAAAAGAGAAGAAATACATCTAATGGCAGTATAATCAAATTGTTGATCTTTGAAATTCCAATTTTACGATGCCAATGTTAGTAATGACAAATATGTGAAACGCAATGTTTCGAGTCTCAAGATTGTAATTTTCTCGATGTCGAATGGTTGGGAAAGCCTTGCTTCCCGTTAGGCTGTCAGGCGAGAGAAATTTGCAATTTCGACATTATCGGAGGTGGGCTTGGCTATAATACCATCAAATTTTAGCTTTTGCCTGGGTGCCATTGGGCAGTCCCAACTTACAGTGTCTATGGGTAGTGTCTATATTGCCATATCATCAAGACATTATCTTTAGAAATTTGGTGCGGATTCCTATTAAACTAAGTCTCTTTTCTCCACCTATCATATTTGTTCTCTATTTATTATGAAGACACCATATCACTCCTAATGCACAACTTATAGTATCTAGCGTATTGTTTTACCTGTTGACACTGGGTGAGATCTAGTTTCTTCCTCTCTCCACTCTCTCTCATTTATTATGGTGTCACATGAGCTAAAAGTCTTATGTAGCGGTATAATTAATGGTATGGAAATCCTGAGGGTTAGGAACGCCTTATGAACAATGTTGTAAATAGCGGGCTATGAAGTTTAGCTGCAGCCTTCTCTAAAAGCTATAGAAAGCTACAGCGGACGATAACGAAAGCTAAATCATTCAGTGGAATGATGAAATAATCAATAATTACATATAAAATTATAAGCATTATTGGTCTAACACCAAAAAATAAACTCTAACATGTCTCTTAACTGCCCAACGGTACCTATGCTATGTTGTTTAGGGTCCACGCTATGTTCATTTAGTTGTATTTATTCTATTGACCGTATCTTTGAGCGAATGACACCACTAAAATATACTAGCAGCACTGCTAAATATCGCAAAAGTCACTTTAACGACATTTAGCACCGCTAAATCTCGTAAAACCCATTTAGCGGACATAGCGGACAAATATTGCATAGCGTAGCTGTAGATCTCCTAAAAAGCTAATAGCAGGCTATAGCAAAATTATAGTTGGCTATTTTCAACATTGCTTATGAAACGATGTCTTCCTGCTGCAATGCCTTCTCTTCCTTTTATAATTCATTTTATAACTTACCCTTTCTTCTACCAGATGAACTGACCAATGTGCCCTCTTGCCACCCAGTCTTATCCGCTCGGTCTTCCACCTCTCGAACCCACGCCATGGCCGACAGCAAGAGCCGCCGCGCTCGCAACCCCGCGGTGGGCCTCGCCGCAGCGCCGCCGCTAGGAGACAATACCGTCCCCGAGCTCCCGTCCTTCTTCTCTCAAGTCTCCGTCGCTGCCAGCTTCTCCACCTCCGCCGCGGGGACGGGATGGACGGAGATGGCCGGCACGGCGGCGACAGGACGGAGGGCAGATCCTACCTCGTCGTCCCGTTCAGCTGCTCCTCTCTCCAACCATGCTCTACCTGTTCCGAACCGGGGGCGCAGCCGCCCAGGTGCTCGAGGTGACCGTCGACACGGCTGCTTGCGTCGATCCGTCTTCCTCTGTCCTGCCTCTGTCCTGCTAGCGGATGAGGACAGGGACAAGAACATCACGAAAGCCTTGACTAGCTGATTTGATATTGGAATCACAATTATCTATATCACCAGTAGCAGTTTCTTTGCACGACTCTATCGTATCTTGCAGCATGTCGCATACTTGCATCCAACAGCTTCGTTCGTCTTCCTGGGTGTTGCATTTGTTGCTAGCGTTGGCACGCCGCTTGCTGCTGCTCGAGTGGGAGTGCTGCTCGACCGAGACGCTGCAGAACGGTCCGGCGACGGCGTTTGGGAGTGCGGCGGCGAGGCGGACAAGAGACGAGCCTTGGCGTGGCTGGCGGCGTCAAGGACTGGCGCCGCTGGCTGGCGGCGTCAGGATCTGGTGCAGCGCTTGGCTGGCGAGGGACGCTGCCGGCGTTGAGGATTTGCGGCTGGGGGCGTCGAACGCGGCTGGCAGTTCAGGTTGAACTGCTGAAACGCACTGAGAAAAAAAAATCCAGTAGATAAAGATGGGTGCCTCAAGGGCACATTGGTCCATCCATGTGGCTAAATAGATGAGAGAACATAAAATGAACTAGAAAACCACGGAAATGCATTCTAGCGGGTTGACCATGTTTTATAATGGCAAAGTATAGTATTCTGGCGAAGTCCATTTTCGAGAATGGCGAAATTGCAAATTTCTCGTCAGATGACGCAACGTGCAAAACAAGCTCAGCTAGGAGGCAGGACCTACCTGTGCCTACTGTGCAGTGAGAAATCCGGACTGGTTTTTCATCGGTAATAAACTACAGCATTTAAAAAAATTATTTTTTTGCGAAACACAATATGACGCAGACTGTTTAAGAATCGGATGCAACCATATTCTTCCTCTCAATTAACTGTACAAACATTTCTAATTTATATACAAATTCATTATTCACAAGCTTCGTATAAAATGTGAAACATATATATGCAAATTGTTGGATTTTTTATTTGTTAGGTAGAGCTCTAGCTCTACGAAACTTTGGAGCTGGTAATTTCTAAATCTAGTAGTTCTTAGATGAACAACACTAGAAATTCTTGGCACTGAAGCCTTGAGCAGATTAAGGGTACTTACTTATTGAGGCATTTCATTCTTATTGGATTAAACGCATATGTTCAAACTACTTTAGTTAGGATACAAAACTCCAAATATTACATGGATTTCATAGCAAGAAGCTTTGCCAAATAGGATCTGTATCTCACAAATCGTTGTGGCGGTTCTTTTCCAAACTTTACATAACTTTAAAAGTTTAGTACAATCACCGTTGTTGAAGCCGCTTTGAAAAGTAGTTATGTTGACTTCTATCATTGAGTACATACATCACAAAAAAGTTTTTTCAGTAACAGCAAATAAATAGGTATTGATAAGCATATAAAAATGAAATAAATATATAATGAAACGGAACTGTTGAGCAATACAATATTGATTTTTTTCAAGTTATTCTTATGATAGACTATGGAGCTTTTTTTTTCATCAAGCGAGACCAAACCATATTGTGTTAGTTTCATGTGGGCATTGTTTTTTCCTTAAAACGTAACCGAGTTTTCTTGTGACCATTTGTGTAGCAAATTGTGCACTAGATGAAAACTCATTTTGTACATTAGTTCTAGAAATCATCTATTAATTTTACATCCCATGTTCATCACCTTCTTTTTGGGTGGAGGACGACGGGTTTGTGGAGTATGTCATCCTATCCGTGGTGCAATAGAATACGTGCTATTGAATCAAACTAGCCATTTTAAACTTGGAATATATGATTGGTAGGTGGTTTGGACCTACATGTTGAGTTTAAAATTCCTTTCGTTTTATTCCTTTCTTTTTTTAATGGCTCCATGTATTTGGTTTGTTGCAGTGCCTGAAACTTTATTAATAAATCTTCCTTCATCTAAAAAAATTCAAACATCCAAACTTCTGTCCCATTAAATATTCACATTGCCATCTAAAAAGAATCCGCACCGTAAATATAATATCTAGTTTGTGTAAACCCAAGTGTCTTCACTCTCTATTATAGTCTGGCATCTAATCAATCACCCTCAATCCCTTTTACATGGAAGAGGAGACTACGGGGGTGTTTGGATCTAGAGATTAATTTTTAGTCCGGATCACATCAGATATTTAGATGCTAAATAGAGGAATGAAATATGAGCTAACTATAAAACTAATTGCATAAGCCGGTGCTAATTCACGAGACGAATCTGTTAAAGCCTAATTAATCCATCATTAGCACATGTTTACTGTATCACAATATGGTCAAATCATGGACTAATTAGGCTTAACGAATTCATCTCGCGAATTAGCCTCTATTTATGCAGTTGGTTTTATAATTAAACTATATTTAATACTTCTAATTGATGTCAAATATCCGATACGACGAGACTTAAGTTAAGTTTAGTCTACGGGGAACCATACACCCCCTATGTTGTTTCACACGAGCGCCTGCGTTGAGGAAGGGGAAAAGAAAAGAGGAATGGTGGTTGGAGAGAATAAGTGTTCAAAGGGTCCTACGCAGTGGCTATAGGCAACAGCCGCCCCCGTCACTGATGATGTGTGAGCGGCCAATGCGTGCTTGCTACGTCTGACAAAGTCAATTGACGAGACACCAATAGCATCAAATCCGTTATAGACAAGCTAGTTGGTGTCCTAGCTAGCTATAGGATTTATACATTTACACGAACTGTTTAATAACTAGGTAATTGCACTATGTCCTGGATCTGAAAATGTGATATTTGATAACATTGGGACCACTAAGAATTAGAAATGACTGCAGAACCTCTCTGTCTGAAGTCTCTCATGTATTGTCTTCCAGGAAAAAAAAAACATCTGCATTTTATATTACCCCAGTAAATCGTTCTTTTTCCTCTTGATTTACAGCATATTTCTCTCCTGTGGTGTGTATGTGTATGTCAGTTTTAAACCAAAATGTTCCAGAATATGCAGCACCCCCGCAGGTTGAATGTCGCCTTCTTTGCTTCAGTTACAGTTACTTCAATAGGGGAAAGACCCTGTCAGCTTAATGTGATCCAGGGTCCTTCTCAAACCATAGCGCTCGACAGCCGGATAGCCAGCTCTGAACCCACCTCCATATGCCTCGGACGAATCCGTTTCGATCTGGTTCTTGATGAATGCCCCCAGCTTCTTCTCGAATTCGGTCTTCGCGCCCTTTTTGGAAGAGGTAGGTGCTGAAGATGAAGATGACGATGCCGCTGAGCTGGATGCGACATTGCTACTGGAACCGGCGATGATTTCTGACTCTAGCCACAGGTGGGACAGAACTTGGCAGATGCCCTCTTCAACCTCAATACTAAGATTTCGGAATCCTATAGAAAGAAAAGCATGTCAGCAATAGGAGTAGCAATTGTCCTTTTCTTTATGGACGAAAATAAGCGCGCGAAGTGATGACGATACATGTGAAGCCCAAAAAAATGTTAGCATAAACAAGTTACCTTTGAGACGAAGATATGCATGCATCATCTCGTGGGCAAGAATGGAGCCAGTTTGTAATCTGCGTAGCCATTATATTAATGAGAAGTAAGAAGGCCTATCTAGCTATGCTTCAAACATAAGAACATCATAAGTTCATGGTCCATTAAAGGTTCACAATGGAACTGGCAGAAGTCTGCTTGATGGATGATCTGAAAAAACAATAAATGAGGAAAAATAAAGGTAAAACAATGTACCTTGGTAGACCATATAATATAAGGATCGCAGTCACTTCACACCGCCGAGACAGCTTGTATGGTCCTGTAATCATATCTAGGATTCTGTTTCCTGGCCCAATCTGTGGCCTTTTTAAGATCTGGAACAATAGCATCATTCAGTACATGCATATCTTAAAAATTTACCCGTGCCAGTAGCCCAATAGTCAAATGAACAGAGTAATGCATCAATATTTGAAGAACTCACCGTTCTGACAATTTGCTCTTCAGAAAGACATAGACCTCTGGTTTCGGGCAGGTGGTGCCCCTTAAACAGAGCAAAATAAAATGGCGTGAGTTTGGGAGTATATGAAGTGTTGTGCACACCAAATAACTATTTCATATCACTTACATTTTTCTCAGCTTCCAATGCTTCATTCAGAGCCTGTCTCTCAACCAAAAGTAATGGAATTTGCTGTTCTACTTTCATGTTCAAACCTTCAAAAAATTCCTGAATGTCCATGTAAAGGTGTTGACATTCTGGAGTATCCATTATTGAAGAATTGAGGCATTCCAAGCAGAGTTTCCTCCCATCATCTAATGTTATGTACTTGATCTCTCTAGGCTGAATTTCAGGATGGAAGGAACATATAAGAACATAGAACACTAGTTGAAAAGGGATAGTGGCTGAAGAACTGAGAACCAATAGAGGCACAAAAGTTGATTGCAGAAGTACTGAAAGAATTTTTTTTATTGCCACTCTATGCCAAGCCTACATATTGCAGGGCTTAGGAATAATACCCTGCTTACACTTATGTCATCATTTGTGCAAAATTATTAACTGAGAGGTGTTATGTTTGGAAACATTGGGTTATAAGCTAGCTCGAACATATTTAAACTCTTCATGCGGGACTATTATCACCACACAACACATTGGTGGCATGGGCCAACACCACTAGTTGGCTGGGGTACTACATCCTGTGCTGGCATTCCTAAGACTCTAGCACCAAAGTGCAATGGTAACAACCAAGAATTGCGACAACAACAACAATAGTGTAGGAACTAAGTGATGTAACTACTTACATATATTTATGCTGACATATAGTGATCTATACTGGTTCCAAGTAAATAGGCGGTATTTTCAAATGTTAGTGAAAAGTGAACGGCTCCCACCCAGGAACTGACCAGGGGATCTGTTCTCATTGACAGATATAAAACCCTGTACTGACCTCCATTCGTTCACAACTGCAGCACCTAGGAGTGCCATCATCTTCATGGGAAGGACAGTACTTCTGCATCCAGAAAGGATGTGCTCGGTATTCGATGAGGCCATCTCTATTCGTTGGAATCTAGGGAAGGAAAACATAATAACCACAGTTATATAGACAGATAAAAAAATATAACTCTGACTAATACCTTCATGCTTATACATACAAAATTGTCACAAACATCGCATTTTGGATGAAAAAACTCTTTGTAGCAGGATCTGTGGTATGGCTGATCGTCGTGCATAGCAAACTGCAGAAAAGAAGCACTATCATCAATCAGTTGGTTTAATTGAAGAACACTAATATATGTAAACATACTACTCTCTTATACCTCATACTCGGATATGGGCTTGTTGCAAGCAAAACATCTGAAGCACTCGGGATGCCAAACTGAACCCATACAACTAAGGAAACGGCCATGGCCAATTGGGTTATGGCATCCAGCACAAGTCCTACACAAATAAAAGGACTTCTGATCAAGTCAGTGCTGGAATGCTAATAGACAAACAGAGTGGACCTCGAAATTCGCAGCCTCATATGATAACTTAGTTACACATGCCTGCTAGCATATGTGTAGAGCTAATCGTTCCATGAGCTCTCTTGGTACTAGGAAGATGACACTTATATGTATTTATCATCCAGTTAGCAGTTAAATTTCAGGTCAGCCTCAAGGGGTGGAAAACTCTACCTTGAAAGAATACATTTACTTTTATTGCAAAAAATATTGAAAAGTCCTATGTTAGTTTTGTGTTTGATATGCTCATCGAATTTGGTTAGAGTACTGGCTGGGTCATCTCCCAGTTTCATAGCAATGTTGAACTGTTATACTAAAAATCTAAAATACCAAAGAAACCGGAGGAAGAAATAGACACCTGAATCCACTTGCTGGGTAAACATGTGGAGGTGGCTCCTTTGCTGGAACATACTGTCGAGGAGGCACATCCTCAATAGGAACATTCCGTCGAGGAGGTACGTTCTCATCAGGAACATTTTGTCGAGGAGGAGATTCGGCATTCAGGCTCTCTTGCAGTGCTCGTGCAAGTTGTTCGTCTTCCTCCAAATTATAGTGAGTATCTACATTAAAATCAGCAATGGTGTATTATGATTTCATTTCCAAAGTCATTGTTCCCAAGGACATTAATTTTATATATGGGGCGAGATAGGTAAATAATGATAAAATAAACAAAGAAGAGGATATGAAAAGTCAGGCCAGCACTAACCAATAGCCGCTGTTCCCTTATGTTGATCTTCCTCTGCTAGTGATAATGCAATAGCACGATCTATATCTTCATTATCACTGTCACCATAAGTATCCTACAGTAATGAGGACAAGCAGGCATTGAATAACAATTCTTTTGTCTTGGGATCATGCATTCTATAGAATGTGAATAATCACATTGAAAGGTATAAGGCTAAAACTTTTCTTTAGGCGTAGGTTATATGAACAAGAAAGGATTAGCTACAGTAGAAACTAGAAAGGATAAAGGAATGCACATGGCCGATTTTGTTCAACAGCAAAGCACATGGACAGAGGCTTACTCTGTTGTAATCAGATGACTGGCCTTCATGCCAGTCTCCGTCATAGTGACCCCTTGAAACTCTATTTACTGAACCCTTGAAAATTTTGTTTAACCAACTCATGATCTTGACCTTATGTGATGGTCAGATTCCTCTATCCTGCAGCAAAGAGTATAAAACAAATTCAGAAGAACTTGGAGAAACCATTGAGTTAGAATTACAAATGAAAAACATGTTTCCTGGCAAGCCACGAACGGAAAGGTTCTCATTCATCAGTGAGCACCTTTTCTGTATTAGCAAAAGGCATTGCATGACTGTAAAAGCAGGAAATCTCTAATCCCATACCTAGTCTAAGGATGAAACTGCCAAGAAAATCTACAAACCCGGTATGTTCTCAACAATTCAGACCTGTATCAAAACAGAAACGAATTAGCACACTAGAGGAAAACGCTACTGAAGCTGAAGGGAGCAAATCAAATTGATCTCTCACAAGACAGAATGAAGAAACACGGATATCAATCCAGCTGACTGATTAATTTCTTACAACGCACTATATTCTTATTTGCCAAATATAAACTACGAATTCAGTCAACAAAGGGACTCACGATTCTATCAAAACCAGCCAGGATAACTGGCGACCATCCTTTCCCCCGAACCCCTGCGACTAAACAGTATCAGAACACTAAGCCCAATCGAAACACTGCATCAAACCCGTCACAATTCAACAAAGCTTCTCACCTCGAAGTGATCCGGAACTCCCAAACGAGAGGCTCGAGTTCCGCAATCGCGCTTGGCCACACACCAAGAAGACGCGGATGAACCGCTTGAGTGAGCCAGCAAGCGACAGGCTAACCGCCGGTCGCAGATAGAAAGCTCGTTTTTTTTCCTCTCCTTTTTCGTTGATCCAAGAACAAAGAACACCGCCGCACGCGCCCCCGCCCGCAGGATAAAGAAAGCGAGCGAGGGGGCGGGCGACAAGTAGGTGCGCTGCCAGATTCCGGAGGAGGTGGGAAGAGGACAAGGGGCAAGGGAGGAGGCGGAAGCGAAAGGAAGGAGCCGAGGCGTGACATGGACGGCAGGGCGGGAGGCGGAGTAGTGGAGACGCAGCAGCCGGGTCAAGAAAAGCTAAGCGAGGGGGTGAGGTGAGGTGACGTCCGCCCAGCGCTGGCACAGCGACGTCTCCCTCGCGCGCGCGCCAGGCAGCGGGGTGAGGAGGAGGCGAGGAGAGAGACGCACGGCCACATGGGGGCGCGCCGCGCGGCGCGGCGCGGCGTGGCGTCGCATTTCGTCGAACGCCTCGAGGTCGCGCGGAGATGGAGACGGGATTTCGGGATGGCGCGCGGTAACTGCCTAACTGGAATGGAGAAGGGATTTTTTTTTTTGATGGGATGGAGAAGGGAATTGGAGTTGGAGAGCCGTGGGTCTCAGTGAGTTGACTAGTCGACGCTTTTTGGACGTTTTCTAGTCTTCGAATTTCAACTTGAAAGGCCATTCTATTTTTCACCAAATTTTCAAAAAATGGAGCAAGGTTGGGGAGTTACATCTTCACCCAATTTTCAAAAAAAAGAGATCTCGAGAGTAAGTTGGCAGCTTATATCTTCACCGTGCATATATCATCTAGATGGTCAATTAACAACTTCACTTTCCAAATCTTCGTGTATTTTCTTCCAACAAGGAAAAAAATGCATGTGCAGAACTCGAGCAAATAAAAAAAATGTCAAGTTACACATACAAGTTGAGGAATAACTCGAGCATGCGGACCAGTTGTGCAGCTGAACTAAACCATTGTTACCTCGCTTGGTGCAGTACCTACCCCTACAGAATAAGAGAGCAATCAATCACATAGTAGGACAACATGTCTATATACAACCACACACAAAAAAATGCAACACTAAGAGCCCATTTGTGAGAGCCCCAGCCCTCAGACAAAACACTGTTCACTGGAGGCGGTTTGTCTCTCCTCTCCTCTCCTCTCCCCTCCCTCTGTCCCTGTCACAGAGGGAGGAGAAGTCGGAACCGGCCGGAACTCTTCCAAACAGGCTCTGACGCTTGCATTATTCAGATTGACAAAACTTCATGTCCTGTAGTTTTTTATCTCGTGACATGTGTTAGCTACGTTGGAAAATGTATATTTTGTTTTGACCTCACAAGATGATGAGCAGGTCATGCATAGTCAATCCACAACTTCTCTTGGCTCTGCGGCACACCATGTGGCCAGCAGTTGCTTCTGCCCATGCATGTTAGGTACAAGCTCGCTCATAGGAGTCATATACTCTGATCCATTTATTTGTTGCGAAACAAAATTCACGCCCTATTTGACTCCCGCCACGCCGTGCCGCAACAAATTCGGCAAAATTTAGCAAACCCCATCATGGCATGTGGGATGATTATGATTGGTTCGGATGATGTGACACTGAGCAAGTGAAACTAAGGGTGTGTTCGTTTCTTAGAATTTAAAGTTTAGAGGTGTCACATCAAAGAGAATCTTATCATTTAGAAGTATTAAATAAAGTCTAATTACAAAACTAATTGCAGAATCCCAGCGCTAATTCGCGAGACGAATCTAATGAGGTATATTAGTCCATGATTAGCGGATGATTACTGCAGCATCACTGTGGCAAATTATGGATTAATTAGGCTCATTAAATTTATCTCGCGAATTAGCACCCATCTGTGCAAAAAGTTTTATAAACAGATTTTATTTAACACTTCTAAATAGCAAGATTCTCTTTGATGTGACGGATTTAAACTTTAGAGGGAGGAAACGAACACACCCTAGGATGAAGAATTCTACGTGCTCTCCGACTCATTAATACATTGGCAAAAAGATTGCCCATCTAGATTGATCCTTGCCTTGTACAATCTTTCCCGGCTTCTCCAAGAGGTTACTCTCTCCGTCCTAGTTTTAGCTTTTTCTACGTGCTACGTTGTGGATTATTTGACATCTGTATCGAGTATCATATAGTTTTTGGATAACCATGAATTGATGTGATCATGTGAATGCTTTGGGGATTGTCAGTTGTCAACCCATGATATATACTACAAATAATTCAGGTGTCCAATCACAGCATACACACATACTCATGGAGACATGGAGTCATCAGTTGTCGACACTAATCAAAGTCGTTTGGTGAAAGTTGACAGCCATGCCGTCATCGCCAAATGATGCCACCTTTTTGTAGCTTCCTGTGTCATCTCTGAGGCGCATGTATGCTGTCCACTAATGGCACGACACAAAGACCATTTGTTTAATGTCCATCTGGAAGATGATGGGTACCCATCCAAACTTTCTTTGTCCTAATCATACCCCAGCAACCTCCAACTCGCAACTCTATCATCCAGTGCAAAATCAAGGCACCCATGGACAAAACCATGGGCCCACGGGAGAACATGTTCCTACTTTTGAGTCAGCACTCAGGCACGACCAGGCTCAGGAAAGCTCAAAAGATCACACCTCAGGCTCTGGCTCCTCCAACTGAAAGAAAAGTCTATTCAATTTTGACGGCTGTTTTTCAGTTTTTTTAGGGTGGCCATTTTTTTTTTGTTGAGAATTGAGATGGATTCTCTGTCCTGATGAAGTGATACATGGGCCATGGCAAACTCTATTTATTTTCTTATATGTTGGGCGGGGAGCCCAAGATCAAGGCCCTGAGAAAAAGGGCCCATCCGGATGCCAGCCCATAGACAAGAAAAGGCCCAACACTGCCTCCCCTTCCTGGCGGCGGCGGGCGGCGGCACAACGCAACTGAACGAGGGCGGGCCGCCGGGCCGCCGCTGAACGGGGGCGGGGATGGAGGAGAAGGCGAGGCAGCTCGTCGCCCGCCTCGCCGCCACCCCGGACTCCGCCGTCCGGGACCTCCCCTTCGTCCACCGCGCCCTCACCGTGCCCCTCCTCTCCGCCGCGTCCGCCGCCCTCCGCCTGACCCTGCTACTCTCGCGGCTCCGCCCGCGCCGCGACCTGCCCGTGCCCGTCGTCAGCGTCGGCAACCTCACCTGGGGCGGGAATGGCAAGACGCCCATGGTCGACTTCTTGGCCCGCAGCTTCCACCGCCTCGGCATGTCGCCGCTCATCCTAACAAGGGTCGGTTCCTGCTCTCGTCTGTCCTTGTCATCATCCTTTTCTTCAAAAATTAGGCCGCATTGCTTTTGATGCTTGTGTTGATGAACACTCCTAGCATTTGGATTTTAGTGTCGCAGGGCTATGCGGGCGGCGATGAGCCAAAGATGCTCCGGAGGCGCCTTTCTGATACTTCAGCCAAGATTGGGGTCGGTGCAAATAGAGCAGCAGTGGCTTCTTCCATGCTGCGAACATATGGCTACATCCATCATTCTAAAACCTTCTGTGCTGAGAAGAAGCCTTCGTCAACTAGCAAACTGGAATCCGGTATAATTGGAGTAGCCATATTAGATGACGGTATGCAGGTGATGCAATTGGTCTTCTGTTTTCAGATACATCTGTTTGACAACATAATATGTATATGAAGGCATCGTCATGGTAGTTTACTTACACGCTCTTTTGAAACATCCCTTCCTTTTAGGCAGCATTGGAGCTTGCTCAGAGATGTCGAGATTGTAATGGTTAATGGGTTGGCTCCGTGGGGAAACACCCATTTCATTCCACGAGGACCTATGAGAGAACCTTTGAGTGCACTTGGTCGAGCTGATATTGTGGTCATTCATAATGCTGACCTGGTATGTGTTATCGGCTCAATCTCTGAGATTATAGTTACCTTTTTTGTTTTACAGCCTACTTTTGTAACATTATCCAAATGCACAAAACTATACTGTCAAAGCGTGGTTGAACTTGACCAGAAATTTGAGGGACTCCCTCTCATTGCAAACTTGTTTTCCGTATGATAAATAATGATTACCTTGAAGAATGAGTGAAGATAAAATAGTTCCAGAGATAAGAGAATCTAAATGAACGAGAAAGCCAACTTTCGTCTTTTGTCCTTTGATTATGTTCATGGAATTGCCAATTTGAACATGAACCAATACACTGTAACAATCACCTTTCCTTTGAGCTTTTGTTATTCTCTGCCAATGAATATCACTATAAGAGGTGAGTGGTAGACATGTAGATTATATTGTAATATGTTTACCTGAAGAATAATTACTTGGATTGTTCTCTGAATTACCATTTACTACTTCACAGGCTTCTGAACTGCAACTTAAAGCAATCAGGTCTACAATAGAGGACAATGCAGCAACGTGCTCAATGTTCTATAGCAGATTGGCTCCATCACATATTTTTGAAGCTAAGCAACCATTATGGAAACTTCCTCTTAATGTGTTGAATGATAAGATCGTGCTATGTGTTTCTGCAATTGGCTGCCCCAATGCGTTCATTCATACAGTCAGAGAGGTATTATACTTCCCTGCTTTACTTTTGCCTTCTTCAATTGTATAGAACCCCTTATTTTGGTTTTACATAGTGTCTGTCGTAAGCCGTAACAACATGCTATTGTTAGCAAGGGTTGAAGGTGTGAATGTCCAGCTTTATCAGAAATTTGTTATAGCCTGCACTAGTTATGACACTTTTACCTATTTCCTTTATCGATCAGAAGCATTTGATCCTTTATTGTACTGATTATAAACTGTAATAATTTATTAAAAGCATAAAATCCATGTACATTCCATCCAATGCTGAATTGCAATATCTATCCTCGCTGCTGCAGATGGGTCCACTTAAAATTGATAGGATGGATTTCAGTGATCACCATTTCTTCAATGCACATGTAAGTACAGTCATCTCTTTTCCTTTTCTCAGCACTATTGACTAAAATATTCCACACAAATCAAGATGCCTTGCTTTCAGAATGAGTCTTGAATTAAAACGTATGTTGATATATAGTCCAGCATGTATATGCACCCTATCCTACTTATTTGACTGCAAAATATATGAAGCGCTTCTTGAAATAATGCATTAATCTACTTCTGTTCTCTGCTAAAGCAACAGAAATTGTCACAGCTTTTTGTGATTGTGTATTCTACTAGTGATGGCTGTTTGTGATGGTTTATTCTCTCTCTTGTTACTGGTTTATTCCCTCTTGTTACTTTACAAACAAATTACAATAGGACCTCAAGATAATCCAAGAAACCGTGAGGAATCTCATGGATCAGCATGGCAAAGATGTCATCATCTTAATTACCGAGAAGGTAGTAGTGCCTTGTGGATTCCCATTGTCTAATATTTTGCTTGGTCATCGATTCTCCTTTCAACTAACCAATCCTTTGTTTTGTCATGCAGGATTATGACCGTGATCCAGAGGCCCTTACAACATTGGATGCAAAGGTCTGGGTGCTGTCTTCTTCGTTGCAGATTATTCCTCACAAGGAACATGGAGAAGATGAATTTATGAGGAAAGTAAAGGAGATTCTCGCGATTACTGGGCGTTCGAAGTCGCATGCGGTGGATTGGACCCCAAGTTGATTACGGTAATTTTAGCTGAAAACATCTGTTAGCAAAACAGTTTTGCCAGTAGGATATGAACATCGGTATGCAGGATATAGATTTTTTTTTCACTTGAGGCATTGTGCTGAGTTCTTGAATTACAATTGGACCAGGTCCTTTGTACTGAACTATTTGTAGGAGTGAGAGATATGACATGTCCCTGTAGCATGGAACTATCGAATACAGGCATGTGCATATATTTGGGCTGCTAAGAAATTCATGCACTGAAACACCACTTCATAGCAGTATGTGATACTGTAAGAAACAATGTGGGGTTTATCAAATATTTTGCCAATATCTGCGGTGCGTTAAGACTATTCTAATTTTCAAGATCCAAACATGTTAAAGTAACTAAAATTATTCAATTTGCAAAAAAACAACAAACCTATTAGCTTCATTTAAACTAATGCCTCATTCATACTTAGGTCAAAAGGTTCTCCTCCATGAACCTACAGAGAGTCATCTGTTGGGTACTGTCAATACGGTAATGATTTGAAGCCAATGAGCTTTTATATTCAAAGATTATAGTCTATGCATGTAGCATTAACTAGTTTTTCAAGTCTTGAGTAGCATGATTTTCATGTACTGATAGTTCATGCAAGACCACCCTTCAGTAATTCAGTTAGCCAAAACAAAGGTAAAAGAATAGTGAGATTTCATCAAAGAACTTGGAAATGGATGGACACAATAGGTACAATGGAGAGGATTCATTGATGATGATTTTCTTCTCATAAATAGGGGAAACCATCTGATTTTACACACAAGTTAAACATGTAGTGTTGCACAAATCTTTACAACTACCAAACCTTTACACGAGGAAATAAAACACCCAAGTTCTTAAGCCTCATGTCAGATTGATCAACCAAGACAATACCCTCAGGATAAAAAGATTCTATGGTCAGCTAAATTTAACACCCCTACCACTTCAAGATGAACTCCTATCTGATGATAAAACATTACCTGCCTCAGCCTCGTTAACATACGGCCTGACGAAAGTCCTTCGCCACCACACTTCAAACGCCCTCTGCAGATTCGGGCAGTTATCCCCCAACTTCAAGAACCTCCCAAACCATGACAGTAGCATAGACCTCTGGTCCTCCAATGGAAGCGTCAGGATCGTCTGCCCGATCCCGTCCTCCACAAGCTTCCTGTCAAACGACCGGCAGCTGCATTGCAGCCAGGAGTAGTCGTCGATCAGCGGTTGCAGCCATACCTGCAGGAGACTGAGACGGGTGTTCTTGGATGGAAGCATCTCCCCTCTCCCAATGCCGACGAACAGCCTCGCCGTGATGCAGCTCACGGTGTATCTAGATGCTGCCGGCAATTTTGGATGTAATTCAGCAAGCTCTGTTTGGCTTGACCACATCACCACAAAGCCATCGCAGATTCGCTGGGTAACAAGAATCTCCACCAGCCATAGGAGATTATCAGTCTCCAAGGTGATTCGCCGCGTAACATTCACTGAATAATCCTCTTCAGATGCCTCTGTAAATAGTCGATGGAGCCTGTCCAAGCACCCTCGGCATGAACTGTACAGCGTTTCAGAACAGATGTCTGAAGATCCATCAGTGCAATGGCTGCTGTCCTTGAGAAGATTCAGAACCAGGGCTTTCATTTCCCGACGCCCCCGATCATCGGTGCTCGTCAGTACCATCTCCATTATGTTTGCCAGTGTGTCACCTGGTGAGTTCAGATTCTCAGATGAAATCCTCCTCAGCAGCGGGCTAACTCCATAGTTCTTGCTCTGAAGATGCCGTATGGATGCGACGACGTTGTCTTCTTCCTCGCCGACCCAAGGGACGGCTTCCAAGTACTCGAGGCATGACTTGACGCATCCATGGAAGCCAAGCACCTCGGCAACCTGCGGAATGATCGAGATTCCAATGGCGTTTAAGATTGCAGCAACGATGAAAGACGCTGCGATGAATCTGCAATGCTTATGGTTTCGGAGCTGCTCCTCGTTACCTTCATGATGCGCAGGACGCGCGGGACGCTCTGCTTGAGCAGCCGGTGCTTGGCCTCGTCGCAGTACATGAGGCCGACGGTCTCGACGTAGATCTCTGCGTCGTCGCAGTCGTGGATCTCCACGCACGGCGCCGGCGGGCCGTGGCCGCCGGCGAGCCGCGAGGCGAAGAAGGCGCTGCTCTGGCAGAGGACTTCCCTGTGCACGCCCATCCTGACGGCGATCCCCTCCTTCCCGTACAGCATCACCGTCAGGTCGCTGGTCTCCGGCCGCCCGAACCCGACGCAGATCTTGTGCTGCGGCTCCTGCTGCCCACCCGCCGGCGCCGGTGCCTCGGCGGCCGCTTGGTCCTGATGCCGCGGCTCGTCGGCGGGCGCCGGTGGCTCGTCGGTCACAGACGGCGCGGTCTGGACTGATGGCGCCTTGGATGGAGGGGCCGATGGGGTCTTATGATGCTGCGGCGCCTGCTTGTTGCCGCCGCCGCCGGCGTGGTGGTGATGCGGGTTCTTGAGGCTCTTGTGCAGCGCCGCCGGGGACGGGCAGCACCAGAAGCCCTCCGGCGTGACGGCGATCGGCACGGTGCTGACCCTCGCCGGCGAGCCCCTCCTCGGCCTCGATCCCTCCATCCCCTCCTCGCTCGAGACCGGCGGCTTCAGCTTCACATCCGATTCCTCGGAAGAACCTGCCAGGCGAATCGACTTGAAGATCAGAGTAAGAAATCCGCGCAAGCCGCTCAATCGAATTCACCCAGAGAGAAAAAAAACAAATAAAAGATCTCCCATTTTCCCTCCATTCCACAATCAGCTGGCTCTGAACCACAGAACAAGAACAACAGCACAAGTGCAGATGCCTACTTCTCGACAGCGACATGCCTGCCTGCCAACGTCAAGAAACACTGCCGACTCGAACGGCGGCGACGCGCTACCGGATTGCTCGCACGGAAACCATGGCTGGGGCAAAGATTTCACCTCTGAGATCGTCGTCAACCCACGCGCCTGTGATCCTGTCCTGCAACTGCAACCTGACAAGTGACAACGCAAGCCCCGAACTGGAATGGAAACAGACTCGGCTGGCTGCCTGGCTCAACCCAGCAAGGCAAGGCAGCAACTGCTTCTGCAGCCTCACCGGGCGTGTGCTGTCCTGCGTCCTGGCCTCGTTCAGCTGCTGCGTCCTGGAGCTACCACTTTGGGTACATTCTGGTTGGTAGGATGGAGTAGCAGCACTGGAGTAAAGTGGCGCAGAAGCAAGCAAGCAAGTAGGCTGCCAGGCCTAGGATATTGTTGCTCCGAATCCAATGCCTTGTCCTCACTATTAGTGCTTGGGTAACCCGGAAGCGAACGAGCACGCTGGCGTGGGTCGCCGTGCTGTCCTTTCTGGCCGGCCGGGCCTGCCCTGCATTTCACTGCACTGTTCCAGATGGATGGTAGCTTCTTCAGAAGACCGACCGGCTGTAAATAAAATGGAAACCTTATGCACATTTGGTAGTTGGGTAAGCAGTAATTTCACAGGAACTTCAGAAGACTGTAAAAATCATCGTGTTTACGCATCAGGAGTGTCAAAATTTTGTTTGTGGAAGGAGGCTGGACAGAGGCGGATGTCATGGAAGAAACATATTTCTTGAGATGTGTAGAGAGGACAAGAAGAGCGGCCGTTTTGGTGAGTCCCCAAAACCCAGTCTCTCTCACCTCGTATCAAAAGGACTGCAGGAGCAGGATGCAGCTAAAGTCATGGCATACATTTTTTTGTGAGCAGATGGAGATGGATAAAGAGGGGATGAATGGGCCAGAGCACACCGGACCATTTCTCGGTCAGTGATCACATGAGAGGTTGGAGCCCTCACAGTCACAGCGCTGGAGGCCTGCGAGACCACATGGAACAGGGATGAACTACCAGCTGGTACTGTGTGCAGCTGTGCATCGAGGACCATGTCAATGCATCATGAATCTTGAATTGTGAGCTACTCTTGTGCAGCAATTGTTTCCTCAATCATTCACCGTGACGGTTGCAATTATCATGGTAACTAAAGTTTACATGTCTTTATGATACATCCTGAACTGTAAACCACTCTGATGAGTGGTCGGTAATGCTACAACCTGCGAGCATGGAAGATTGGGAACTGGCTGGCTGGCAGGAGAGGACAGCAAGTGCAGGTTGGGATTTTTCAGATCTAGGTCTCCGAGGAAAGCGTTGGGCTTTCTTTCACGCCCTGGCACACCCTTCTCTCTCTCTCTCTCCTTTTCTTGTTCTTGATAAGGGAGGAAAAAGTAAAGGCTGTTCTGCTTTTCCTTAAAAAAAAGGAACATAAAAAATCTAGGCTTCATATGTTCCGCGCCGGATTCACAGAGGAGATGTGATCATATGTTATCGACTGGTTATATATAAAAATAAACTTGGTACCCAGAGGATGTATAACAAAAGGCATAGATTGAGGCATCAAATCCATTGTCGTCTAGTCCGGTTAGGATACCTGGCTTTCACCCAGGCGACCCGGGTTCAAATCCCGGCAATGGAATCATTTTTCCCCAGTTTCCATTTTTATTGTTTCAATATTTTTTCCGATTCCCGTCGCGCGTAGACCCGGCTTCAAATCGCAGCATTAGAAAGTTTGGCACGCTACGCCGCGCCCGCTCCGAAACAGCAGTGTTTTCTTTGTTGTCTGAATGTTGAACATGGTGAATGAGTTAAAGCAAGCAGGGTACCCTGGGGAAGATATGATGAGGTAGTACTGTAAGCCAGTTGGGTGTTATCGAATTAGAAAACATAGTGAAAATACAAAGGGTTCAAAACTTAAAACATATACTTCAATGCTTAATGAGAAGGAATTGCGGGATATTTGATTTAATGTCTCCTGATTCAGTGAAGTGGCAATCAACCAGGTCAGCTATAAAAACATAAACCGGCTCACACTCAGTGAAAAATGAGCTAAAATCATAGATGTTGTCTACAAAATATTGCAGCCAAAAGATGGAATAATCTGAAGTATCATATTTAGCTTCTTGCTATACAGGTACCATAATAAACTTTGGTGAAACTCTGAATAGATGCTGTAGCGACAGAAAGCTGTTCATTCAGCAAACATATAAATCATAGATGTTGTCTGCAAAACATTGGTTCCATGGAATGGAAAACTGTTCTTTTTTCATTAATCTTTAAGAAACCAAACGCAGAAGTTACCATCATACAAACAATCCAGTGAAAGAAAGCTTCTGTACCTAGTCCATGTTGAAGGTATGGCTGATCACGATAGAAATATGCTAAGTCAGCAGCCATGTATGTGAATATTTTATATGTCTGCTGACAAATTATTTTTAGGGGCTAAAGTATATGTATCACATTTACATTTATTATTAAACTAATAGGTCATCTGAAAGCACGATAAACATACACAACAGTGTTAAAGAACATGTAATTTCAACTTTACAAAGACTCAATTGGTGCTTATTGTTGGTTATTTTGTTAGATAAACTGTCAAGGGTAACTTGGAAAAAAGACTTAAGCTATTTGTATAATCAGGAACATATGACACTGGACAAACCAAAAACATATTTAGTCCTACCTGTACTACATGAACATACAATTTAGAAACTAATGATTACTGTAGGTAGGGGCAGAAAAGGTAAAAGAGAAGAAATATTAATTGATGTGTTCTGGACCATGGATGCCTGCACTTTGAACATAGATGAAATTAAGCCTAAGTGGCAACACCTAACCATAGCTGGATCAGTCCGCTGCTATGGAGCAAGATCGATGGAAAGGCTTCATATTGGCAATGCAGATCCTGATTTCTGACGAATACAAATGCACTGCTGAGGATTCAGAGATTGGCTGCCACTGCATGTGTACCCAGTCATGTTACTAATCAAGTTTTGTCGACAGTTTCATGCGGGAAATAGTCAAATAGACAATTAGAAGAAGAAAAGTGAATTAAAACATGTGGAACTAACGCTGCAATTATCTAGCATAAAGAGCTGTAGACCTCTGAATGTATTCATGAATGCTATTCTAACCATCTAACGCTGATTTTGGAGAGGGGCTATGCAAGCAGGAAAAAAGATTACTACATATAAATCGAACCAGATCAAGCAGAGAGAGAGAGAGAGAGAGAGAGAGAGAGAGAGAGAGAGAGGGCCAGTCACCCACCATCGCTGTTCTTCAGAGCTGTCCCTCTCATCTTGCTGGCAGTGGAGCTACGAAGGTTGGGATTTGTGTGACCTCATTGACGTTGGTCCAATCGAGAACTGCAGGCAGATGAAGGAAGACAGTACCAGTAGCGAGAGGGGAGGTGAGGAAGGCGTGGGACGGATGAGAGGAGCTGTGACCCGAACTGTCGCCGTCCTTTTGACCACGTTGGGGATGGCGCAGTGAGAGAGGGTGTGGTGAGGAACAGTACCAGTAGCGAGAGGGGAGGTGCGAGAGGGCGGCAGCGACCCGTCGCCGACCGACGACGGCGAGGAAGGGGAACGGTACGGAGGAACAGGCACGACGCACACTACGGCCGAAGCCCAGCAGGCTGCAACGGCCGATGGCGGCGGCAGAGGCCACGTGACCTGGGCCGAAGTCGGTAAAAATAGAGGACGGGCCCACACTGGGACACGCGTCGGCTACCGATACGGTTAAATTCCAGAGTACCTCTCGTTGCTTCCTTTTCTTCAGGGATAAGAGGTTACTTATTATTTTCAATGTTTTTTCTCTCTTCTTCCAACATTTTCCTGTCACATGCAACTATCAGAAATTCAGTACACTAAGTAACTAGATTTTTTCTGCACGTTCTAGAGGCAATTATCTACGTGCCACTGAAACGAATGGAGATGCCTCTTCCGTGCCCCTGAGAAAGTTGTTATGCCACCTATGCCATCGCTTCAATTTTTTGGTTCCTTTCTCGCCACTTCCGTCGTAGGACCGTGAAATGGCTGTTAAGTGCAGCTGGAAGAGTCACTTTTGCCCTTGTCCCCACAGGTCAAATTTATGGGCGCTGTGCCGCTAACCCTGCTCCCTGCGTCCCCGCCGCGCCGAGTACGGCAGCGTGCTGCGTGCCCTGCAGGGGCCACCGGTTCCACCGCCATCCACGTGGTGCCCAGGGGGAAAAAAAAAAGAAAGGATGGCACAACAGGAACTGTAACTTTTTCAATGGTAGATAAGGAATTTCAAACTTTTCTAGTGGCTTGTGGGGAATTATCTCCTACATATATTGCCTCAAATTCTCAATGTACAGAATTCCTGCAAGACCTGTATTGGAAATGCAATATTGCAGGTTTAATTGGCCTACTGGGATGCCTGATACATGTGAGAATTCCCAATGCATGAAACCGTATCACCCAGCATCCACAGGAGATAAGCTTCGCCATAAACTTAAACTATGTACAAGATTTAATTCCTAATTGCAGTGTAGAACACATAAAGGTCAAATTAGAAGAAAAAAAACGGGGGTGGGGGGCATGAATCTAGTAAATCCAGCAAAGGATTTCATGTGTAAGACGCTCTTCACTCAAGCAGCTGTGTTAGCTCATCAAAGTCATCGTATTCATGATGTTGTACTCCTGATTCATCATTGTCAATCAAAACGAGCTCATTGCCACGTGATAATCCTGTTCTCTCGTAGAACTCTTCCTTCTGAGCATCCCATTCTTTGACGACCTCCTCTATCTTGTCGCCCAACAGCTTATCACTCTGAAGGATGTGCTTAGCATCTTCAATGTCGACGGTTTGGCCAGCCTCTGTCAAGGTGGAAAGTTAGGGCAAACGGGTAGCAGCAGGTTCAAACCAGTGCTCTTGTTAGTAAAGTTCCAAAATCGTACACACATGTAGAAAATGTAAGCCACAGGCAACAAGGGGGAAAGCACCTGCAAGGGCCAATTTTTTGGCTTCAGCATACTCCTTTGACAATTTCTTGATGCTATCAAGCTCAAATTCCACACCCTGGAGGTAGATGAAATGTGTCAGCAATCAAGTTCATTAGCATAAATTTTCACATCAAAACAAGAACAGACTGGCAGGCTGCCCTTGTAGTTATGCTGATATATTTCCAACCCAACAATATAGAATAATAATATCTCTAATCCTTAAGGAAATTAAGAGGAAGCACAGGTCTATCTTAATGAGATTGTGTTCAAACATAAAACTGGAAGGATCATAGCCTCAGAGGGGGTGTGCAAACTGCAAATCATGAAGTAGTGTAAATGCCGTGTCGCAAAGATAGGACATACAACTATAAAAGCAGTGGTGTATGTAGAACTAAATATACATTAGAACATACCAGGTCCATGTGCATATAACTTTCTGCTTGGGTGTTTGCGAACAACCTGCAATACAAAAGTACAGGGAAAATATCAGCATGTAATACTAATGGTCTCGTTTGCACGAGAAGATAACACGAGTAATAAACTGCAGTGTAGAACAACATGCAAGATGGGTGTAGCTAGTGCAGGAACTTGACAAATGCGCGAGCACATCATTAAGGTGAAAAATGATACTAATCTTATTTATGTATCCATAGGTGCAAGTTACTTGAAACACTAATACTAATGATAAAAAAATCATACTAAAAACTCATGCTGTTGTGTCAGTAATCTAAGTATTCTTTGGTGCAATTTACTGAAAATACAAATGCTAATGCTAAAACAACACACTGGCAAAAATCACATACTTGTCACAAGCAAAATTGACTCGTTTATTCTGCAATGCAGTCAATTCCTCAACCTGCTTCTCACTGTCATCACCCAGCAAATTCATGTAGCCAAACAAAAACATGCCTTTATCCAGCATCCTTTTGACAAGCGCCGGCACGAGATGCACTTCATTTTGCTTAGTCGTAATGACAAAATCTTTCAGTTGCCTGCACTCCTCTGTTTTTCAACAGAGGAAAAGTTTCAGTGTATTAACATTCAGATTCAGAAGCACCAAATTATTGGCTTAAAAATATATGCCTTACCAAGGGACAAGTAGATCTTGAACTGTGGCTTGTATGGCTGACACTCATACAGACAGTAAAGGCAGTAAAGCCCAGCCAATCTTCGGCGTAGAGAACTTTGAGAAGTCAAATGACCTGGGTGCACAATTAATTAAAATAGTTCAAAAGTGACAGGACAAAAAAGGTTCATTAGCACTTGTGAGTTCAGTTCAGAAATTTGCTTTTCCAGGAAGCCTACACCTACCAATACAATGCAGAAAGAGGGACTGCATGAAGAAACCAGAGTTTGTCTTAGGTCTGCCTTCATAGAGATAAGAAAATTTCTTTGCCTTCCAAACTCGCTTGAAATCAGCCAGTGACGTGCTGTTCTCCTATCAGTCAGGAACGCAACAATGTAACTCATCTAAGTTAGCATGTGCATAACACACACAAAACTTCTGACAAAATTTACCTTGGCATAATCGGCTATTAGCTCATCAATGTCCAGCTTGAATGGAGCAATATCCATATTCCCAGAGATGGCCCGAAAACTGTATAAGAAATTAATTGCTCACTTGATTGGTGATGGGAAAAAACAATAAAGCGATGTCAATCAGGGGCGGACCCAGTGTAGGACATGGGTGTACACATGGACACCCAATAATTTTTGTAAAAAAAGAAAGAAGTTAGTAGGTAAAAGGCACGGTCAGATCCGAATAAAAATAGCATACATTAGAGGTTTGGGTGTTCAATTCCGCACAACAGGAAGGGAAGGGAATGGGTGGGCATACCCCTGTGACCAGGATTTGGAGCGTGGATATTCAAAATTTAAGATGATAATTTTTTTTGACAGCCTAAATTTATAGGTTCATAAAATTGATCCTAACTTGCATCGCTGTCACTACCACATTGTCACAAATAAAAAAGTTTACAATACATTGACAAATTGCTCACCTCAGTAACTCAGTTGCTGACTTGCCGTGCGCCTGTGCTGAGCCCGGAGCAGAGAAGGGAATACGGGCGAAGGCGCAGAGGGGCGAGGGATGGAGTCGATGCCGTAGGCCGGCTATGCCCGCCGGCCGCGGAGCCCCTTCGGCGCCGGTGCTCGGCCGCCGCCGGCCGCTGCCGAGCCCCCTGCGGCCCCGCCCTGCGCTGCTGCGGGCGCACGCGCTGGCGCTGTGGCGCGCCGCTTGGCCGCCCTCTGGTGCCCTGCAAGCTCGGCCGCCGCCGCCGCCGCCTGCCGGCGACCTAGGGCTGGGCCTTCGGAACGAGGAACGACGAAGGGGAGGGAGCCGGGACACTCGGGCGTCGCCGCGTCAGGGAGTGGCCGAATGGGGGATGGACTGGGCCACTGAGTGAAATTGGGCCCTTGGGCCACGTCTGGACTGTCGGGTAAGGAGGGGAAGGTGGGCTGGCTAATATGTTCTTTTGGGCTGAAGAAGAGAATGAGGGATTGGCAAGCCCGTTATGTCGTGCTATTTTCGATTTTTTAAATACATTTACATGCTATAAATTATATATAGTTATATAAAAGATTTTCGAAAATATAATAGGTATTCAACTGAATTATTGAAGTGGGCCCTAGCGATTCAGTGTCATGGTACAAACATCTAATGGTTACTTAGTTCCGATGATATAACATTATCTTATTGGATGTCTGGACGCTATAACATTATCTTATTAGATGTCTGGATGCTAGCCGTTCGGTTGATGCGTGTTCTGTCCCTGGAAAAATATCCCTGGAAAAAGGAGGAGGTGCTGACGAGTTGGATAAACAACCTGAAGCAAAATGCTTGCAAGCCAGAGTTGCCGGCGATGTGAACTCGGCGATTCAAGCCCTGACGTTTGGGAAGCTACTGACCGAATGGAAGATCGACAACAGAAGACCGGATCAATGGCTGCCGGTGAGGACGGGGAATCAGCTTCTGACAGGAGAAAAAGAGTTTTTGGGGTCGTTTCGGTCCCTGTTGGAGTCAGATTGTTTTTCCTTATTGCGTCTTTGTTTCTGGTAGTTCAGTGTGGCTCTGTTAGCCTGGGTTGAAAGTTTTCTGTCCGTGAGTTTGGTTTTGGTTGTAGTGCATGATGCACTTCTGAGCTGTAAAATCGCTGGAACGGTCTTTTGCCTTGTTTAAGACGGGGGCTTCGCTCCTAAAACTCTAAAAATAAACACGTTCGATTAATATGTGGACGAATAGAAATGAGTTATGGTCTTACGGAAGACCAGAAAAATCGATGAATTTGCGCTTACATCCAACCAAATATGCTAAGCACATATTAACTTTACAATTTGCCTCCGTGCACCCCCAACCCCCCCCCCCCCCCAACACACACACCACCACCACCACCACACGGGGCTGTTTGGATCCGTCGGATTTAAGTTTAGTTCCGTCAAAAACGATAGTAATTAAGAATATTAAATATAGACTAATTACAAAACTAATTGCATAAATGAAGACTAATTTACTAGATTTTATTTATTAAGATCTAATTAATCCATCATTAGTGTCGGTGTTTTATCATCAAGCCCACTGAGTGATACCCCCGAGGTGGTAGGTTGTAGGTAGGGTATCGCCGAGATTAGAAACTCGAAGGTGTAAGGAACGTAAAGTTTAGACATGTTCGGACCGCTGGGAGCGTAATGCCCTACGTCCTATGTGGTGACTTGTATTGCCTTAGGTGTTGATCGGGTTGATCTGCACGAGGCACGAGTTGTCCCCCATGGTCTCGTTCAAGAAGGATCCTACCCGCCCTTATATAGTTTGGGGGGATATGGTTACATGCAAATCCTAGCCGGATACGAGCTCAGGAGTCCTACCCGAATACTACCCGGGTAGGTTTTTTCTATTCCGACTAGTTCTACGCTATGATTAATTACAGCTGATGTACGGTGTGGGCCATGTCCGATCCCCTATCTTATAATACGCACGCCAATTAGCACATGTTTACTGTAGCACAATATAATAAAATTATAAACTGACTAGATTTAATGGATTCATCTCGTGAATTAGCTTCCATTTATACAATTAATTTTATAATTAAACTATATTTAATATTTTTAATTGGTGTCTAAATATGGGATGCGACGAGGACTAAACCCAAACATACCCTAGTTCACCACGAAGTCTCTACCTGCGCGGCCATGCCATTTGAAAATTGTGAATGCACGCCCTGCGACCGCGATGCACATATATGTACAGTGTTTTTGCACGTTTGATCATGTCGCCATGCTGCCCTCGGCCGGCGTCCGTCCGTCATAGCGCGATGAGGGACCCTATGACGCCGGCGATGAGCGCGGTGGGGTCGCCGAGCACCGCCGAGATGACCACCTGCCCCGCGAACCCGGCGATCTCGCAGCAGCGCTTCACCTTGCCCTTCTTCCTGCCCCAGGACGCGTACCCTCCCCTGCTCGCGTGGACGCTCTTCGCCGCGCCCCGGATTGCCGGCACCCTGCACCCGCCGCCCCCGGGCACCACCAGCCCGCCGTCGTACACGCCCTTGTGGCGGCCGACGCCGTGCCAGCTCTCGACGAGCATGTCCATGACGCACGCCACGTGGAGGCTGAAGCTCCTGCAGTGGCTCCGGTAGCTCCAGCTGCGCCCGCGGTGGCCGCACCGGTGGCACGCGACGCCGGCCTTGGAGTCCGGGTGCAGGTACAGCCGGACGCCGCCGCCGGCGTCGAGCGCGTGCGGGAGCGCGGCGCAGCACGGGTGCAGGTCGAACCCGCACGTGCGGCAGTGGTAGACGTAGCCGGCGACGTCGCGGCCGCACGCGTTGCAGTAGCGCGACCCGGGGGCGCCGGGCGCCCGCGCGAGGAAGGCGAACGCGCAGCGCGGGTAGAACGGGTGCCGGAGCGGCGGCGGCGACGGCGAGAGCGGGAGCGCGCACTGCCGGTGCAGGTCGTGGTCGCAGCCCGGGTGCGGGCAGCGGAAGCGCGCGCCGATGCCCACCTCGCGGCACCCGTCGCACCGGAACGGCGTGTCGTGGTGCTCCAGCCGGAGGCGGTGCTGCGGGTGGCTGAAGTGCGCCACCTCGCCGTACCTCATCGCCGCCGCCGGGAACAGGCCGGCACCACCCTCCCGGTCGAGCGCCTCCGAGCTGATGCTATTGCCCGTGGTCGTTGCACTGTTCTTGAGAGAGTTTGTAATGGCGTCTGAGCGGGAGAGAAAGGTAGCACGAAGCCGAGGACGCGGAGGTTTATATGGAATGGGAATGGCAGGAGCTGAGTTGGTTGGCTTGGCTTCAGGCTTGGAGAAGAGAGGCGTCGAGGAATGGAATGGAATATATTCTTGTGTGTTCTTTCGAATTTTGTGGATTTTGGACTAAAAAGATTCAGTTTCAGAACAGAGCATATTGACATGAATTTTGGAGAAATCACAATGGTTTCTAACCATTTCCACAATATTTTGTTGAAGTTGTAGTTGTCAGTTGTGACGAAAAAAATTGAATAGTGATATGTTATCTGCTTGTCAAGTTTAGCCAAGATTAGTCTGAGGAAAAGAGGCTGCTTGACGAGACATGAATCGTCACTGGCACAACACATGGCATCTCAAGCTTTGGTGTGTTGGTGCAGGCATCTTGTTCCTCCTAGTCCTCCAGCGTCAAATTGTTCAGCTTCCTCTCTTGACCCAGCTACTAATCCTACACAGCATTTCCTTCTAAACCAGCTCGGCAACATCCAGTCCAGGATTTCAGTTATCCCCTTGCTGATCTTTGTCTTCATGATGGAGGGCGAGCAGCGGATAAGAGCGCACAAATTCCAGATTGCAGAGGAGAATAAGATTGGAATGTCCCCAGCAGACTGCAAAAAACCTGTGGTTACCAGGGATTTGAGTGCAGCGAGAATCTTTTGCGCGGGCAGGCTGGAATTTAGCGAGGAATGTAGGGTTATGGTGCACGGGGAAAAATATCTGAAACAATTATTATCAACAAGTTGAAATTCTTGACGACATTCTTCGGAAAGTCTGAAGTGATGGTTTTTCGAATCAGTGTCACAGGTTATGTAAAATGAAGGTACGAAAAGTGCAGACCGGTGTTGGAATTATCCCTTTTGCAAAGAGTAATTCGAACATAGGGAGATTTCTTTATTTCTGATATCAGTTAGAAATGCTGATACAATTTGTAATATCCTTTTGCCAGGAACTAGTAGATGGTAGTACTAAAGTTCAGTGTCCAAGTACAGAACTGAATGAAGGAATTCTGAACTACCCACTATGAAAAACACGGACCTCTTATGTCCGCTTTGCTCCAGCATCTGATCTTCCCCTGGATCGACCTTCGTGTTGAACTCTCTATCAGACTGTTCATGGCGCTTGCTGATCAAGATTGAGCAAGGAATTGGTTCCGAGACTGGAACATTGCCTTCACCTGTCCGCATGCCAAAAGGTCAGAAAAGAGAGCAAGGCAATGTAATAATGCAGGGACACTGGAATTATGGAGCACAAAGAACATTGCAAAGCAGAGTTATAGCTACCTAGGGCACTGATCTATAATTCGATATCTCCCACTTTGTCCTGATTCTCAGTTCTTTCCCAAAAGGGAGACGCCAAGAGCCTGATGAGTGCAAACCTGAGAGACCTTTCTGTCAGGGACCAAGGTTAAGGAGAATAGTGTTCTGCAGGTTTCACTCCAATATCTGATTCCCCATCTTAATGTAAAACATGCCCAGGCACGGCCGCTCTGATTCCCGGCTGAGTCAGATCACAGCATGCATCGCTCATGGAGTGGCTGATGCAGATGAAGCTGGGAATGTTTTCAATTCCCGTGACACGGCGATTTGGCACGAATGTGCTACTTTGCATGACATGAATATGGCAACATTGATACGAAAATTTTAAGCGAAAAAAAAACGCCCGTGCTCTCCAAATCAGATATCTTAGGTGTTGTTGAATCATTTTGTCCTGGAATGATACTTTTCTCTTCACCATTTGCACATGATGAAATAGTTGGCTGTATTGACAGCGAAACCATTTCCAGTGTTCAATTGTTAGGAAACCAGGGGTCACTGTGCAGGCTTACTTTCTGCCCGATCTGATTGTCCATGATGCAGAATGGCAGAAACCTAATCTAGCCGAAACCAATCTCTCTCTGTTTTTTTTTCTTAGCATAGTTCAAGCGATAAACGCCCCGGCTCATCTTGCCCGATGCTCAAGGTCTCAGCTTGGAGCGCGAGTTCTCACCGTGGCCTTTCGCCGGCGGCGGCGAGCGTAGCAAGGAGCCGACCTCCTCCGGCGGCCGGGGCCCAGGGGTCCGGCGCGGGGGAGCTCAGCCCGCCGCTGAGAGGGAGAGGAAACGACCAGCTGCCCAGCTGGACGGGTGGAAGTAAATGGGATCGGCGACGGGCGACCCATAATAAATCGGCCCACCAACCAGTGTCCTGTCCTCCTCGAGCGGGACTAGTGTGACAGCAAGTGCGCAAGCACCCCCCCGGTGCACTCAACCACACGCATCATGCCGCGCCGCTGCTTGCTCACTCCCACTAGCAGCAGCAGCAGCCGCAGCCGCAGCAGCAGCTCCTGCCGCCGCGCCATGCGCTCGCCGCCTCCGCCTCCCGCGCACTGACCGCCGCCGCACCGACACACCCACAGGCAGGCAGGCAGGCAGGCAGACACCGCCGCGAGACCACCATGCGCCCGCCCCGCCGGCCGCGGCCCCCGTCCCCGGCGCAAACGCCAGCTCCGTCCCCCGCGTCGCCCTCTCGCGACGCCAGCCATTCGCCGCCTTCTCCCTACGCGGCGGCGTTCGCGCCCTCCCCAGGCCCTTCGCCGGGCCCGGGTGCAGGTCCCGCGCCGGAGCCGTCCGCGGCGGCGGCGCCGCTCGCGGGCGGCGGGAGGCGGGCGGGCGGGAGCCTGAGCCCGCCGCTCATCGCGATGCTGGCGGTGGTGGGCGCGGCGCTGCTGGTGGTGCTGTACGCACGCCTGGTGAGCCGGGTGTTCCGCGCGGCGCGGCGGCGGTGGCGCCGGCGCCGGCTGCGGCTGCTCATGGCCCCGGGCGGCGGCTCCTTCTCCCCCTCCTCCGCGCGCGGCGGGGACGGCTCCTTCGCGTCCTTCACCACCTACGACAACTACTACCACACCTTCTCGCCCTACTGCGGCCTCGACGACGCCGCCATCAAGTCGCTCCCCTCGGCGCAGTACCTCGCGGCCGCGGCGGCGCGCGGGTCGGGGGCGTCCAGAGAGTGCGCCGTGTGCCTGCTCGAGTTCGCGGACGGCGACGAGCTCCGCGCGCTGCCGCTGTGCGCGCACGCCTTCCACGCCGACTGCATCGACGTCTGGCTCCGCGCGCACGCCTCCTGCCCGCTCTGCCGCGCCGCCGTCGCGCTCCCGCCGCCCGTCGCGTCGCCGCTCCACCGCGCGGCGCGGCGGGTGCGGCCCAGCCTCGACGACCTCCTCTTCTTCCACCCGGTCCCGCCGGCCCCGCCCGACGGCGCCGGGCCCGAGATTGCGCCGGCCAGCCCGGACCAGCTCCGAGGCGCCAGGGACTTCCTGCTCAAGCGCTCCTACTCCTTCGGCTTCGAGCGCAGCCTCGCCGTGGAGGCCGCGTCCACGGCCTCCCCTCCCTGGCGCTACCGCGCGTCCGCCGCCGCCGACGGCGCCACCTCCCGCGGCCGCAGCTTCTGGAGCAAGCGCTGGCCGTCCCCGTTCGGCGGCGGCGGGGGCGGGGGCGGGGGCTCCGCGGCCGGCTCAACCGCCGCCCGCGTCTTCTCCTTCCGCTCCTACCGCTCCGCGGCGGGCAAGTCGTCCCCCTTCTCCCGCCGGCGCGCCCACGGCGGGGCCGGGAGCGGGTTCTTCATGTCGCTGGCGTCGGAGCCCCCCTCCATCCTGGCCGCGGCGAGGCGGAGCCGCGCGGCCGCCGCGGCGTCCAGCCGGCTCCGGTGCGGGGACCCCGAGGCGCTGCTCTCGCCGGACCGGCTCAGCCGCTGACCCCCGTCCCGCCCCGCCGCCGGTGACGCCCACCGCGCCGCGGTGAGCGGATCTCGCGGCGGTGGGCGGTGGGCCTGGCGCCCGCGTGGAGGCGGGGGCGGGGCAGTAATGGCGCGATTAAATGCGAGTCCCTGCCGCGGTTTTAATGGCGGGAGGACGTGCGCCCAGAGCGAGCCGTGTCGCTTCCCGCAGCAGGCCCGCTGTCTCCACGCAACAGTGTCGCTGCTTCGGCTTGCCGCCGGCTTCATCTTTGAAATTTTGGCTCCTCTCTCCCCGTCTCCTCCGGCCGGCCGTTTGACTTGTGACCAAGCGCGTGTACATGGTGGTGGAAGGTGGTGCGGCGTAGGCCGTCCGATCAGAAAACGACGGCGTCCGGCGGTTGGCCGGAGCCGTCGTTTTCTCGCCGGACGGCTCATCGGAGGGGGCGGATGACCACGGTTCCATCGGTCTGGATGGACCGTCTGTCTCTTGGCTCTGGTGTTTTGTCTCGTGTGTATTCCGAACTGTGTCTCAATGGTGTTATTTAAGTATCGAAAAATGGTGTTATTAATTACAGCTTGTTGTAATAAGTTAGTAAAAGTAGTTCCGATCTCTTGTTACGGTGGGCATTTTTTTCACGCGCAAGTGATTAGCTCATGCATGTCTCAATGAGTGAATACAGTAGCGTCGGCGAAGAACCCATTGTTTACAGTACACTTTACATTAACCATAACAATTTTGACTACCTTACCGCTCATGATTTTCACCGCTTGTGGTTCTCAGAGTATTTAGCCAATTGAAGTGCGAAAGCGTCGTTACCGTGGTCATCAGAGGACACAGGTCGTTGCAAGTAGCAATAGAAAGCTCCTCCTCTTGTTACTACATTGGGCACTTTGTTTTGTGAAGAAGAAAATGAACCGACTACCAAGATTCTTTTTTTTTTGTTTTTCTTTTGAAGGGAACACTAACAAGATCCAAAAATCTTTAGGATTCGACATAGATGAAAAAAAGAGAGGAAACAGTAATCCACATGGAAGTAAGCACGTAATTTTCGCAGCACTTGAACGTTTACTTCTCCCCGGCGGGCACGGCACGGCTCGTCTGAACCGAGGATGAGCAGAGGCGAGAGGCAGATGCGGTGAAGCCTGCGTGATCTGGTTGGGAAAGCAACCGAACCTAGGAAGGAGGAAGTGGGGGAGCGCGAAGCGCGGGGCGGCGTAAATTGGCTGTCGCGTAAAGCGGCGGCCCTGCGTCCGCGCACAGCCTGGGCTGCTGGCCCATCCCGTCCCACCTCCGGGCCAGGCCTGGCCCGCCCAGCCAGCCGGCCATTGGATTGCCGCCCGTCCCTCGTACCGGCTCGGCCTCGGGTCAGATCGGGTCAAACCGGATCAGCGTCCTGCTCGTTCACATGCCGAGTAGCTCGTAGTGTAGGGTTGCAGCGCGCCACAGTGGCAGGTCGGCACGGTGGTAATTCTGTAATTCTAGTAGCACGTAGCACATGGCCCAGCACCGAACCGGGCCGAATTGTGCGTCAACACTTCTTCATTCTTCTCAATTTCGGTGTGATCGGGGGCCTCCGCAACGGCGCCGGCCCATGTGCGCTCTTCCTCCTCCGCGCGCGTAGCTTGCAGGCCCACATTACGGCGGCCGGACGCCTTCCGTGGGCCGGATCGCTAACCCAGTGATGCGATGCGACCCCGAACGACATCGCCGCCTCGGTGCCTCCGCCCGCCGCCACCGCGCGCCGGCGAGGAGGGCGCGTAAAAAGGGCGGGGCGCGGGGGCGGTCCTCCCACGCCTCGCGCCTGCCCCCAACCATGGCCCTCCTGCCGTCAACCTCCTCCCCCTCCTGCCACCGCCGCGCCGCGCCCTTCGCGCCGGCCGCCGCCACCTCCGGCGCCCCCTGGGCGACCCCCCGGGGGGGAACCCCGCGCCTCGCGGCGGCCGGGGGCCGCTACGCCCTTACCTCCGCGTCGACGCAGACCCGTCCCGACGCGGTCGGCAGGAGGAGGTACGCCCGCGCGGATCCCTCACGTTAGAGTCGCTCGCCGTTTTGGGGGGTTTAGCCGGCTGGATCGATTTTGTTTTGGTCTTGTTCCTTGTCGAATGCTCCATTCCGTGACGCAATGCGTGTATCTCATATGATATTATGGTGTAAAATTAGCAAGCCTCAGATGTTAACAGATGTACCTTTACATTGGTCAATGCACAACTGATTGTGTAGTTGCTCCTTCACCGGCTGAATCATCAACAGTCCTCTCACCATTCAAAAAATCACCAACAGTTTCAGCATAACGAGTCAACAACAGAATGAACTTCCGTCTGGCTGTTCTCCTTCACTCACATTCAGATGTCTGCAAACAGTTTGCGCCCCTCAAGTTTCTCTATTTCACAGCCGAGTGCTCAAAATACAGTGTGCATCACAACCTGCTCGTGAATTTTGCTGCTTCCACTTTGTTGGTCATGGTAATGATGCTAGCTGTGTTGGACAGGTGTGAGTGCTTCGACCTCCATCAGCAGATCGTTCCTTATGCGGAGGCTTACGCTTGGCAGAAGTCCATTGTTAAGAGGAGGATAGGGTTGCTAGACAGCGGCGAAGATCACTCGGATACCTTGATTGCTTTACAACATCCACCGGTTTATACGTTGGGCTCTGACAGCAAAAAGGAATACCTCCATTTCCACAAGGAAGATGCTCCTTTTGAGGTTCATCAGATTGATCGTGGTGGGGAAGTGACGTATCATGGCCCTGGACAGGTACTTATCACCTATGTTTTTAGCCCTGCATATCTAGATGCTCTGTTTACTGATTAGTCGCTTCTTAATTCTGATTGCTATTTAGTTATAGTTAGTAGTATATGTAGACCCAGGATTGGTTATCTACTCATCTTGAAAGTCAGAACTCAGAACACAACTGACCTCTTCATGTTGCTCATTCATATTCAGTCTTTAGACTTTACTATATGTTTGCAACTACCATGAGTGAATATGTGATATCTGTGCTTCTTACACTCCATTCTTTGTTTCTATAGCTTGTTATGTACCCGATTCTCAATTTGCGGTACCACAAAGAGGATCTTCATTGGTACTTTAGGTCACTTGAAGAAGTGATCATCCGTGCACTGAAATCCGCATTCTTCATCAAGGCATCAAGGGTAGAAGGCCTCACAGGTGTTTGGGTTGGTATGAGCCATACTTTGGAAAATTTCAAGTACCTTACCAAGTTTCCATTGTTTTCCATCATTCATTGAAATCCTCTAATGCTTGTAAAATCAATGGTACCATCGGATCGCTAATGAATCCTCTCCATTTCCTCTCCAGGGGATCAGAAAGTTGCAGCGATAGGGATTCGTGGCACCCGGATGATAGTTTACCATGGTCTAGCACTAAACGTCACAACTGACTTAACCCCCTTCAAACTGATTGATCCCTGTGGCATAAAAGATCGTGGCGTTGGGAGCATTATGGCGATACTGCAAAAAGAATCCAATGGAAGGGAAATCGACGACAGATTACTGATGGATATAGCATATAACTCCTTGGTGGAAGAGTTTGCTGAGCTTTTCCAACTAAGTTTAGACATCAGCCCTCATTGCAGTTTTCAGTGAGACAACAATCTCATTCCCAGCCTACTGCATGGTGTTTCATTTTGGAGGCGGCATGGTTGTCGCAGCCGTTCGAGATGAATTTCGCCGTGTTTGCAGCAGTCCACTCCACTCTGTATAGCAGTAGCATCATGTAGTGCTTCTTTCTTGTAAGGAACAGTGTATTTACCAATTCTTCCATACGATCCGGTGCTAACATCCGAACCGGCATTTAAAATAGTGTCTATTGTTGTTTTGCATCCACATTTTAAATTGAAAGTGTATTTGTTTAAGTTGTCCCTTATTTGTTGGAAGAACAGATGACTAGCTTCTCACAGAGACGACGTTCTGCTGCAATAGCGCATCCGAATCTTGCATAAAAGATTGTTGTTTTCCTACACAACGGTTTGAGACGGTTTTATACAGAACCCATCATCAACATGGTAATATGTCTCATTTCACCATTGTGGCCTCTTCCCCCTCGCCTCGGTTTCCGTCCGCCGCCGCTCGCCGGTGCACAGGGAGCACGGAAGGAGTCCCATCCCTCGCGCGTGATCCAACGCCGCGCGGCGGCGCCACGGCTCCTCCGGCCGACGACCCGCACCCGCTGCCAGCGCGCACCGCTCCATGCGCCGCGCCCGGCGAGGGCCAGCGGCGGCCACGAACCGCTCGGCTCCGGCTCCCCGCCCGCAAACTGCTCGGTCTCGCCCCCGGTCAGCGGCATCGCGCCGCCCCCTTCGTCGCCGCTTCGTTTCCTCCATCTCCGATCCCCTCGTACGAGATGCGATGGATGGGACGCGGCGACGCGGGTCCGCGGTGCCGCGCTTCACCTGTCCGCGCGGTCGCCCTCTCCGGCGGGGTCCTGAGGACGGCGGTGGCGCCGATGGAGCGGAAGGGAAACCAGGGGCCTATATGAAACTTTTAGGGGTATTTTGCAAATATTTGGATCGTGATTAACAGTCGCGATCCAATTCAAGGGTACATGAAAATAGTAGGAGCACTTTGCAAATATTCGGATCGCGATTACAAATAAGGGGTCTATATAAAAATATTAGGAGGCACTTTGCAAATATTCGGATCGCGATTATTAATCACAATCCGATAAAGGGGTGCTTTTGCGAAAGTTTCTGATGGCCAACTAATCGTCCTGTCCATTCGTCCGCTGCCACGTGATCCAACGCCGTGCGGCGCCATGGCTCCTCCGGCCCCCTCATCATCCTACTGCCCCTTGTTGGACATGTCAGTTTTACGTAGCCCATTTAATATCTTCGTATCCGAGAATCAACAAATTCTACCCCGCATTTTTGGCAAAATTTTTCGTCTTTGTTTTCAGCTATGCTCGCTCGAGAATTTTCACAGACACAAATTCCGCTTTTTATGGATCTAAAGATTCTTTCGCAAAACAACCCATCATTTTCTGATTTATCGCTTTTATAATGAAAAATAGAGGGTCTTGTGACTTCGCCGACGACTTCCCATCAGGTAGGATTTTTTTAGCCCAAATCCTTATTTGTTGAGGGGAAATGAGTTTAATTTGATATTGTTTATGTTCATGCCTGGCCGCCCGACGAGGGAGGAGCCTGCGCCAAGCGGCCGCCGGCGGCCGCCACAGCTCTACACCCGTCAAGTGGAGGGACGCGGCGCTGCAGCCCCGATCGGCCGCCGTCGACAGGAGGAGGTAGGGCTTGAACAGTTTTAACTGCTTTGCGATCTAGTTGTGTCGAGCAGGAGTTCTTCCGTCGTCGCAGTATTCAGGTTTCAGGATGACGATGCTACCTGCATTGAAACAGGTGCGACTGCTTTGATCTGCATCAGCAGATAGTCCCTTTCGCGGAGTCCCAGGCTTGGCAGGAGTCCATTGTCGCGAGAAGGAAAGGGTTGGCAGGCAGAGGCGAGGATCACTCGGACACCTTGATTGTTTTGCAGCATCCACCTGTTTTTACACTGGGCAATGGCACCACCGAGGAGTGCCTCCATTTCGATGAGGAAGATCCTCCCTTCGAGGTTCATCGCGTCGACCGTGCTGGGAAAGCCACGTATCATGGCCCTGGACAGGTAATTTTTTTTATCTATATCCAATGTCTACAACTGCATTTCATAGTACTTGAACCTTGGTGACGTGTCATGGAAAAAAATGTGGTCCCTGTTTAAGTCTAATAGATCCTGAATTAAAGAATATCATTTGCAATTATTATGAATGAACACAGCATATCTGTATTTCTTACAGGCGTTTCTTTTTTTTTTAGCTTGTTATGTACCCAATCCTCAATCTGTGTTATCACGGGAAGTATCTTGATTTGTACCAAAGATCACTTGAAGAAGTGATCATCCGCGCACTGCAATCCGCATTCTCTATCAAGGGTAGATGGCCTCACTGGTGTTTGGGTTGGTATGTGCTATCGTCCATATTTCCAATCATTTCACTATTCCTTTTTCATTTGTTACTTTTTATTTCTGACGGTCAGTACAATTAACTATGGCATTGATACTAAGTCCTCCCCATTTTCTCTCTAGGGGATCAGAAAGTTGCATCAATAGGGATTCATGTGGTCTTCCCCCGACATATAACTTGCCAGGGTGTAGCACTAAACGTCACAACTGACTTATCCCCATTTGAAATGATTGTTCCCTGTGGCATAAAGGGCTGCCGCATGGGGAGCATTAAGGAGATATTACAAAAGGCATCTGATGGAAGAGGAATTGATGAAACATCACGGATGGATCAAGCATACAATTCTTTGATCAAAGAGTTTGCTGAAGTCTTCAAACTCTCTCTAGATCACATTCACAGCCCGAATTGGCGTCTTCAGCAGAGCAATGGTTTCAACTAACTGGACAGTATTTTATTGGATTTTTGTAGAAGCCAGAAATCAGTACAAGCTGATAACAGAGGCAAACATACTTATGACAAGCAGATAACAGTGGCAAACATTATCAAAGTGTAAGCTCCTTCAATCGAATAGTGGCAAAACTTGTGATCTCTTTGCATTGAATTCAAGCTTTTGCTTCACCTGCAAAACAGGCACAGGAGTCAGATCAGCAAATTGGTCAGCTGCTGGATATTGGACAGGCGAAAAATTCAGCAAGGCAACTGACCTTCTTTCGCAGTCGATGTGGATCCTTCCTCCTTTGTGTCGACGCCTGGCCATGATTTACAGGTGCAGTGCTTCCCCTTCTCGATACCGTCATAGACGGATGCGACATGTTTGCCGCAGCCGTTCCAGGTGAACTTGCCGCATTTGCTGCACTCCACCTTGTAGCACATCTTCTCTTGTTTCAGATGTAGGAATAGGAACAGGATGCTGTTTCAGTTTCTGGAGACGGTTTCTTCTGTGTCTTCACTTAAGTATTTATAGCATCATCCCATGTTCCTCTCATTTCTTGTAAAAAAACAGTGCAATTGGTGAAGGAAACAAAGTGTGGATGTTGTTCTTGCGTTATTACTTTGTGGCCGATAAAACTGTAAGTCATTCCCAATGCGCATCTTGGTATGCAGCTCTGTTCTGAGGTATCTTGTGACCAAACTATGTTTCTTGCTTGCATGGTAAACGACGAAGGAAGCCAAAGATGCCATTTTGTGATGCTGTCAACATATCATGTTCGGTAAAACCATGGGTTGTTCTTGTAATGTAAGATAACCTATCGCGTATTTTCATGTAACTATACAATAATGGATGTTATCTTGCACAGTGAATTTTATACTAGAGAAAATGAGAGAACAAAAATTTTAGTAAATTACATTGTTTTCCTCGTCAGTGTACAAGAACTAGCTTATACTACGCAACAAAGCGCGGCATGGAGCCGTTGGTCGACGGCGAGCTCTGGTCGCTGACCCACACCTCCTGCACCGACACCGGCGAGACCGCCTTCTTCCCCACCGCGTCCGGGCCGTCCAAGCTCACGTCGACATGGACGTCCATCATAGGCCTGAGCCTGGACCCGGGGTCGTCGGAATCGGAGTCCGGGGCGGCGTCCCTGATCTGGCTCAGCTCGGCGGCGACCTCGCTCATGGACGGCCGGACGTCCTTGTGGAACGCCAGGCACCGGAACGCCAGCTCGCTGACGTGCCGGACCGACTCCACGACCCACTCCTCGCCGCCGTCGAGGATCGACGGGTCGACGATCTCGCTGACCCTGCCCCTGCCGATGCGGTCGAGCGCGAGGGAGGCGAGGTTGACCTCGGTGGCCGGGCGGTCGAAGTCAACGACCTTCATGGCGGTGATGAGCTCGAGCAGCACGACGCCGAAGCTGTAGACGTCGCTCTTGTCGGAGAGGTGGAAGTTCTGGTGGTACTCCGGGTCGACGTACCCGGGCGTGCCCTGCGGCGCGGTGGAGACGTGCGAGCGCGAGGCCTCGAGGCGGTCGACGGCGCGGGACAGGCCGAAGTCGGCGAGCTTCGGGCGGAGGCCGCCGTCGAGGAGGATGTTGCTGGACTTGACGTCGCGGTGGAAGATGGGGGGCCGCATGCCGTGCAGGTACGCGATGGCGGCCGCCGTCTCCGCGGCCACGCCGAGCCGCGCGCGCCACGGCAGGCGGCTGCGTCCCCGGCCGCCGCCCTCGCCGCCGCCGTCGAGCAGGTGCTGCGAGAGCGTGCCGTTGGGCACGTACTCGTAGACGAGGATCTGCTCGCCGCGGTCGAGGCAGCAGCCGAGGAGGCGCACCAGGTTGGGGTGGCTCACCGAGGAGATGAGCTTGATCTCGTTGAGCAGCAGCGCCGCCGCCGCCGCGTCGTCGTCCTCGTGGTGGTAGCGGCAGCGCAGGCGCTTGATGGCCACGAGCGTCGGCGCGCTGGCCGGGAGCTTGCCGACGTAGACGGTGCCGTAGGCGCCCGTGCCGAGGCGGTGCGTGTGGGAGAAGGAGTTGGTCGCGCGCGCCACCTCGCCGTACGAGTACACCGGCACTCCGCTCGACGTCGCCGCCTCCGACAGCAGCCGCATCGCCGCGAGTCGCTCCGAGCCGGACCGCCCGGCCCTGTACCGCCGGCATTGCACCCGGCACAGCAGGAGCGCGCCGGCGGCCGCCGCGACGCCCGCCACAACACCTGCCGTTGAAATCGACGACGGTTAACTAAATCTGATCACTGAATAATTCACCTTAACCAAATCCAATTCATCAGATTTTCATGTTTTTGCTGTTGAAAATATTCTTGGTCCAACAAAGCCATAAAATTCTCGCCATCAAAAAGGATTTTTTTGTTTCATTTTTTGGTTTCAAGAAGAAGAATTCCCGGTCAAAAGTCTGCAATCAACGTGCATGAAACTGCACGTAACCGGCACAGAAAAATGTAAACGAGACGAATTGGCTTGACCAGAGCATCTGATTGTTCTCACCACGCCGTAAGAAACAGGGGTGGTATCTCCCGCGGAGATACAAGGAGTACATGTGCAGTAAAAGTCAAGCAGAAGAGTTCGATTTTTTTTACCTGCAACTATGAGGAGAATCTTCTTCTTGAGACGCTCTGGCAGAAAAAAAAAAGGACAAAAGAAGAAGGATTAATACGATGAAATGCTATAAAGTTGTTTATTGTTTTTTATAAAAAAAAAGGTTGTAGTTCGTGGACTCGGTAGGATTATCATAAATTGGGGCAGGTTTCTGGTACTTGGTGGCAGTTGGTTGGTTTTCTGTTGAGGAGTAAAAAATGAGTATGACCTGTCACTCAATGCTTCTGACAGATTCATACTAGTTTTTTTAGGATATTGCCCAGTTTTTTTCTGAAAATAAGGATATTGCCCAGATTGGTGAGCTCTTTTCACTCTTGGTTACTATTTTTCAAATATATAATTCCCAGGTTTAGAAACTGCATATTTTTTCTTGCCAGCTAGATATGGTTGTCCCTTGAGAAAATTCAACTAAAAAAATTCAATATACAATTTGTTGGACCAGGAAGAGTTACCGTGGAAACATAGTAACCAGATTTCTTAATTCCTAGTTTAGGGCGGCGGGTTGAATTCAAGAAAGAATTTTGTGAAGAAATGGAATTTACGCCTCATTTACACTGAAAAGTTTTTTTTATTTAGAGTTGTTCCGGGTCAAGGATTTCTGTGCGTCCATTTATTGCTGCTGCTAGCAATAGCATACTGCTACAGCCTGTATAACCAAAGGCTGCTGATTGTCAACCCCCTGTCACCATCTTTGGAACCCTCGAGTTTACTATAGAAATGATGATGTGAAACCTAAAAAAAATGACAGTATTCCCTGGACCAGTTTTGTTCGACCGGCACGGTTTCCGAGGCACACATCAAGTGTTTTTTTTAAAAAAAATGGTACTTAAAACAATGTGAACGGTGCGTTTTGTATGTAGAATTATCCCACTGAAATTACACAGCTACCCCTGCGTTGGAAATGGGCATGAGCAATGCACTGCTGGAATGCTGGATAAACTGATCAAAGTGATGCCACTATAACTACATTAAGATAGCATAATTTGGTGGGTTAGTGAGTGTGGATTATGATTAACTAGCTCGCGCATGTGATTGACGGTAGGGAGGACTTTCCGTGTGCGGCTGACGTGGCCACGGCCGGCCCCGTTTACCAACACCCCCGGGGCGGGATCCTCTGTGGCGGGCATGGATCCGTGACTAGACCAACCATGGCGAAGGGAGAAGGAACTCACCCGCGCCGTAGTGGCACCCCTCGCCGGCGGCGAACCCGTCGCCGGACATCCCGTGCAGGCACGCGCACCGGTGGCCCCACGCCCCGCTCGGCGTCACCACGTCCTGGCACGTCGCGTTCTGCGCGCACCGGCCGCTCGTGGCGTTGCACATCCCCTCGAGCCACCAGCCCAGCTCCGCCACGCCGAACTCCAGCGACGGCAGCCCCGCCGGCGCGACCCCGTACACCGTCGCCGTCAGCGCGTCCTCGCACCCGGCGGCCTCCACGTCGTCCCAGTCCAGGAACTCTCCATGCCCCTTGCTCACCGCGGCGGTGGGAGGCGAGCCCACGCACGTCCAGGCGGTGTCGTTACCGCACTGCGTCTTCCGGAGCAGCTTCCCCATGATGTCTGCGGAGACGCTGCACTTGAATGCCCCCGCCGTCGTGCCGCTGCAGGCGCCGCGGAGGAAGAGGCCGGTCTGGGAGGAGACGCCGTAGCCGGCGCCGGCGCCGGCGCGTGAGGCCGCCACGTTGAGCGACGCGTTGGCGTCGCCGACGGTGCGGTTGCACGACGGCGCGAGGGAGACGACGAAGGTGGAGCTGGTGGAGTTGAACGAGAGGACCGGGTACGGCGCCGCCGCGGTGCTGCGCGGGAGGAGGGGCGTGGAGGCGGTGGCGTTGCAGCCCAGGAGGAAGGGGCAGTCGCCGGAGAAGCCGAAAGGGTAGGGCGCGACGAAGCTCCTGCCGCACCGGCGGTCGCACCGGCCGCCGCCGGCGCCGGCGGTCGCGCAGTAGGTTGCATGGGGGAGGAAGAGGAGGAGGAGGAGGAGGAGGAGGAGGAGGAGGAAGAGCTGCTGCCGCATGTAGGCAGCCAGTTCAGACCACTGGTCTCCGCTCCTACGTGTAGTTTCGATGGCTTGCTCAGATCGTCCTACGCCTGCCTAATATTGCAAAGCTGCGACGTGGCAATGGAGAGGGAGATACGATAGCCGCGCGCACAATATGACTGGAGAGGCAGAGAGAGGGATTGAAAGAGGAACAGCCGGAGGAGGAAGAAGGGTGGTTGGAACTTGGAAGGCAAGCTTGATTAGTCAGCCAGAGAGTATCAGTGGTCAACAAATAAATCCTGAAACAAAACCGATTTCTTTGCCCCTATTTTGATTCACCGAAATTGCTTTTGCTGCTGTTTTGACTGACGACGTGGGCACTGTGTACCCAGTCCACACCCGTGAATTGAGAATCCTTGCATACCTTGATGACTTGCCTTTCCCTGATCATGGCTGCTCTGGCATGCGTAGGAGTCCTACCGAGTCCTGGGCTCCTACCACCGAGTTATTCAATTCAATTCGCTGCCAAGGCTGGGCCTTCTCCGGTCATCAAGCGGGGGGGATTAATGATCAGTTACTGTATTTTAACTTCTCTCCAAGCTAACATCTCGTCGTTTCATGAAGTTTTAAATTTTTTGAAAAGGTTGATATTGGAAATTGAACTCTTTCGATGATATCTCAGATCATGCTAAGACCAGTCTCAGTGGGGTTCACGAGAAATTTTATAAATATTAAATTTTATATCACATTAGCAAATTTGTTGGAATAGTAGGATCATCGAGCAGGGAGAGTCTCATGAGATGAGAGAGAGGACTTTCATCCTAGTGTACTCATCCGATTTGGTTACTGAATCTTAGTAATTGTACAATAAAACTATGCATTGAGACTGTCCTAATAACTACAGCGAAGTACGAGATTGGAGTATAGGTTTGGGTTAGATTTGGAGTTCAACGCGAAGTCATGAAAGTTTTAAGGAAAATTAAAGGTCAGAAAGGAAGGTTAGCTTAACGGTGGCAGTGGATCGCATGATGAGATTGCTGTCAGCTAGGGTGACGGAATAGAGCTACCTTGGCGGGATAGAGTCCCCCGAAAGGGACATAGCTTGGTGGTTTAGTGAGTGAACTATGAATAGCTAGCTCCCGCATGATCGACCGCCGCGAAGACTTCCGGGCCGGGTGCGGCTGACGTGGCAGAACTGGCCCCCACTTACCCACACCAGCACCGCTAGAGAGTAGAAACCCAGTAACCCACTGCGGCACGCATGCATCCACGATGACGCTAGAGCAGCAATGATTAAGGGAGCACTCACCGGCCGCCGGCGCGCCGAAGTGGCACCCCTCGCCGGCGACGAACCCGTCGCCGAGCATCCCGTCCCGGCACGCGCACCGGTGCCCCCACGCCCCGTCCGGCGTGACGACGTCGCGGCACGCCGCGTTCGCCGCGCACCGGCTGCCGTTGGTGGCGTCGTCCGCGGCCGCGTCGCACCTCCCGTCGAGCCACCACCCCAGCTCCGCGACGCCGAACTCCACGGACGGGACCCCCCGCGGCGTGTCCGCGTACACCGCCGCCGTGAGCGCGTCCTCGCACCCGGCGGCCTCTACCCTGCCCCACCGCATGAACTGGCCCTCGCCCCGCGCCGCCGCGGCGCTGCCTGGGTCCGGCGGCGCCGAGGCCACGCACGTCCAGGCCGCGGTGCCGTTGCCGCCGCCGCACCCCGGCTTGCGGAGCAGCTTCGCCATGACTTCCGACGGGACGGTGCAGTTGGAGGCGGCCGCCGGCGCGCCGCCGCAGCCGCGGACGAAGATCCCGGTGCGGGAGGAGACGCCGTACCCGGCGCCGCTGAGCGACGCCCGCGTCTCGGAGACGGTGCGGTCGCAGGAGGGCGCGACGGCGACGACCAAGGTGGAGGCGTTGGGGTCGAAGGACAGGATCGGGTACGGCGCGGCCGCGGCGCCGCGCGGGAGTAGCGCCGCGCCAGCGGTCTGGTTGAAGGCCAGGATGATGGGGCAGTCGCCGTAGAAGCCGAAGGGGTAGGGGACGATCGTGCCGCCGCGCTGACGGTTGCACCCGCCGGCGGCGGCGTTGGCGCAGAAGGTTGCATGGGGGATCGATAGGAACAGGAGAAGGAGAACGAGGGACATGTAGGCTAGGCGGCCAGTTCACTCTGCTGGTCTCTGCTCTCTCCTTGGAGAACCTTCGATGGCTTGCTTGCTTAGCTAGTTGCCTAGTACTAGTTCTCTACACCTGCCTGATATTGGAAAGCTGCGACATGCCAATGGAGAGAGTCAGAGATAGACGATGGCAGTCTGCAGTGGGCACAATATGACCAGAGAGAGGAAGGGAGGAAGATGGATGAATGGATCATTGGCAGGCAATAAGCTTGATTGATTAGTCAGAGTGTCTATGTATGGTCAAGAATCAAATCCTGAAGAAAACCATATTTTTTCTTCCATCATTATGATTCCCCGAAATTGTTTTTGCTGCTGTTTTGACTGACGACGCGGGCTCTGACAGAATGACATGTATTCTGGACTCATACCCACAGTTGGATCCTGCCGTGGGGCGTAATCTGGGCTGGGCTCCTGGCGGCTAGTTAGCAGCCTCACTGAATTATGCAAACTTTTTTTCTATTCTTTGGTCATGGCTGGCCTCCTCCGGACTCCGGTCATCACGGCGTACTCCCCCCTCCGGTGCCCGCACGGCGGGCTAGCTAGCTGCACGCCGCAAGGCCCGCGCGCAGCGGCCTGCAGGTGGCGTGGCATGCATGCCGATGCCGCGCCGCGCCGCGTGGTTGATGACCTCGACCGTCACTCCAGCAAGGGTCCGGGCGCTGGCCGCTCGATCGGTGTCCACGCACGAACCCCTTCCTGCCATGCGCACGGACAAAGCTCCGATCCGGACATGGGCACCGGCGTACCAGGAGGCACCTGCAGAGCCCAAAAGAATATTATTAGACGCAGCTATCAGCAGCAGTGTCTGGCTTCTGGCCTAATCTAAACGGCTTTTAGCAATGGCATGATCAGATCGGCCGATCGAGCTCTAGCTAGGTCGCAAGTTGGTCGACCGATTGCAACGGCGACGATGGCATTTCTGTCCGCCACGTCGCGTTCCTGGCCCCTGCAGCCTCTCTCAGCCTCGATCGCTCAAGCCATGAAGCCAACTCCTGCGCTGCATCCATCCAAGTGTAATGGTGGGGTTAGGTAGCACGGGCGTAGATCAATTATTTGGCACGACGAGACAGGGAGAGATCGAATTAGAAGATACTGCACCTGTACAGCTAGCTTGTCCAAGAACCAAGAACCCAAGATGTCCCATTCATCACCTACGCGTCCGGTTCTGTTTCGCTTCGTCTGCTCCGATGATTGACGGTCGCTTGCTCGAGTTCCCCTCTTCCTGCTTGTACAGTACACGTCAATGTATGTAATGGATCGGAGAGCCAATCATCGCCCAGTCATCATCAAGTGCGCGCGGCGCCGGCCGGCCGGCGTCGTCCGTAGAGAGAGGCGCGCACATGGCCGTCGCCGCTCGCCTGCCGGCCGCCGGCGCCGTTGGTCAGGTTTGCCGCCGGAGCCTCGGCGGAGCTCTCCGGAGAAGAGGGCAAGGAGCCTGGCTGGCGGTGTGGTCGTGGTCGCGGCTGCGCGTTTCGTACCACGCGTCGCGTGCGTGCGTGGAGTGGTTACTTCCTCCTCTCTACGATGCCACTCGCTTCCAGCTAGCTGTTCCCAACGCGGCAGCACGGGCACGGGCCTCTTCTCCGCTGCTGGATAGTTCCCTAGGGGGTCTGGCCTGGGTTCAGTGGGCCACATCTGGGCTCGGATGGCGGTCCAGCAGCGCAGCCCACTGGTATTGGCCCTGTTTGGTTTCGCTTATCTGAGAATCGCTTATCCGAGAATCAAGATTTTCTGATAATCCGCTGTCTGAAGAATCCGCTGTCTGAAGAATCCGGGGTGTTTGGCAATCCTGATTATTTCTACTGGATTGTCTGTTCTGACTGTAAAATGACCTATTTGCCCCTGAGTCCTGTAATAGCTCATTTTGATCGGATTTCTCTACCATTTTCAAATCTAAGTATATTATTAGTACCAGAACTTTGTTATAGTATAATTATAGTCATAAAACACACAATAATGATAAAATAAACTAATAAATAATAGTCATGATGATTATAGATTAATAAATAATACAATTTTACAATGATTATTGGACAGGTGCCATCACACAACTTTATTTTCTTCATGACTAGCTGGTGATACGTAATAACAATCACTAGCTGGCAGCTATTCTCACTTACCAATTTGACTTAGCAGTAACAACAAGAGCTGTTAGGAGCTGGATGTTCATAATTTTGTGTCCCAGCAACTTAACAACATTTGCCGTGTAGATTACCCTGCACATTGACCAAACCTCCTCCTAACAAGTGAAGATGGGAAACACCAGCCTGCTAGTTGCTAGCTAAGGCGATATCGATCACCTTGTAGTCGCAGTTAGTATGCAAGACAAGGAAGACGCCTGCAGGATCACATGGGAAACAGAGGCCGGCGGCAGCGAGCGGGGGCGGGGGCGGGGCCGCAGCGACGCGCGGGGGCGGCAACGGGGAGCGGGGGTGGCGGCGGCGCAAGGGGGAGGCGGCGCACTGGGGCGGCGGCGCGGGGGCCCGGGGCGCGGGGCGCAGGGGCGGCAGCGGGGCGCGGGGGCCCGGGGCGCGGGGCCGGCGGTGGCGCGTGGGGGCGCGTGGGGGCGCTGGGCCAGCGGCGGCGCGTGGGGCGCGTGGGGGCGCGGGGCCGGGGCGAGCGAGCGGGGGCGGGGCGGCAGCGGGGCGCGGGGGCGGCAGCGGGGCGCGGGGGCCCGGGGCGCGGCGGGGCGGCGGCGGCGGCAGGGAGATGGGAGGGGCGGCGGCGGCGGCAGGGAGAGGCGGCCCGCCGCGGCAGGGAGAGGGGCGGGCGGGACGGCGGCAGGGGGCGGCGGCAGGGCGGCAGGGGATGGGAGGGGCGGCGGCGGCCGGGGATGGGCGGGGCGGCGGCGGCGGCAGGGAGATGGGAGGGGCGGCGGCAGGGAGATGGGAGGGGCGGCCGGCTGAGGGAGGGGCATGCGGAGGAAAGTGCGTCGCTTTCATGGGAATCGAGGGGAAGGATGCTTGCCAGAAAAAGCGGTCGCTAGTGTATTTTGGATTCCCGAAGAAGCGGCGGTGGGAAAAATCAAGCCCACAATCGAAGCGTTTGGCGGGATTTTCGATTTTTCTCACCGACAATCCGATTTTAATCGGAACCAAACAGGCTCATTATGCTGCCGCGCAAAGTGTTCAACTGCAACGCGGGCAATCCAATCGTATAGATGAATGATTCTCAGTTCAACCAACGTTAGATATTTTCCAGTTCAAAAAAAAAGTTAGATATTTCCTATTTTCATTGTTGCTCGCTTGGTCAGTGTAAGAAGGGTGTTAGGCGGTGGACGGGTGGAGGTGGGGATGAGTGGCCTAACTAAGAAGAAAGCGAAAGGAACCAAAACTCCACTCGATCCATGTGATGATTTCTCCGATTACAAGCAAAGCTAAGAGCAGGATCACTTCAAAATACGCCCACAGAAGATCCCTCTCCTCCCCACGCCGTGCCGGAGTGGCGTTTCCACGCTCCAAGGAAAAGAAGTGAAGCAAACTTAAATTTTGAAAAATAAATTCCAGTTCCGGAACCGGAAGTACGAAATACACTGAACTGTTCCATTATTTTTTTTAAAAAAGTCGTGGGTTCGTTTACACGTCAAACTCCTCGTCGGACTTGCTCTCCCCGTCCTCTCCCCGTCCCGTACCTTCCGTTCGCTTTCTCCCATTCGCACGCCGCCTCGTGCCCTCCATCTCCCCTCCCCCCTACCTCCTCCCAGATCTCGTCGCGCTCGCCATTCCCCCCTCCGCTACGCGCCGAGCGCCCCCCCGTCCAGATCAGGCGCCGCCGCCGCCGCCGCACCGCGCCTCGTCGTGGGCGCCCTCGCCCCGCTCCCTCCCCGTGGTGGACTGCCGCGGGGTGGAGAGGAGATCCGCCGCGGCTGGCTGGCTCTGGATTGGTCGGCTGGCTGGTTGGTCGAGTGATTCGTTCGTTTGTTGGTGAGTTAGCGCTGTTCTTCGGGGATCGGAATCTGTTCCGTTGACGGGTGGGCGCGCCAGTTCGGCCCCCGTTTGTTGTGGATTGGGTTCGTGTGGCAGCTCCGGCGTCGTCTGTGTGCTGACGGGACACGGGTTTATATGGTTGCTTTCCTCCCAGATTGTTCGAGGCGCTAGGACCGCCCCCTGGCGCGGAGGCCGCACAGGATCGGCGGCGCCGGCGGCGAGATGAAGGGCGCGGTCATCCCCGCGGTCGCGATCATGCCCTCGCCGCTCTTCCTCTGGCGGTTTAAGGTAACTCCTGTGAAATTGAATGAGTTATCCAACCACGAGTACACTGGTTTCAAGTCGAGTGCTCAATAGCCAAATTCACCTCCACGAGTAAGCTGATTTCAAGTCAAGTGTTCATAGCCAAATTCACCTCCTGATAGATACACCATAAGCAACCTAGCTAGCTTGCATCGAGTTACTCTGTTTAGTAAGCATCTTACGAGGAGGGGAGTAGGTCTGCCGTGTTCTGCATTGTCTGGAAGTGCTGCTTATGTTTGCAGGACGGTTAACTTCTAGCATGTTTTGAGGCCCCGTTTGAAATGAAGGGTCTAGTTTGGGTTTTCAAGAAATGGCTCTAATAATCACAACTCTCATTGTAGTGACAACAAGTGGGGTTTATAATTGAGAAGTTACAAATCCTTTATCGGAACTCAGCCTACACATCTGATTCTCTAGGAAAATGACTGAAAATCTTGAAACGAATAAAAAAAAAGGGATTTTGCTTCTTCCATTATAAGCTTCTTTTTTATGTTCTCCTATGACATGATGTTCAATTGCCTCTGTTCGGCCAAAGTCTATAATGCTAACCACTAAATATTTCTTTGCTCCTACATTATTATGCATTAGCTGATTCCAGGGTATATTGGAAATGTTGTTACAGTATTTTTCCCTGAAAGCACCATTTTTCATTTAGTCCTAGTTCTGTATTTGAATCATGCTTTTTTAGACTTCTGACCGGCTTGTCCTTTTTCAGGCCATATTGTTTCTCCTATGGGGCTTATGTTGTTGCAAGGTCAGTCTTACCATCATCTATGCATGACCTTTCTTATGCATGATTTTCACCTGTTTGTGGTAACTCACTATATCTATTTCCCATTACAGATAGGTTGGGACTCAGTTATGAGGATGAGTGCTGATCTGCGAGACTTATTCCTTTATGAGGCTTTCTTGTACTATAATCCTCTTCTTCTTGTGGTAAGTTTATTTTATCACCATACTTTGTGTCATGCAGAACAATCTCTACCTGAAGAAAAGAAGGCACATCAAAGCCTTGATTTGTATATATGCATCCATATTAACTATGATCTCTTTTCATTACAGGCTTTGATGATTTGGTTATGGGGAGTAAATTTATGGGTCTTTGCGCAATCATCTGTCAACTATGCTAAAGTTTTTGATCTTGCACAGACACATTTATCTCACCGAGAGATATGGAGGGTATGTCTATCACACTCATCTTTGCACTTTCCATTTTTAAACTTGATTCTTGATTTGACAAAATTGTTTTTTCCTGTGGAAATCTATCTATAGTGCCGACTTGGCTAGTCAAAGATAGTGAGGAGAGAGTAAGAGTGATTCAAAACTGTACTGAATGCCTTTTTTCTGCAACAATGTATTTTCCAAAACATGATGCCGTAACAAGTTTCTGAATATTTGAACCTTTTTTGCCCTTATCATATATGCGCTGATGTTGAGTGTTAAGCTCACAGATTTCTATCATGTTGTTATTTCATAAATTCTGCAAATTCAACTACACCTGTAGATTTTTATGATAAAACATATTTACCCTGCTTTCAGTATCTAGTTTCTATTGTTGTTTCTCAGTGAGCATGACTCCTGCATGTTGCATGTCCTAAATCTGTCAGATGAGCAGTATTCTTTCTGACCTGGTTCTCATATACCAAGATATCTTCTGGTAGACGCATTTCATGTTTGTTGTTTCTGCATAACCTTTCATACCACATGTATTTGACACATTCACCTGCTACATTAACACTTGCCTTTTGTTTTCCAATGACAGTGTGCTACTTGGCTGACTTTAATTGTCCCCACAAGCATGACAGCTTACCTATATCTGTACTCACATGGAGAAGTGTCTCTTGCAGCATCTCAACCAGTGTAATATCTAACCTATTTAGTAGTAATTCATTCAATGCTTTATTCTTCTTTCTTGTGTGCTTAAGCCCATGACCTTTTGTCTTATTACTTATGTTTGTGGTAATGCTTCCACCTGACCAGCATTTCTTAACAACAATGAAATCCATGTAAGGATAAATTCCTTGAATTCTTGCTATGGGCAGTATAACCTATCGATATGTTGCTGGACATCCAATGAGTGTTGGGCCACTATGCACTGTTAATTCACGAACTGATGATTTGTTGCCATATAATACCTGAGCATTAACTATTTAAAGTATTACTGTAGATCTGAGCGGTAGTTTTCATTTTGTTAGTTTTCTAGCACTGATATTACTTTTCTCAGTGAAAAGGCACATCTCAGTGAACGATACAGAAGTACATATACTTGGGTTCAGTTGCATATTATATCTTTATTTTCAAATTCTATAGGATGTGCTGCCCAATTCCTTCCCCAAGTTGCAAGCGAGAATATCTTTCTCTATTTTCCTCACTCGTGCATCAGTCTTCATTTATAGGGCGGTGAACTAATTGATCATTGATGTATGCTTTCTGCCTCTTTGCAGGTTCTCTTGTATGCTATCCTTCTGATGATCCTTTTTTCCCCTTTTGATATGTTTTACATATCATCAAGATTTTACTTTCTGAGGACAGTGTGGCGTATAATACTGCCTTTACAAGTAAGCTTTAGAATCTATCAGTAATGGGTACAGATAGGTTTTACCTTTCGTTATGCTTCAAACAATATTATATGCTCTGCCGTGGCTTGGGTTTTCCTGATTGTAACTGTTGTGGAGGCATCTTGATCAAAGCAAATTTTAACGATATCCTGATATCTTTTGTGCAGGCAATTACATTCCCTGACTTCTTTTTGGCTGATATTTTTACATCCATGTCAAAGGTATGTCCTAGTTTATCAAGAAGTACTAGTTGCGGACATTATTATTTTTTAATTTGACCTACATCCATGTCAAAGGATTGTACTCACTGTCAATAATACATGATTCTCTGTTTTTCGTCTTGGTGTATCCTAATATATGTACTCCTGTCGTTTTTTGACATGTCACATTTGCTTTGTCCTAAGTCAAACTTGTCCAATTTTGACCAAGTTTATTGAAGAATATAACATCATCTATACTACCAACTATATGCATTATCAAAATATATTCCATAGTGGATTCAATAAGCAAATTTGGTATTGTAGTTGTTATATTTTTCTATAAACTTGGTCAAAGTTGGACAAATTTGACTTGGGACAAAGCAAATGTGACATTTTTAAAAACCGGATGGAGTATATATGGAAGACAAAAATTATCTTCTTATTTCTTAACTACTTGAACAAATTGATACGGATTCTTACTTTCCGCGAGTAGAAAACTGATTGATTATAAATGTTTAATCTTTGTTGTTTATGATCTTTTTTTATTTGTTTCATATCTTAACAGGTGTTCTCAGATCTGGAGCGTTCAGTTTGTCGCATGGTGAATCGCCAGGTTGGTTCTTACATATGCTTTTAGTTATCTGCATTTGTCATCAGTTCTAAATTATTGTGAGAGCTGATTTCATTCTTCTGCAATGTTCCTCATTTCCATACCAGGTTGCGACTATTGCTTGGTTTGAAGCAGATTCTATTTGTGGCAGTCACTCCATTGCTATTCCTCTTGCTCTCGTATTCCCCTACTTGTGCCGTTTCTTTCAATGTCTCCGACAGTACAAGGATACCAAGGAGAAAACATGTCTTTTGAACGGTATTAATTCATCATGCATCTACTTTGTTCATTTATTTTGCATATAACTTGTATGCTTATTCTATACCCATTTCTGGAATAACTTGCCATTTTTTAATCCCAAATCCAGCCCTCAAGTACTCAACAGCAGTTCCAGTGATTTTTCTTTCGGCTCTCAAGTATCATGTATTTCCTGAGCAGTGGGTTAGCTTTTACCGACCCCTCTGGCTTATATCTAGTGTTATAAACTCGCTGTATTCCTTCTACTGGGATATAAAGCGAGATTGGGATTTGAGGTATGGCACCTTTACATGGTCTGCTACTCAATTGACGTGTGATACACATCCTATCTCTGCTAATGAGCTTTACTCTGTCCCTGCAGCATCCTAACCAGGATTTTCATGTTCAAAAACCCAAGCATATGGACTAATCTTCTTTATGGGCAGAACTGGGTATGAATTTGAACACATATATGCTCTTAATTAACTCCTGGACAGTTTTGTCACCAGTCCTATACATGCCCTACAGGTGTTCTACTGGGTACTAGGTAGCAATTTGGTTCTGCGATGTACATGGACATACAAGCTCTCGGCACATCTTCGACACAACTACCTGACGGTGTTCACCATAGCTGCACTGGAAATACTGAGACGGTGGCAGTGGGTGTTTTTCCGAGTTGAGAACGAGTGGAACAAGATGACAGCCAAGCAAAACCTGGAGATGTCATCCGACATGCCCTCGGAAGGAGACAGGCTACTGGAGTCTAGTAATAACCATACAGTATGAATTGGATTCTAGCCATATTCTACGATACAGATTCATCATCATTCTTTTAGTGTGACCATTATAGCCAAATTTTACGTCGACGGTTCAGATTTTGTCTGTAGAGCACAAAAGGTCAGGGATACATGATAGGTTTCTATAAAAGGTTGAAATTGTTGGTCAAACGAATGACTGTAATCCTCTTGGGAATGTATACTGTTGTAACCCTCTTGAATCCAACAGGAGGTATTTGTTGACACATGAAAGAATAATAGTAATGTCGAAATTTTTACGAACTTAGACGTATTCTGCACCAAATAATCCTGCGCTAAATCATGAGTTCTTGGCCCAGCACTTGCTCAAGAAAAATCTATTCACCTTGTTTATCATATCCTTGGTGGGTGCCCTAGCCATTCCACATCACCAGGTTATCAAATACTAGCTGGGACCTGATGAAGTAACATCCATCATAGCATTATAGAAAATAAAAACAAAATATCTGAATCCAAGAAGCTTGTCTCTAATGGTACATGATGTACTCCAATCATTGTATCCACACCCACAGATTGAAGCCTTTTTTATTTGTAAATTTTAAAAAAATCCTAAATCCAAAAGAAGACAAAAAACGAATTAAACATTTGATCCAGACATTCTTTAATTACTCGATCATGATTCATAACTACACCAAGTAGCCAAGCAATTATACAAAGAAGACATCAGAATGATCTTTGCATCCATGGCTCCATCCTTGCAGTACGCACATCTACTGCACTAAGCACTACGCTGGATTATCTTCGCCTGTTCTTGATCGATCTACACGAGAAGAGGCGAGGCGCACGCTGGATCATGGCATTGCTTAATCTGCACAAGGGAGGAGCGCCTGATTGTATTCAGCTACGGCGCGGAGAAGGCGTCGTCGAGCGGCCACGGGAGCTGCCGTTCGGCGCCGTCCATGATCTCCGGCTCCGGCGGCGGCGCCTGCAGCATGGAGCGCAGCGTGTCCCGGAGGCGGTTGTGGCGCCTCCGGTGGCGGATGCGGCGCAGCACGGCGTCCCTGTCCAGCGTCCCCGCGCCGGGGTGCAAGTACAGGAAGCTCGTCACCGGCGCCGCCGCGGCGGCGTCAACGCTGCCGCCTTCACCGTCGCCGTACCCGGCAGCCGGCGGCGGGTTCTTGGACGACACCATGGAAGACGACATGGCGGTCGAGGAAAAGCAAGGCAAGCCGCTCCCTTGACCTCAATTGATTTCTCAATCGAGAGTTCGAGACCTTTGTGTGTGAGAGAGAGCAGAGAGCAAGCTAAAATGGTAGAGTGCGAGACTTGAAGGGTGTGCGATGAGTGAGAGGAGGTGAAGGTGGCAATGGCGAGCCTATTTATAGACGGCGATGGAGGAGGAGCTCAAACACCACCCTAATCCCAATTATTTACCCTTAAACCATTTTAAAATTGGAAAGAGACTTCGGAGCTCGAAACGGGTAGCTGGCGGACATGGTTTCACGTGTCGCCGCCGCCTGTTTCTCTTGTTTATTCGCTCCGCCAGTCACCGGCGGTGATGAACTGACGGTGACCCCTCGAGCACATTCTACTGTCTTCTTCGCCTTTTTACTGCCAACTAATCAGATTCTAATGACACGCCTGTGCACACTAAAAGTTACGCTGTCACGCGTCAGTTCACCCAGTAAAAGGGGTATCTTTAGAACACACTATTTGGTGTGAAGGAATGATTGGCTATAGCATATGAACGGAGAGAGTTTACCCTTTTTTTAATCCCTTTTGTTTTTGATTGAGGTAGCTTAAGGATTTACCTACTCATTGTTCCCAATGGAACCGTGGGCTTTTTAGGTAGTTCCACACCAATGCAGAAAAAAGTAGTAGAGACAGAAATGGGCACTGACGAGGCTGCAAAACAGCCTTTCAGTTGCAATGAACACTTTACTAGCTTTAGTTTGCAAACAATAAGCCTAGCGGAGTTTGGTTAGGTCAGAAAGATGCTTAACTAAGCAGTAAACAATGCAATGATAAAATAAAACGTCGGTGACCCGCTGATTATTTTTAAGGTTAAACTAGGACCACAGTACCGTTGGTTGTCTCGGCAGAGTAAAAACTAGGGCCAGCAAGAATCCACCGTCCAAGCATGGGATCAGCACGGTGGCCGAGGTACACGTCCATGTCGGCGACACTAGCTAGCTCCACGACCGACATTGCACGACCAGCGCCTCAGTTCAGTGTTCTGCTGCTGCAGCTGCCAGGAAATGATGTCAAGAATCAAAGATCAGAGCCAGGAATCATCCAATGGAGACACCTTATCCGTTCTGACACGAATGCAACGTCGGCTTGTTGTGAATCAGCACATCCGTGACCATCAGTTAGGCCTAATGAGATTCAGACACTGCAATGTTCCAAATGAATCTGCATTGATACTCAAAGCAAACGAACTATAGGATGTCTATTGAAGTGCATAGCACATGCAGATACAGTCACAAGTTCCTTGAATTTGCTGCCAGTTCAGCCAAGCAAAAAGTTCCATATATTTCTCAAATTTCATACTTCCAAAAGTGCCATGCCAGTATAGTCAGTATTTCATCTGCTACTACGTAATTACAAGTGTCCAGCTCATATTTTTACAACCCAAGGCCCAAAAAAGCTCGAGTGGTCTATTTGGCAGACCATCACAACCTACACACAAAACTGTTAACAACCGTGAGGCCACAGGCAGCAGCCTGCACTACTTGTTAACTCAGATACATGTAGTTACATCAGAAACCCTCGACATCGGGGGTTCAAAAAAAATGTATACAAGAAGCGTAGATACGTCAGAATAGAATACACACCATAACCAATAAATACATTTATGTATATATGTACTCTATGCACATATAGGCGCCTCGCATGTCAGTGCAGAAACTGATGAAGCCTATTGCAGTTAAATAATCTGCTGGCTGATGTTATCGCGCTTTATCTGGTCCCCGGAGCCTGTCCTCTCGACTGAAGTACTGATGGCATGGCCCGTAACCTGTCGGTGACCTCGGTGAATGAGGGCCGGGCATCAGGGTTGGCCGACCAACATTGTTCCATCAGCTTTCGCCAATCGGGGTCACAGTTTTCAGGTATTGGTGGCCGGAGAGTGTTATTGACAATACCGCCTTTTCAGAACAAGGAATGCAAGTTAATTAGAGGACTGAACAAATGAAAATTTTAGATGGTGAAAGCATGAATGGATGAAGGATTGTCGTTCTATTTCTTCCTATCCTGGTTGATGGATAATAAAAGTTAAAACAAGAGATGTGGCAAAGACATACCTATGATAGCGCCACAATGCATATTTGCGTATGGTTCCTCACCAGTCAAGATTTCCCATAAAACAATACCAAATGAGAAAACATCCACCTACAGTGTGAAACTTGTTACATATCAGGAACATCATGGTTGCACCTGCAAATAATGATCTGGAGTCCTGTCCTAGAAAAAGATCTGGAGTCCGATTAAAGACCTTACCTTCTCTGACACTCTGCTGCTGCTGCCATTTAATAGCTCTGGTGCCATCCATGGAAGAGTGCCACGCACACCACCAGAAACCAAAGTGTTGCGCTTAATTCTTGACAGCCCAAAGTCTCCAACCTGAGAATTAGTTACGAATGATTAATGGGACAGTTTAAACAAAATACAAATTGAAAGCCAAAAACAAGGTAAAATTCTTGCTCATTAGCAACGAACACAAATCTCAAATAACCCGATGGAGAGCTCAATATGAATCAAACCTACCTTGCAGATTGGCCTCTGAGGATCTCTCAAGTTAACAAGTAAGTTATCGCATTTCAAATCAAAATGCACTATGCTTTTGGAGTGCAAGTATTCCATCCCAAATGCCGCATCCATAGCAATGGTAAGTTTTCTCCGACGGTCAAGCATTCTGCTCAGATCTAGTAAACAATCACATCATTGTGCAGAGTGGAAAGTGCCTAACAGAAACATACACGACTCACCTGTCTTTCCTTAAAAGAACATTCCTTAGTGATCCATTCACCATAAATTCTGTCACAGTTGCCAATGTTCCTCCAGTTCCATCAGGGACCACACCATAGAAAGCAACGACATTTGGATGATGTAGCTTTGAAAGAATCTGTGCCTCCCTCCAAAAGTCATTGGTCTGTAGAAAAAAGAAGATTAACATCAAATTCAGAAAAAAAAATGCATGAGTTCTGTTGAAAAGGCTTCAGTTCCAATAACAATATTATCCTTATAGTCAGTGTCTTCGCATCTGGTGTCAACGAAAATTTTGCATAAATGATGAAGCAATCAAATGACTAAAAATATTGATGGAAACATCACTCACAAGTTTCTCTTGTTCAGATGATCTCCCAGCAAAACAGCTTTTCTTAATACGTTTTATAGCAACATCAGTTCCTCGCCACTTTCCATAGTATACGGTTCCAAATGTCCCAGATCCCAATTCACGTAGCTCCTCAAGGTCGCCGTTTTTTATGATCTGGTCATCAAAATCATGACAACCACATGTTTCTATTACTTGCATGTTAAAGATAAAATGCATGGCAATGAGTTTTGTGAATCAAATAGCAATCTTGATCAAGAAAAATTTAGAGCATGAGAACTGCACCTGCAATCCATACATGCTAGCTTCAAGTTCAGCAACTACAGCATCACTAATGGACCCATCAACAGCTCCATCATGATCCTAAGGTTTGAAATAATAAACACGATATCCTCAGAAATCAATTTGGAACGAATGACATGATTAATATATAATATAGGCTATACCTCAGTAGCAAACTCTGGCTCGATGCTCCTAGTATCATCATCCTTTTGTGATGAAATAATCACCTCTTGCCGTTCTTCAGTTGCTATTACAACCTGAGGACCACCTGAGCTGGATGATGGAATGCCTAAAGGCACATTATCGGTCACGTCCTCAACTATAAAAGGCACAATAATTTGAGCATTATCATGCATCCTGTGTGGTAGCTTAATGCTTTCATTACTGATGACGGTACGGTCAAATCCAATTACTCCCTCAGTACAGGCAATATTGCCACAATCACGAATTAGATCGTCTCTCCTAGGAACACCATCTGTAACTGGATTTTGAGACGAAGACAATGAGAGGCCACCATTGCCATGCAAGTTCATGCTCAGATCAGTATCAATCAGCCCAATATGCGGAGAGGCAGCCAAACCAGAATTATGCACTGATGACGGGCGCAGATTACCATTCTGATACACACTGGCTTCTCCATTGACCATTGACCTTTGCAAGGCAAAAGCTTCAGAAGTGTTTACAGGCAACAGAATATGGGGCTCTGGAGCAACTTTATCATTTCCATGCCCATAGCCAGTAGTTCCATATTCTATAGGCCCTGAATTCAGTTTCTCTATGTGTGACCCAGGATTTGAATCCCCTCCTTGGGATACATTAAGAAGATATGAGAGGGAATGATCAGTAGCACACATTGGCTTTGGAACTGAACTTTCTAGAGCATCTAACTCATCTGAGGACAACCTTGCATCACGTGTGTGATAAATCAATCCTGCATCAACAAAATTGCTACAGGGAGCAACAATTGGACCAGCATTTTTATCCAGATGATAACACTTATCCTGCTGTTGAATTACAGGACCACCATCATGACCTTTTCGTGTCACATTACTAGACAAATTTTCATGTTGATAAGATACTGGTGCCTGTGAACTGGCTGAGCCAATAACTCCTTGACCGTACTGTTGATCAATATGATTAGAAACAAGGTAATTTGTTTCATCTGTACGAGCAATGTCAGGGAGCTTAACACATTCAAAAGCTGGCCTACTCCTGCTAATTGTTCTCTCCAACTCATTAGTTTGGCATATTTTGTCGGAAAATGATTGGGTTATGTAGGAATCAGCAGGTAATGACAAATTGGATGCTGGTACATCATTGATGTTCTTTATCAAAGGATCCGAGAAGGCATGAGGCATGCCTAGAATTTGAGCAGTGGGTTCCTGCAGCCCAGGTGCCAATCCTGCATTCTCTGCATGCACGGAGGCCTTTTCAGAATACAAGGATGCTTCCACTGGAGTAGAAATATCATAGTTGGTACGTGAAATCAAGTCACTATCATTTCCAGCTAAACCTTTCACCTGCCTTTCAATATGAGGATGGTGCATGGGAGGTCCAGTTCCAATACTCCTGTCTGCATCATTTTGCTTCTTGTTTAGATGGCCTGGAGGCATGGCTTTCAAATTTAAACCATTGCAAATCTCACTTCTATTCACATGCTCGTGATTCCTGGTGGATTCATCTGCAGGGGGTTGCATCCTAGACTGTTGCATGGTCCTCTGCTGACCTAAGCTCGGGGATGACGTTGTTGACAACTCCGCCACCATTTGTTGTGTGTATGGAGCAAGAAAAAACTGAGAGGAAGGCTCATTAAGAGTTGCTCCGACAGAATCCTTGGCTCCAGTTTCTGTATTGGTTGGACAGAGCGGTGAGTCTCCATAGGGGACTGGAGAACTATAGAATTGATGGTTTGACTGGCTCATTAAATTATTGCCGCTGATGCTCCGATCCAGATGTGCAAGATTGTTGACAGCAGCAACAAAATGATACTCTGGTTCACTCTCCAAGCTCTTTGAATCCAATGATGGGTCCTCGCATTCAGTCAGGGAAACAAGAAATATCCTTAGTCTAACTGAACCATTGGCCTTCTCAAGAGTGTCGTATTCTTCCATCATATTCTGAAAATCCTCATCACATGAAAGAGATATCAGTGCATCAAGATCCTCATCAGGTAGCTGATATTTGATGATATGAGGCTGACAGTAGATTGTCAGAGTTTTCTGCATGAGTTCTTTCCATGAGAAGCTCCTGTTGATGGAGATGAGACGTGTCTCCCCGCCCACATACCTGAGCTTCCCATCACTTGGCCTTGGCAAGATTTTCCCACCAAAGCTGCACATGAACTTGACTTTCCCAGAAAATGGGCTTTCACAAGCCATATCCAGCAGATTATCGCTTGGATTTTCAACTGGTTTAAGTCCATTCTCAGATGGTACTGTTTTCAGATGCAAGAAATTTGTAGGATCCATAACGCCTTTCAGTGGACAAACAGTAGATGAGACATCTGAAAGGTTCTCAAGAGTCAAAACCTACTAAGACCTAGAACTTTGTTCAGATCTTGATAGACAACATCCAAATTTTTCTGGTGATTGGAACCAACTTGTTTATTCATCCAACGCAGAGCAAATGAATGATGGCTGTGCCAGAAGCTCCTCCTTGAGCGGCACGGGCTCGAAGGCGAAACAATGTCCTTCCACCTGGCTCTGAAATGCCAATCACCAAAGTAGGACTATGTTCCAGCACCGAATCATTCATCTCCTGACAGAAAACCAGCAGCCGCCTAATGTCCACCCTGGCCCTGACCGAGCGATGCGGATTTCCACAACAAATTACCAAGAAAACACATCGAATACCCTTCCCTGGTCCCTGCAGCAACAGCATAAATCGAATTCAGCTGCAAAATTTCCCTTTTTACATGCAAGATCGGTCGATCATGAATAAGGGCCTAATGGAACCATAGACGGCTGAGCAATTCGCATTGTTAGGTTACCACCACGCAGCAAAGCAATCCGGGGATTACAGGAAGGAAACGGAGAAAAGGTGGGATTTTTATTTGATCCCTCGTAGGAAAAGAGAGATCCCCAAAGAACAGAGCAGCCCCATCCGATCAAAGCTAGGGTTCCTTACCACGGAAACAGGACGGAATCGACCCGAGCCGGCCGCACCAGCGTGATCCCCCCACGGCGGCGCCCGCCAACGCCGGCGCCACCGACACCGAGCCGCGGGCTCCGGCGGCTATGCCCGGGGGACGGACTCGCGCGCACGTTCTACGCCGGGGCGCCGGCCACCTTCTGAAACCGCGGCGACGATGCCGCGCTCCCCCCTGAATCTTTCTTTTCTTTCTTTTCTTTTCTTTTTTTTGGAGGTGGTGGGGGAGGGAGGGAGGGAGGAGGGGACGGCGACGACGGGGCGAAGCGGTGGGCGGTGCAGTGATCGAAGCCTACCTCCAAACAACCAAACGAATAGGAGGGGGGTGGTTTCCTCTGCTAAAAGGCACTTAGATCACTCATGGCCTCCGGGCAGGGGATTTGATTACGGCCACAGAAAAAAGTTGACAACTACGTTATGATTTGCCAAATTAAGGGCGGTGGCGAGTGGCGTGCCAAGTCGCTGTCGCCAACCTCTTGCTTCTTGCTGCCGCATTTTGTACTTACCTCTTCTTCTTTTTTTCTGTTCTTCTCTGTCTCTATTTTTGCTGCAAAATTAATTTTTCTTCTTCTTTTCTGTCTTTATTTCTTCTGCAAAATTGTATTAAGTGCAAGAGGTGGCCTCATAGTTGTTGGTCGGTGAAGACACGCGGCTAGGGGCTTTCATACTTACTAGGATGCATCTTTAGTCGTGTTGGCGTGATTATAGAATAATATCCCAGTGCAACACCCACCATATATATTAGAAGATATGTGTATTTTTTAAAGTCATTCGACCTTATTGTAGGAGCAGCAGTTATATATGATTGTGCTTCAATCCATATAATTTTATTTTTGTTTTCACCATGGGATTCTAATTGATGAATACACACATGCAGTCACTTTATTTTTGTTTACAAAACACAACATGCTATTTATACGATATTTGGCCGATATTTAATCTAAGAGCTTGTAGATTGTGGAATACAATTTTATATCATTGGATTTACATTTGAAAGGATTTTCATAATGTAATTCCTAAAAAAATGGAGTCTGTTCAGAGCCTGTTATATTTTGTTTAGAACAACAATTTATATGTAATGGAATGCAATTTATATGCCTGTTAAAGTTTGTTTAGTGCAACACTGGAGTCTGTTTGTTGTATGTAATGTTTAACCTGTAACTCCTGTTTGTTTTTACTGTTCTCTTGTATGCGTCCGAGTCCTCCCGTACCCCATCCATGTTTCCCCCCTGTTAAGCTTTGGCAATAATGCAGAGAGCCTTTTCTGATCAGCATGCTTAGCTACTCTACTAGAGTCTATGTAGGGCGCTGAAAGCATTTCCCTTCGGCCGATGACCATTAGAAACGCCCAAAGAAAGGAAGAAGAAACCATTTCAAACGTGCGGGGTCGATCAGTCCAACTTTGCTTGATTTCCTGCCTGCCAACTTTGCTAAAAGCGTTGCTTGATTGGTACCTTTCCTTTTGTCTCTGAATTTTTCGACACAGGAATTCGATAGGAATGATCCTAGCCACATAGACAGAGAGAAAAACAAGCTGCCATGTGCGAGCAGCAAAAGAATGCAGGGAGGAGAGCATCTGGCGTAGCTGTCATCCCAACAGTGACAGGCAAGCTCACTGTCCCAGTGTTTCTACACACACAAAAATGTGCTCACTTCGCGGGCAAAACACAAAATTTCTATGTCAATATGTCATGTAAGGCCATGCAATTACAGGTAGTTCTTCTCAATGCTACCCTGTACCATTGAATTGTACAGTCTGATACATTCCTTTCAGAACAGAAGTCAAAAGGGTACAATGCGATGGAGACATCGTCGAAGAAAAAGGCGACACTATTATATTACACACCACTAAACTTGTTTCAAAGATTCAAAACGTGAAGAAACAGAACAAAAACATCAAGCATACATGGCTTTCTCGTTACCCATAACTAGAAGGAAAGAAAAACATTGGTTGCACCTGTTCAACGGTTGTGATGAGCTATAGTTGAAGCATCACACGCTGCCCGAATGGAAGGCAGAACAAGAACGCAACGGTTGCCCAGAATGCCAATACGAATGAGGCGGCGCCGATAATATAAAGTACCGGATCATCAGCTGCCTCGCCCACATCTTCCACTTCCATAGAGCCGGGAGCAGGTGAACACTGGTTCCCCCGTGACGAATTCTGAAGGTCTGTGTTGCCCAGGTAGCTCTCCATGCTGAACGAGCTAAACTGACCGGAGCTCGGTACGCACCCTGACAAGTTGTTGTAGGCCACAGAGAACACCTCCAAAGATGACATCTGAGTCAGCTGCCAAGGTATAGGTCCGCTCAGCTCGTTATGGGACAAGTCCAGGCTTTCTATGGCCCTCATGTTTGCAAAGGTAGCTGGGATTTGACCGATAAAGAAATTATGCGATAGGTTGAGGGACTTGACATGGCTCAGATTCCCTACCTCCCAAGGGATCTCCCCTGATAGCATGTTCGCCGATAAGTCAATGCCGGACATGAGATTGTAGAAGCCGCGGCTATATGTGTAAATGTTTCCTTTAGTGGAGAAGGTGAAGCCTTGGAGGATATTATTGGTGTCATACAAGACCAACGGAATGTCGTAATCCATACTAGAAAGCCTCACATCGAAGCTAATACCGTAGAACATGAAGAAAAAATTATCATCATCTGTATGGTATCCAAATGGGATAGCACCAATGCAAGGTGGCAATGAACCTGAAAGTCTGTTGTGTGACAAATCAATAATATTCAAGTGCTGGAGATGACAGAGTTCTGCAGAGATATGCCCCTCAAACATATTCCTGCCCAACAGGAGCAGTTGTATTTTATAAAGATGTTGTATCCAATCAAGACTGCCCATGAACCGGTTATATCCTATATCGAGAGCTACAACGTTGGAGCTATTGACAAAATAACTAGGGAATCCTGAGAGGGTATTGCTCGACATGTTCAGAAAATACAGCATTAACTTACTGCTGCAGTTTGGTATAGATCCTTCAAAGTCGTTATTGGATACATCCAAATAGTGAAGACCAGTCAAGTTGCAAATCGTTGGATAAATTTGACCAGTTAAACCATTGCTAGCAACACTTAAAAATTCCAATGAAGGAGTATTCCAAAATGATACATCAAGTTCACCTGACAATTTATTATCATGAAAATCCATGATTGACATTTCACCTGATAGATTGTTAGGCAATGGTCCCTCAAAATAGTTGCTATCAAGATATAATCCTGCCGCGAAAGACAAATGTGTATTAGCTCCACCAAGTATCGGACCCCCGAGATTGTTGTTCGAGAGCCTCAGGAATTCCAGCGACCAACACTCATTGAACAAGCAAGCTGGCACCTCTCCTGTAAGTTTATTGTTTGATAGATCCACAAATTCCAAGGATTTAATGTTGCACAGAGATGGTGGTAAATGGCCAGAAATATTATTGTAAGAAGCATCGAGAGCTGTCAGATTCGGAAATACTGAGCTGATGTCCATTGGAAGCTGTCCTGTGAAATAGTTCATAGATATGTTGATCATTTGGAGACTCGATTGTTGCTGCCACATCAGATGATCCAATGATCCTACCAGCGAGTTATGTGCAAGACCCAGATACAGCAAAGGCGCTTCATTTGTAAACATCCAGTTAGGCAGGCTCCCTGAAAAGTTGTTGTTGGACAGATCAAGGAATTGCAGATGACGTTGTGTGCCAAATAAATTTGGTCCTGAAATGATAGTATTGTCAAGTTTACACCCAGAGAGCATTAGTGCTCTCAGTTGAAATGGGGTCACACTTGTAAGGAACTTCACATCAATAGCTAATTCAGCATTTCCTGATAGATCTACGTCCTTTAGCATGGCACAGTTCCGAAGCCAAAAGAAATCAAACTTTCCATTCAGTCGGTTGGATCCTAGATGCAGTTCTCGCAAGCTTTTGAGGGTTCCTGTGAGGTCCATCTTCTTTAGTATGGAGCAGTTTCATACCCAAGAGAAATCAAACGTCCCATTCAGATTATTTGCTGATAACTTGAGAGTTTGAAGCAACAAAGGAATATTCGGAGACGAGCTTACCGGTATGTGTCCTTGAAGGAGATTGTATGAAAGATCCAAATATTCAAGGCATGAAAGCTCAAATAAGGAGGCTGGGATGCTTCCATTCATTAGATTGAATCCTAGACGCAAATCTCGCAACTTCTTGAGATTTCTGAAAGCTGCATGCTACAAACAAACAACAATAAATAGAAATAACTGCAGCACCTATCCAAAAGACAAGAAACAAGAGCAACAAACAAGAATGCTACGAATTAGCTATGTCTGTACCAATATTCTGAAGAGCACCGCTCAAACCGGTTTTCTCAAAATTTATGACTTCAAGAGAAGCCAATTTACCAAGAGATTCCAAGATATTATTCTCGATCAATCTGTTGTTGCTGAGGTTGAGATACCGAAGCTTAGTCAATCCTTGAAGGCCTGGGTAAAAGTTCTTATGAATTATGAATAAGGTCCTTTGGCACAAAGTACTGGATCAAGCCGCATTCATGTCCAGGGATCCTACGTACGTACCTTCAAAATTCTGAAGACAGGCGGAATTCTGAAATAAATCCAGCTGCTGAAGCTCATGAAACGAGTTAAACATGGTCAAATTGAGATTCCAGCATGGATCTCCAATATGATCGTTTCTGTACACGGAGTCGAGGTTGAGACCCGACACTCGTGTGCTGTTGTTGCATCGGACCCTTTCCCAGGAGCAGCAGTCGCCACTCCGTCCCCAAGAAGCAGGAACTTCAGAGTTTGCCTCCACCAGCAAAGATCTGATGCGCATAAGAGCAATCCTTTCCTCGATCGCGCAGCCACCTGCCATGTGGAACATGAACTGCAAGACGCATAGGACCCAAAGCATGGTTCCTAGCGGGAAGTAGCAGCTCATAGTTTCTTGGTGAATGTAAGTGACAAGAGGCTGAAAAGGCTTTTAGTTTCCGGCCAAACCGTGGTGACAGACTCAGGTTTGATAGGTGAGCCAGAATGCTTCTCCTTTTTGAACGGAGAAAAGTATTAAAGTAGAACTTGTGCCGTGTAAGGGTGATACCGTCAATGCGTTTCACTCGAACGCACTGATTGCATGGAGATAGACATCACGGCGTGGAAGTACTGTTCCATATCTTCTCCTGGCCACAGGAATTCTTATCTGCAGTGACTTAGGGGCTGTTTGGAGTGCCGCCTAACCCACCATGGCGCGCCACACTTTTTCCGCCGCAGGTGTGGCGGCCGTTTTGAGCGCCACAAGTTAGGCAGGGTGTGGCGGGTTAGGCAGCACTCAGGTGTAGCCTGCCGTGTACGTGAAGGCACCAAACGTTGATCGTGATGGCCGGCGACCGTTGACGTCGTCGGCGACGAGTTCTGGCGAAGACTGGATTGGAAGGAGATCATGAGAAGAGAGGTGAGGTACGGTGATACGAATGATGCGAGACTGCCAGCGCGAGCCCCGTCGGCGAGACCCTCCTGCAAGAAATTACGAATGGTAACATTGTTAACGTTAATCTGACACGCTTAGACAGGAACAGGAGGCATCTTCCTCAAGGTATCGCTTCCATGTACAAACGAATCTTACAGGTTCGTCTAGCGGATGGTGTAACGGACAACAGTTGGAGTACTGCACACTTCCTGGACGAATGGCAGAACGTGAACGCAACAGTAGCCCAGAATGCCAGTACGAATGAGGCAGCACTGATTATGTAAAGGATTGGATCTTCAGATGCCCCGCCCACATCTTCCTCTTCCACAGGAACTGGAATGGGAGAGAACCTGTTCCCTCGTGATACATTGTGAAAGTTCATGTTGCCCAGATAGCTGTCCCAGCCGAACGAGCCGAACTGGCTAGAGCTTGGTATGCACCCTTTGTTGTACGCCACAGAGAACACCTCCAACGACCACAGCTGAGTCAATTGCCAAGGTATTGATCCAATCAACTGGTTATGGGACAAGTCCAAGCTTTCAATGGTGCTCATGTTTGCAAAAGTAGATGGAATTTGGCCAGTGAAGAAATTGTTCGACAAACTGAGTGACTTGACACGGCTCAGATTTCCCAACTCCCAGGGAATTTCACCTGATAGCATGTTGGCGGATAAGTCGATGCCAAACTTCAGATTGAAGAAACTCCGACCATATGTGTAGAGTTTCATTTTAGTAGAGAAGGTGAAGCCTTGGAGGTCATAATGTCCATTATACGTGAAAGACGGATCATCCATATCCATATTAGATAACCCCACTCCAAACTCAAGATCATAGACTGAGGATCAAAGGTCAAGCTCATCTACTTAAGATCATAGACTGAGGACCAAAGGTCAAGCTCATCTACTTGGTATCCAAACGACATGCCTCCAATGCAAGATGGTAATGAACCCAAAAGTCTGTTGCGCGACAAGTCAATGACATTCAAGTACTGGAGATGGCACAAGTTTGGGGGGATCTGCCCCTCAAACATATTCCCTCCCAATAGGAGCAGCTTTATTTGAGAAAGATGCTGTACCTAATCAAGACTGCCCTTGAACTGGTTATATCTTAGATCCAGAGCTGTAACGAAGGAGCTATTGAAAAAACTGCTAGGGAAGCCCGAGAGGGTATTGCTCGACATATTCAGAAAATGTAGTGTTAACTTGCTACTACAGTTTGGTAGAGACCCTGCTAAGTTGTTGGCTGACATATCTAAAACCTGAAGGCCAGTCAATTTGCAAATTGTTGGGTAAATTTCACCGGTTAAGCTATTGCTAGCAACACTCAAAACTTGCAATGAAGAAAGATTCCAGAATGAAGCATCGAGTTCACCAGACAAGTTATTATCATGCAGGTCCATGATTTCCAGATCACCCGATAGATTGTTAGGAAGTGCTCCTTCAAAATTGTTGCTAGCAAGGTATATTTCTGATATAAAGGACAAATTCCTAACCCCGCCAAGTATCGTACCACCAAGATTTTTATTTGAGAGCTTGAAGACTTTCAGTTCAGAACAATTAGTGAACAAGCAAGGTGGCACCTCTCCTGTAAGTTTATTGTTTGATAGGTCCATATATGCCAATCTGCTAATGTTGCACAGAGATGGCTGCAAATATCTAGAAATACTGTTGTAAGAAGCATCTAGAACTGTCAGATTCGGAAACACTGAGCTGATGTTTGTTGGCAGCTGCCCAACAAACCGGTTCTTAGATACGTTGACCATTTGAAGATTTGATTGGCGTTGCCACATCAGATTTAACGATCCTACCAGTGAGTTATTTGCAAGGTCCAGATAAACTAGACTCGCTTCATTTGTAAAGATCCAGTTGGGTAGGCTTCCTGCCAAGTTGTTGTTAGACAAATCAAGGATTTGCAAATGACGTTGTGTGCCAAGGAAATTCGGTCCAGTAATGATGCTGTTGTCAAGGTTACATCCAGAGAGCATTAGTTCTCTCAGTTGAAATTTTGGCACCTGTCCCCAGAACTTGACATCAATAGCCAAATCAGTGTTTCTTGACAGGTCTATCTTCTTCAGCATAGTGCAGTTTCGTAGCCAAAAGAAATCAAACGTCCCATTTAAATTGTTTGATGATAGCTTGAGAATTTGAAGTGACGAAGGAAGATTTGAAGATAAGTTTATAGGTATATGTCCTTGAAGGAGATTTCCTGAAAGATCCAAGTATTCAAGGTGTGGGAGCTCAAACAAGGACGGTGGTATGCTTCCGTTCAGCTGGTTTGACCCCAGGTGCAATTTTCTCAGTTTCTTAAGATTTCTGAAAGCTGTCACATGATGCATACATTCAATATAATAATTACGAACAAAGCCAACATGAAAGGATACTTGAAGTTACTTATTGCTAACCTGAATCCTGAAGAGCACCGCTCATACCACTTGAATGGATATCTATGATTTCAAGAGAAGGCAATTTACCGAGAGATTCAAAGATATTATTCCCAATCAAACTGTTGCCACTTAGGTCTAGATACCGAAGCTTAGTCACTCCTTGAACACCTGAGAAGTTTTTATGAACTACGATACATGAATAAGGTTCTATACAAAGCACTGGAAGAGAATTTTTATGAATAAGGTATGCATGGGAAGGAAGCTACATACCGTGAAAATCTTGGAAACAAGCGAAATTTGAAGATAAATCCAGCAGCTGAAGCTCATGAAACGAAGAAAAGATAGTGAGCCTTAGGTTCCAGGGCGAGCATCCATCTTCAATTTTAACAGTTGCTTGACCTTCAGTGTTGGAGTTTGACTGGGGAAAATACATAGAGTAGAGGTTGAGATCTGATACTCTTGTGCTGCTGTTGCATCGGACCCTTTCCCAGGAGCAGCAGTCGCCAGTGTGTCCCCATGAAGCAGGAACTTAGAGTTTGCCTCCAGCAACGAGGATCTGATGCGCATAAGAGCAATCCTCTCCTCGACGTCGCAGCCACCTGCCACTGGCATGTGAAATATGAACGAGTTTTTTTAAAAAAGGGTTTAAAAAAATTTAAATTCGAGAAAGAGGTGCCGGTTTGGAAGATTTTGAAAAATGGGTGCCTCCTGCCCGATCAACGGGCGGAATGTGTGGGACCGGAGACCTCCCGCCCACCCAACGGGCGGGAGGTCGAAAAATATTTCCCAGGCTCCTGGGAGGGGCCTCTTCGTGAAAGAAAACTTGTGAAGAGGCCCCTGACGCGGCCTTCCGCCCTCCCAACGGACGGGAGGCTCCCCGGAGGCCCTAAACCTTATATTATTCAGCAAAAATCAACAAAAAAGAAGAAAGGAAGGAGAGGAAGAGAGGAGAGTAAGCGGCGAAGCCCTGTTCACACGTCGGTTTGGAGGTATATTCTCGTTCTAGTCGTATAATTATCAATTGTTTTTAGGAATATTTGTTAGGCTAGTTATATATTGAATAGTTTTCAGTATTTTCAATAGCTTTTAGAAATATTTGTTAGGGTAGTTCTATTTTAAATACTTTTTAGTATTTTCAATAGTTTTTAGATATATTTCTTAGGGTAGTTATATTTTAAATTGTTTTTAGTAATTGTAATATTTTTTAGATATATTTCTTAGGGTAGTTATATTTTGAATAGCTTTTAGTAATTTCAATAGTTTTAGAAATATTTCTTAGGGTAGTTATATTTTGAATAGTTTTTAGTAATTTTAATAGTTTTAGATATATTTCTTAGGATAGTTATATTTTGAATTGTTTTTAGTAATTGTAATAGTTTTTAGATATATTTCTTAGGGTAGTTATATTTTGAATAGTTTTTAGTAACTTCAATAGTTTTTGAAATATTTCTTAGGGTAGTTATATTTTGAATAGTTTTTAGTAATTTCAATAGTTTTAGATATATTTCTTAGGGTAGTTATATTTCAATGGGTTCAACGCCAGCTGCACCGTACTCTTAGGGCTATACTCAGCATGGATGGTCGATGGGAGCTTCTTCACACGGTGGTCTGTTCGGTGTGCAGGACTGGAACGACTGGGAGGGCGGCTCCGCCACTTGGTCGGAGTTGGTGGGCGGCGGCGCCGGGCCTGACATCATTGGTCCCTCGCAGACGTATGACGCTCCAGGTGCACAGTCCCAGATGACCTGTTCACGCCAGCACCTCCTCCGCCTCGTCCTCACCGTGCTCCGGATGCATTCACGTACTCGGAGGACCAGATACGTCGATGGCCTAGGACTAGGGGGGGAGGACGAAGAGAGTGCGAGGTCCGGGACAGGCAGGGTAGATACTCCTGATTCGGTGCACTTTTTACATTTAAACTGTTTTTGGATGATACTATTTTATTTTTAATGCTATCGTAATATTTGGATTCTACGTTGCAAAACGTTATCGTTTAACCATCTTCATATGAGTTTTAGATACAGTAATCTTCTTCGTAAATTTGAATTAAAATTTTATATGTATACAAAAGGGCATGGCGAATAAATATTGTATTTGAAAAAAAATTTTGAATTTAAAATAGTACGTAAAACAAGAATTCGAACAGTTGTGAAATAACAAAAATAAGCTGGGACCTCCCGTTCTCTGGCCGGGCGGGAGGCCTCCCGCCCACTGGACGGGCGGGAAGCCTGCCTCAGGGGCCTCTTCGCGAATAAGTTTTCTTTTTTATTCGTGAAGAGGCTCTCGGGAGGGGCCTGGGAGGAATTGTCAGACCTCCCGCCCGTTGGGCGGGCGGGAGGTCGCCTCCTGCCACCCGTTGATCGGGCGGGAGGCACCCATTTTTCGAAATTTTTCAAAACGGTACCCCTTTTTCAAATTTAATTTTTTATCCCTTTTTTTAAAAAAATTCAAATATGAACTGCAAAACGCAGCGGACCCAAAGCATGGTTACCATTGGAAAGTAGCAGCTCTTAGTTTCTTGGTGAATGCAAATGCCAAGAGACCGAGGGTTCTACTTTTGCCCTTATGTGAGTATTAAGTGGCAAGAAGAATGAGGACAACATCCTGGACTTCTTCTAGACTTTAGGGTGTGTTCGTTTCCCCTTAGAGGGGTCTAAAAAACAGCCCCATAGATTAGAGGTCTAAACATTTAAGAGCTCTGTTAGAGAGCTGTTCGTTATAGCCCTCTAATAAAGCTTTGATCCGACTCCTTCTCAGCTTCTCTCTCTGCCCTCAACTGACTCCTCTGCTTCTCGGTGGCGCTCGACAGGGGGCGGCGGCCGCGGCCTCGGCGGCCTCGGCCGCGGCGCACGGGAGGACCAGGGGGCAGCGGCGCGGCGCGGGGAGGAGCAGGGGCCGGCGGCGCGGGGGGCTGGGGGGGAGAGAGGGGGCGGCGGCGCGGCGCGGGGAGGAGCAGGGGGCGGCGGCGCGCGGGGGCTGGGGGGAGAGAGGGGGCGGCGGCGCGGCGCGGGGAGGAGCGCGGGGCGGCGGCGCGCGGGGGCTGGGGGGAGAGAGGGGGCGGCGGCGCGGCGCGGGGAGGAGCGCGGGGCGGCGGCGCGCGGGGGCTGGGGGGAGAGAGGGGACGGCGGGGCGGCGGCGCGGGGCGGGGAGGACCGGGGGCAGGCGGCGCGCAGGGTGGTGGGGAGAGAGGGGGCGGCGCTGGAAATCGCGAGCCGCGAGTCCCATTAGAGTGCTCAAAGCCTCTAAAGATTGGAGGCCTCTAAACGAACGATACCCGTTCTATTAGAGACCCGTACGTTGCCAGACATCTAAAATTTAGATGTTTCGCCCCATTAGACAGACCCTAAAACAGCCGGCGGTTGGCAAACTGGCAACTAGCATGCAATGAGGAGGTCCGCGCGGCCACGGCGGTTGGTCGTCAGGGAGGAGTCCTGCATGACATTGAGAGGAGAGCAGAGGTGAGACGAGTGCTGCGAGGTGGGGGTTTTGGGGCTCCAGGGTGGAGCGTAACATTTGTACAGGCTACAGAAGAGTTCTCCATAGGAGTAGCAACCAAAGGGCTAACATACAACAGAGGGAGCACGGCCTGGGCCTTGCAAGTTCACAACAGTGGCATCGGAATGTAACTAGAGAGGGATGGTAATTACAGATTTACTGTCCCCGTGTTTATGTATACCAAACATGCGCCCGTGAGTACAACTCTACATGTTGCAGTGAGCGGCCACGTGCACTGCCACACACATCAGTGCTTTGTGCGACGTGCGTTCCTATTCACCGTGGTATAGTTAATCTGCAGGTGCAGAACGCGATGACATGTGTACCCTGCCTGCCTATTCGTTGCCCTTGCTTTCGATGAAGCTCAGTAGAAACCCGCTGACGATCCTCCTGGCGATGGGGTTGGGTATGTGCCGACACAGCCGGCCATCAACGTAGGCAACCATGCCCGAGACCGCGAACCTCCCGACAGTCCACAGCCTGTTTGGCTTCGACAGGACTCCACCGGACGACGATGGGTCACCTTCGCCCTCTCCTCCAGTGGTGGGTTTCTTCGCTCTCGTCATGACTCCCGCGATGGCCTTGCTGGCCTCCCGGTGGAGCACGCGCACGGCGAAGCTCACGAACAGGTGCTCGCACAGGGTCAGCACCGTCGGCGCGATCCTCCATTCCTGCAGGCAGTTGTGAGGTCGGTTACACTGGCAGCAGGTGGCATCTCCCTTAAGGTATAGTTTAAGAAGATGAAACTTACACGTTCATTTCGCAGATGGCGCAACGGACGGAGCGTAGAAGAGTCTCCTTTCAACAACGCCTTGCTCACAAGAAAGCTTTTGACACTGTCCACGATTTCATTTATCAAGGCGCTGTTTGGTGGTAGATTCTTTAGGATAACCTGGAAGGTAAGAGTCCAGCATTAGATTGCTCAGATAAACTGTAGTATTTCCATGTTCGTGGAAAAGAAAACAAAAGTTCTAGGTGAATAACATAGGAGGTTGCAAAAAGCAAATGGATGCAAGAAAGTTACCTGGTCATCAATCACCCTGACACGGAGGTATTCTTGCTTATACATGACATCCAACATAGCCTGTAGGTACCCTTCAATGTATAACTGAACGATGGTACAGGAACTGTTAAAAATTGGTAACCTAATCCGAATGACAAAGATTTGAAATCAGTAAAAGATAGGCAGAACCTCGTCAAGTCCAGGGCTATGATCGAGTTTGATCTTTCTGTCGGGACCTCCCTCCATTATAGCCTGTCCTAATACAGATGGCTCCATGGCCAACCTCAAAATGCCTTGGTGGAAACCAGTAACCTATGTACAAAAGAGGACAAATGCTTAGTAATGTTATCGCTGCAAGGAGGAAGTCTGTTGGTCTAGTTTGTCTAATTGCATGTGGCTTCCTTCTTTTAAGGGAACAAAAAAAAAGGACAAGTGGCATGAGTTCATGTAAAAAGAGAGTAAATACCATGCCATTCAAACCATTTGTTTCTGCTCCTCTCACGACACTATCTGAAATTTCTGTGATAGCGGCAAAGAGAGCGTTCGAACTTGCAGTTTTAACCTACAGAAGACTCGGCATTAAATTAATCCCTTGGAAGACTTTATTGATACAACCAGTAAGTTTTGGAAACTTACAGTTTTCCCGAGATCACCAAGGTACCGCTTTGTTCCAGAAAAACCACCCGACTTCATGTTTTTGCTTATAAATTTAAACATGCCTCCACAATCCACAAATAAGTAAAGCAAACCATAAGTTAAAATCTATAACAGAGGATATAACAGTGTATCTTTAGATGCAAACCAGTAACCCATTAGCCATAATATAGTCCTTCAAATAAGACAACATCATACATGCTTCAAATGAACAGGCTGTTATATTATTGTTCAAGTTATGATAGTAGACATCTTCCAAACTACAAGATCAGAGCTCCAATCAAGTAATTTTCCAACAGTTAGTATCTATTTAGCTCAATATATTACGATGACTATGGAGCGTTCCTACAAATATCAGAACATAGATTTTTATCTTTTACCTATGGTAAGCCCAGGGACGTTGAGCGATCCATCAGAAGGGTCGAAGAAAACATCAAGAACAGATGAAGCAGAGTCATCAAAAATTGAGGCAAAAGATGGAGGAAGCAATGAGCTTCCCTTTGTTACATAGATTGCCCTCAAGACATACCTATTAATTAGTCAAAGCATATATTCATTAATTTGGGTAATCAAGACTCAACAGATGATGGTGTAAGAAATGGAAAAGATTTACCATGAATAATGCTGAGCACATTTCAGAAGTAGCTCACGGAATGTAACTAAAGCATGATTTAGGAGAACCCCATTGAGCTCCACAGCTGAATTGCTAATTTCAGGCACCTGAAAATGAAAGAAGGTAAGAGATGAAACTGTGATATAAAGTAATGAAAGAGGCCCTTTTATAGTCGACAAGGTGTCCACTTAACAAAAGAAGAAAGATGCTTAAAACTACCTTTATAACACTATGCAGTAGTGCTCTCAGAGCGTCTTGAGCAGAACTATAAGTTGTGCATCGGCTACCAGGACGAAAGCTTGCTATAATCTTTAGACCATTGCATTCATAAGAAAAGCCAATCAGTGTTTCAAAAATAATACCACGTGATAATTACAGATGTGAAATAAACGAGGAGCAAGGCACCTTAATTGGATGTACTTCAAAATGTCTGAAATAAAACTGTGTACTTGGTGTTCCTGAAGGAGCAAGGGACGCTCTCCAAAATGGTACTAGCTTCATTAATGTTTCCTCATCAATCTTCAGATCAACAGGCTGTGACATCATATCTTTGTTAGAGAATTTATGATTCTTGCGATATTCCACTAGTTAACAATGAATGAAATAACTAACAGAAGTCTTAAGAACAGGCTGTTGTGGATGCTAGAAAGGAGCAAGCACACCACTTAAGTTACCTGTAGAATAATCGAACAATACTGTATTTGTTTGACACTGTTGTTGGTTGAATTCAGTACAAAGACTATACGAAGAATATTTTCATTGAGAGCAGCATCCTGAAGCTTGTTCCTCCTAAGAATTGACCCAAACGAAGCTCCATCCCATTTTTCATCCACATTCACTGACTGCACTTATTCAAATATATATATAAACCCAAAAGTAAACATACAAAAAGAAGGGCACAAAAATTGCAAACTCTATTCTGGTCAATAGTTAGTCTAGCTATATGCATTATTTACATTGAAAAAATATAAAATTGCAGAAGGACCACTACTTACATGAATTGCAATAGATACATGCTTGAAGCTATCTGTGACAACTGAATCAGCAGATACATGCTGAAGTCTTGCTGTTAGTATTGTAGACTGCAATTGGACATTTTCCCCACTCTTCAACAAGGTAAACATGAAAAGACAAAGAAATCTGACGTTGAGTTTGACTTGCAAATATGAATAGATTGCTGATATAATTTATGAAAAAGTGGTCTCACGCTTATGCCAGGAGGAAATCAAAAGAAAGTAAGGAACAAACCTGGCCCTTGTCAATAAGATGAATACACACATAAGAAATTCTGAACTGTAGGCTTGATATTGGCCTTCGAATTTTCTCGATTTTGGGATTATCTGCATGTTCACATATTCGTAGAACTCTTGTTAAACCATCAGCATACACTTCATAACCAATTTTGAACACCCTCAGTCCAAATGATTCATCAAATCTTTGTTTCCTTGAACTGAGTCCATCACTGAACGAGAAATCCAGATTGAGCCTGCTATTTTGCCGCATCTTCAAAAATGGCTTCCATGGACTGATTTTATCTATTTTAATTTCACGCAATGCAGGTGTATCTGGAGAAGATCAATCATAATGTTACAAGCTATTAATAGAGAACCATAGCAAATGTGAAAAGCACCAATGTGTAAGCCAGAAAAGACTTCTCTAGACAAGGAAGACTAGGACCAGAAAGTCATGTGAAAAATAAGGCCATCTCACCAACAATATCTTCCTATCTATTAGCACACTGCAACTGAATTAGTTTGTTCCACACCATTGAGTGGTCAATTCATTTCTATTCTTTACTAGTTTAAATAACCATAACAAAATCGCAGATAACTCTTTGCAGTAGTCAACAGTATTGGATTTTATTCAATTTATATTACACACAATGTGAATATGTGATATTACCAATTGCTAATACCTACCCATAAATATGCAAGGCTAACTTGAAAAATGAAAGGTCCGTACAATCTGTTTACTATCAAGTATTAAGTGGTAAAGTGACTGCTGGCTTAGCACTTTACTGAGAATTGGTGTTGCATATTGTTATGTCTAGTCATGCAGTTATTCTCTAAATCAGGGTGTTTTCTGCCTATGTGTATACACATGACTGTGTATCTTCCCAATTTGGGGGTATTGCAAGGGGCTGAGTTGTGCATTGTCATGCTTTTTTGCATAGACAACAACAACAACAATAATATCAAATCTTTTAATCCCAAGCAAGGTTTGGGGTATGGTAGAGATGAAACCCCACAAAAACCACAAAGAAAAAAGAGGACTAACAATAAAAAAGTGCTTGCAGAGACATGAAATATTTTAATACTGAACGTTAATGCAGTTTCTTTATTGGCTTTGTAATTAGTAATAACAACCACCAACATAATACATGAAGCAACAGAAGTAGTAGCTCATATAGAATTAGGAGTTAAGAACTTACCAACAATGCGCACAACCAATTTGCGAGGTAAACTTAAGTCATCCCAAGCGTATTGTTCTGACTCTTGAGGGCATAATACGTCTGATTCAACTGAATCCTAGAAAAAATTATATTTCTATCAGTAATATCTCAGTAATGATTCGTTTTATGATAGAATAGAATGATAGAACTATCAAAAGATTGGCACCTTCTGGAAATACATGATAGATGCTTCATTCAAGTAATTTTCTATTCGGTACGGTAGTGTAACCTTCGGTGGTTTAGTGAAGTGTAAGACAAAAGAAGTGGTCTCTTGAACAACATCAACAGAAGCAAACAGTTTCAGCTTCCCATCATTTATGGGGTCTCTTTTGATACCATCTGTGACCATGCGATCTGATCTTCTAAATTTCAAGAAAAAACGGCCAATTGATGAAACACAGATTGGTCCAGACCAACCGAATCCAGGTTCTTTTGGACAAAATTGGATGAAAATGTGAGAATCCTCAAACACATTTCTGTGCTTCTTAACAAATAAATCAAAGTAGTTTATTTCTCGCTTTTTTCCAGGTTTCCATGTCTGTAAGGTAGCCCGCTGTTTAGCTTCAATGGTCAATCCATCTATCTCATGCTACAAAAGTTGTAACCAAAACCATTAGCATCAGGTGAGGACAGTTAATGAATGTATCAATACATGTTAGAGAAAAAGTGGCACACCTCAACAAAACATTGGCGAACAGCAATTGCATCACCAGACTCGTTTGAAACAACATATCTTGGAACTATTAGTACAACTTGTGATGGCACAGGCAAGTTATACATAACAGGTTGTAAAGACAAACCAAAAGCTGCCATACGACGAGGCACTATATTGTCTTGGATCTCTAGAAAAAATTCAGTGAAGCCAGACAATGCTTCCAAATCAATAATAGCTTCTGATCCTTTCTCACTATGTAGGCTTATTCGAAATTTGCTTGACCTGCCATATATAAGCTCTTGTCATGTTACATAGTTAAACGTGTTTTGTGGACTCGGTGCCAGGAAAGAATACTGCTCTGTTTTTATGCTAAGTTGCTAACACAAGACATTTTTTCCTGACTTCACATTCTTTCATTTTCCATCGTCAGAATAATCATAGACAATGCGGGATTGTTTCTCAATCAACAAAAATGAATTAAATGGCTCACACCTTGAATAAGAATAAAAGATTGAAAAACACACGTCTGTAAGTTGTAACACATTGAATAGACAATCCACAGATACTGTTTATGAACTTTCTGGCAGGAACCCCCTAAACCAGCCATATGAATTATGATAGCACAGCAGGTGGCAAATTGGCAATATATTAAACATTATCTACAGTACCGAAATAATTGTTTTCATGGTCAGGCAAGTCTACCGCCAGGCTAGGGCTAGAAAGAACGAACCAGCTGAGGCTAGGAACAATTCACAACCATAACAGATTGACTATTTGTGAAAGCAAACTTTCGACATAAGACAGTGACTGAATGAAATTTTGTGCAAACTACCTAGCCCTGCTGTGTTGAATCAAGAACCATTTTTCAATGAACAGAGAACAAAACTCAATGTGACTGCTTACTTTATAAACCAGGAGCTCATCGACATTGAGGGCAAAATACATCCATGTTGGGGAGGAAGATTAATATTGTTCATTCCTGATTCCGACCTGCAACATTTCAGCATTTCATGAGTAAACCATGTAACCACGAATGCTTACCTAATACTCAGATTTACATACGCAGGCAGTGCTTTTTGATGGGCAGATGTGAATTGTAAGGGGTAGTCGCTGGTATTATGTAATGTGTATCTTGTGAATAGAGCAACCTGCACAATCAATAGATTGACTATCAGGTAGATCATTTGATACCTTCAGACTTCTTAATTCCCAAAGGCATGCAGTTTATAAGATATCAATGGAAATTGAGAAGAAAAAAACATAAAAATCATCATCCTACCTCCAACAGGCCTTTCTCCTGACGTAATAATCTTAAAGAAGAATGAAACTTCCCAGGAACAAAGTCTAGCAGCATGTCAAGAAACTGAGCTCTACTTGTTTGCTTTTGCATTCTCTTAACCCACTCACTACTACTAACTGTCATAGACTTTGAACCATATGAAATTAGTGTGACTGAGAAATTAAATAGGGAAGGATTCACATAGAAATAAGCACTTGAACCACTTGAAATCGTTGCCTGCTTGCCAATGCTGCCAAAGTTATCTTCTACAGCATTTCCTGTATTATAGAAACGAATAAGTAAAACATATCATCTTTTGTTTTGGCTTCCTTCAATAGGAACATCCACTTTGCCATAAATGAATATTCATGGATAAGAAATTACCCTGTTGGCAATCTGTCAGAACCACGTGTATGTCTGTTTGCAAGAAATTATGCACTTGTACAGTTGGGTATATAAAAATTTCTCTCTGGACCTGTAAAGTTACTGGTGAACTTCTTTCAGATAGACGAGTTCCATTTGTAGGCTGAACGGGCACATCTCTACCCAGGGTATGAATTAAAAAATGAAGATCTGTAACATGATGGCCATCGACAAAAACAGGGCAACTCAAAGAGCTGAAAGAAGACTTCATGGAATCAACATTGAAGGCTTTTCTTAAGTTATAATTAAGCTTTTCTATAACCCCAGATATCCGGATAGCTTTTTCACCAGTTATGTCCTCTGACCAGTTCACTGAAGATGGCTGGCTAATATTTTCAGAATATTGTGAAATCTCGGGTCTAATTGACAACATAAAATTTCCTGAAATCGATTAAACAGCTGTCAGATAGGTGTAGTATTCAAAAGTACTACCTCTGATCTGAATACTTGCCATTTTAGGCTCATGCACACTTGGATGTGCAACCACAAGAAGCATGAACTACACATAACACGTGAGATGTATATCAGTATATGGAATGACAAATATCTGAACTTAGTTTAGAATTTGCACATAGACTGCATGACTTGTCGATATTTGAATATTAGAGCACTGCTTGCCTATTCAATTGATACAACAATAACACTCATATATATACACACATGGGTCACGAAGCACGTAAAAGTTTACAATTTGAGAGGAAAATCCCAAATGCAATTAAAATTTGCTTTTCTGTTAGGATTCACAGTATGCATATAATTATTGTGTGCAAGGTGAATAGTACCTAAAAATCTACCCATGATGGTATTTAGTATGGGAACGCTTTCTTGCACAAGTTGCACATAGAGGATGTCCATGGAATAAGTATGTTCGCAAAGAATGGTATGCAGGATTAACACTACGCTAATGCTTAAATCGAAAACTTTCTAGTTACCACCACTGTCCCAAGGTAAATAATGCTATGCTAACAAGAATAAAAAACACCACTGCACAGCCATCTTTAGAATGTTGGATGGAAGATAGTGTCTTAATAGACACTAAACAGGGAAGATGACTATCCAAAGAAAACTAAGTAAAGTTTATGTATACTATGGTCCTATGGAGGACCTTTCCTACCCCTTTTCTCCAATAATTTTCCATCCCTCGCCATGCAATGAATTAGGAGCTAAATCATCATGCAAAATGGGGACAAATGCCATGCCAAGATAAAGTATAGTTACTTGCCAAGAGCTAGAGACATCAATGCTCTTTTCGATCCACCAGATAAATCCATGGCATCGAATACTCCAGTAGATTCATCAACCATGTCTCCACTTCTAACTGTGACAAATGCTGCCTCTTCATTAGTTTTGTTTGGCCTCTGAAACCGAAGCTCAAGGGGGAAGTCACTCTTATTATAGACCCTTAACAAAGGTTGAACTGAAAGAGATAAGCCTTCCTGTATTTAGTTAACATTAACTATTAGAAACCACAATCAGAATATGATAGTCATATGTAAGGTAAACTACAAAAGCATTTGCTTTCCTACCTCGGAATTCTGGGACACCTTGACCACAACAAATGGTCCAGAAAAGCTTCTCAAGTCTACAGAGGTAATGGAAAAGTAGTTCAAAGTTCAAACCAAAATATTCTTTAAATCAAGCAACACATGGTTCAGAACAAGAACACTTTCAAAACATTAATCACAAAACGACACTGTTATTTCAATGGATCGATATTTGCTGAAAAGAATACCTTTGACAGGTGATATGCGGGTCCTCCATGCGAAAACACCAGACTCATGGAGAGAAATGCTGATTGGAATAGTTGAAAATAACCCTTCTTTAAACAAGCAAATAGAAACCACGTTTTGATCATGTGAAATATTATCATCAAATGTGAAGTGCCTGGAGGATGTATAAACATAGAGTGTCAACTGTCAACCATAACAGTAGTATAATATAAAAGTGCAAGGGAAGGATGAACATCCAGAGAACTGAATTAGTCAGAAGCTATCCATTGTCCATTGATGACAATGTACAAAACATATCCCTTGCTAAGATGTTGAGAATGATCTAGGTAACCAACAAAATAAACGGACCTCAAGAAAACTGAAATTGACTGTTGTCCAGGAACTATTGCATCCCCATTATCTTTAAAATTGCACACAAGTGCTAGCCTTGAGCCATTCTCTATCTGCAGAAGCAACGGGTAGTATGTTCATATCTCAAGAAAGAGGCAATAGTGAAAAGACAGAAACAAATCAGAAGTATATATGCAATATGCAACACAGCATATATGAAACAAGGTGTAGAATATGGCAAGATAGAGTCTCAAAGCTATCAGCCATATCATTAGAATGGTAAACATAACACTGTAATTCATATTCATGTATCCAAAGTGATCTCCTGCATATTCGAGAAAAAAAAGTATCCAAAATGAAAACCAATTATGCTAGAATGTTGAATAATATAAATAGAGGCTTTAATTTAAACCTTGCAGGAGTTAGGAAATATAGCTGAGCTTCTGACAGCATATGGACCCATCAAGTCTAACTTCCCAACCAAATATAGAAGGATGTCAACTGAAAGCTCATTAATAAGTATATCCACCTGCAAGAAGGAAGATGAGCCTTCTGTCAAAAGAAAGAATGAAGGTGAGATTAAAACTATATTACAGCTAAACATTTATGTGTAGTTGAAATGAGCATATTTCTAAAGCATTGCACCTGCTTCAAGTGAAAGAAGAAACGGATGGGCATCTTTCCATACTCAGTAACTGGATCTGTGGTAAAAAACCTAGATCGAAAGAATGTATAGGAGGCGATAGGAGAGATGAGTTCCTCCCTGTGTGTCAGATAGCAACGATTTAATTTCAAGTCTCCTCACCAGCTTGCAAGAAACCAACAAAATGCAATTAGACATGAAAACGGAGTTATAGATTACTGACCACAGATTTCTTCGTGCATTAAAGTACTGCCCTGAGACTTTGAATGAACTTAGAATCCTGATTTTGGATGGGAATATTTGTGTAACAACACAGATATCACTTATGCAAGTTTGCACAAGTGGGAAAACATTATCAGTATCAAACACTTCATTAGTGATGGTAAAAACAATTTTGTCTACACTGATGATTACATGTTGAGAACTTGCATCACTCGCCAATCTATCCCTCACAGAAAAAGGCACATCATCTTCCACTTCTAAATAAGTGTTATTATCCAAATTCATGTGGGGAACAATGAGTCTTGCAACATCAGAAAAAATAGATTCATCAAAAACTTGCACTTTAAATGGATTTCCTGGTTTTTTCACAAACTCTAGCAAGCCATCAACAAATGCAATGCCATAATTGTTTTTCTTGTTGACAAGATGGTATGAACTTCTTGGTATAACCTTGTAAGATTTTGCATCATCACCATCATCATCAAAATTATCAATTCGGAAAGGAAGTGTGCTCCAAATTGAACAAGGCTTGTCAACATAAGAAGAAATTTCCACAAAATCTGATCCTTGGGAGAAACTAAGGGCCAGCTCTTTGCCTTCATTCTTTGCACATAAAGATAAAAGAGAAATGCATTGTGCGTTGGATCTCCATCTTTTATGGTGTTTCACCTGAAAAAAAAAAGGTGAAATAATCTTTTTATATCATCCCTTGTAGATGACTATGATTAATAGTGGGAAACTAATTCCAGTATATACGTATCAAGCTATAACCTTAAATAGAGAAATTAATTCCAGTACAGGTATCAAGTTATAACCTTAAATAATGCGTGTTCACCAGCAAGGGAATAATGGTATGCGCCAACCACTTGGTATGTATTTCCAGTGTTTTTGACTGATACATACATCTGTTGATTAAGATCCCTTATAGCAACAATTGCTCCTGTTAAAGAAGTAATATGTAGATTAGCACAGTGAATTTTAGATCTATAAGATGCATGCATCTGTCATTAAGCAGAATTACCATCAGGTATAGTATAATCCATATTATCTAGCAGTGTTTGGTGAGTGGTGCCACCAGACTGTATTTCCTTCTGGGTTGAGCCAGAACTCATTATCCCATGTAAAGGAGCAAGTAATGACGAGACCATCTGCAGATAGAAGGTTTACTCATTGGTCCATTCATAGAAGAAATTGTGCAGTAGACTTGATCCAAATATAACTTGGATAGCCATGACCCAATGTTTTGTACTCATGTAATGTGATGGGTGCATTTCCATATTCCTAACAAGATAATTCCAGTTCATTCTCCAAAAGTGAGTGCATGTCACAGAAGAGCATGAAAATGGTACATATTGGCAAAAAGATGCATTCTTAAAAAAAGAAATTTTGGTATCATGGTTAGAAGAGGGCAAACTATGCCTAGCTGAAAACAAGTGTGTTAGCATATGACATTGTCTGTGTACTTATGATGAAAATAGTAGTAATATGCTGGCACAAATGTATGTAAGCCCCAATTCTGAACACCTAGATGAAAGAACAATTTAAACAATTTGGTCCAGAATCTATAAGATGGTGTTAAATGATGCTAGTTCTCCTCATTCTTTTTGTATTCTCTACATATTTTTTTCAAAACTGCTAGTCACCCATAAATTACAAAGGATAATAAGTCCAGGGGAGAGAAAGATTGAGGGAGAGGGATCACCTCAATGTTTGAGAGTGACATTGCCACCTCCAAACCAGAAACAGATCCACTTCCAGACCAATCACCACTCAAGTGTACCAAACTGGAGTCGCCATCAAAGTTCTTTCTCTCGATCTTGAGAAAAGTAGAGAAATGCTTCAGGACTTGATTTTCATGTGATGAAAAATCTAGTGATCTGTTGCCTGTTGAACTTCCCAGTGCAGAAGTTGAGCTTGAAGGAGCATCATGATCATAAGTATCCATGTTGTCTGCTTGTACAAATGGGAGATATTCTTGAATTTCAGATTGAGGTGAAAGATCAGCAGCCTTGCTGGTTCGGAAACGAGGTGCTGGTATATCTCTTAATTGTTCATTGGCATTCTTGTGAATACTACTAATAGTGGAGATCGAAAGACGTTTCACTTCAAACAAAAACTTCATGCCAAGATTTATTTGTTGAAGACTTGCATCAACTTCAAAAGTTAATCCCTGATGTGTACCTAAATGCAGGAAAAGAATAACAATTATCTGTTTGGCAGCAAAATTGAACCCAAGGATAAGCAGGATGAGCCTGTTACCTGATTTATCCGCGATAACAAGAGTTAGGGACAAACAAGATAATTCGATATCAAGGCATTGGATGGCATTCAACTGGGATTCCCCAATTTGTACATTAGCACCTAAAGGCACAGCTGCTGCCTCCCTCTCACTATCTCTGTTGGTAGCAATATAGTTCCCTCCTGCAGAGATTGGAGTTACCGAATCTTTGACTAAGTTTGACGTTGCCCGCAGTGGGAGATTCACAAGCAGCCAAAAGTAAACTTCGCAACACAAAACAAGCTTAGCTAAAGAAATTGTTTCCAGAAAGATCAAGCCACCCTGTCAATTGCAATTATAAAGAATATGCCTTAAAAGCGGGACAATAAAAAAGGGGTGCCAATTAGGAAAACTAAGAAACAAACTAAATGCTTTTTTATAATAAACTAAATGCTTTATATCTGGAAAACTCATGGCCATTAAAGGCATGCAAAAATAATGTCAATATAGCAAATAAGAAATCATATTTGTCTAACAGAATTGGCAGAAAAGCTTCAAGGAGAGTGATGCACCTCGATTTTGCATTTGACAACCTGAAGATCATCATGGATCAACAAAGAGATTTTATGTTTTCTGCGTTGACTTAATTCAGATAGGTAACTGTGTATGCTGTAGTCTCCAACATAAACCTCTGTAAATTCAATTTTAATTGAATACAAAATTCCTAAAGAAGAAATGCAACAGCTCCTAGATTCATCTTGCAGTTTCTCATCAATCAAGTTGACATTCATGGGGTCAACACTAATATTAAAGGTGCAATCTGACACAATGAGCTGGTTCTCGCTATGTAGTGTGCCACTAGATATGTCTCCGTGCTGATGTATATCATTATAAATACCCATTTGACCTTGATTCTCTAACGCCACACACTGAATTCCAGATAGACTAAAGTGGAAGTCTGTGCATTGTCCATTGAGCAAGAGTTTCACAGAAGAACTTCTGATGCAGAACCCAACACCTAGAGTTAATACATCAAGTAATTCCTGTGTTGCTGTGCCCTCAAATACAGGTGAGCTGCTGATGTAGTTTACGAAACTGTTGATGAACAAAGCAGGATTTGTGAAAAGTATATCACGTGAAGCACTAAAGATGATATATGCTGACTCCAAATCAAGTTGCATTTCAACACTGAGTTCTACATAAGGATCCACTTTGTCTTCTTGGGCAATATGTTCAACAAGCTCCATTATACTCCCCTTAATATCATTTTTATAAAAAGATGCTAGTCTTCCAATAAAATCTTCAGAATACTTAATGTTGCCTAGGTCAGATTCCAATACCTCCAGGTGCACGCTTTCAATAAGCTGCAAAGTGTTGATAAACGCCACAAGTACAGTAATGTAAAGTTAGTTAAAGCAGATATTTTAAGGAGTAGAATACTTGATTAAAAAATAATAAAATATATGCTACGGATGGTTTAGGAAGAAATTTCATCTACTGTAAGCGGATCTAAATCATGCATTATCCAGCTCTTCTATGACTGTTTCTCAAAACCCTCACAAAGTATAGATAAGTATAAATAAACATATGACTTAATAATGTTCAAGAAAACTGATATAATCCAATGTGCATACCTGGCAAACAATGAGGAGTTCATCCATGCAGAAGAAACCTATGCATCCAGCGATTCTTGCTCCTAAGTTATTTGAGATAACATCTCTCACTCCAAAGAAGGAATAGAAATACTTCCTGAAAGGTGAAATAAAAGATGCTAACTTACAAAATTTATAACAAAATGCACTCGAATCATGCAAACTGAGGCCACAACATTAACTTTTTAATCAAAAATTACAAGTTGTCTCGCTCATCACAGCTTCTTGGATTATATGCTACTATTCACACCTCTCATAGATAACCTTTCAGACTCGACTACTCATAGCAAATATCAGACCAAGGTAACATACTGAACCAAAATCTTTTTAGAGTCACACATCCATGAAAAGCGTCACATGCCCATGAAAATGAGGAGTGTTCGACAATTCTACCTGTTTGTTGAAATCTGTAAATTGGCTGACATTGGTCCGAAAATGTGAGACTGCTGATTGGCCTCAGGATTATCTATCAGAAGAGTTACGCCAGCAAAGACGAACCAAGCATCCAGCACAATATACCCTGGATAAACATTCCTTGCGCTACTTTTTGTTTGTAGTTGCTGATGTTCTTTGGCCTCCTTCACACTAATAAATGTGCTCCGTGATTCTTTGGCATGTGAATTAGCACTTGGAAGAGTTGGAGAAGATAGAGATGCTGGCCAGAGAGCACATTCCACATATGCTAGATTGAAAACTATACAGGACTTGCTATTCATCTGCGAAAGCAAGGGGTTGTATACATCTTTGCTATTTTGCAACGTATTATATTTATCAAAGAATAACCTTACACTTGGACCAGCAGCCAGTGCTACAATTTGAAGAGTATTTGCTGGAAGCACATCCAACATTGCAACCTTCATTCTATGATCAAATGATCTCAATTTGTCAACAAGTCCACTGGTACGCGCTACATAGGTGCCAGCATTGTTCGAAAGGTCAGCTGATCTTCCAGTTAGTTCTTTCGGCTGTTTGTGGTGCATGAACTGTCTGTACAGCAGATAAGTTGAGGAAGCACATAAATAATCTAAATCAAGGTTTAGTCTCCCAACTGTGAATCTACATTGCTGAAAACCACTTATACATTTGTAAGGATCAATGAGAAAATATTTGAATTCAAAAATAACAGAAGGCTTTGCATGATGAATCACACCCGATTCATTGTACAGATTGCTAACTGTCATCCAATTTGACCATAACTCATCCATATTACTCTTTATAAGGTCAGTGGACAAATCATCGCTGCAGTAAAAAGATCCGTCTGCTTGTTGTCGGGAAAACAGGTCCATACTAGCTGAATCGCTCCAGAGGATTATCCTAGAGTCAGCATCTTCGGTGAACTCTGCTGTTCCAAAAGATGAACTCCTCCTGGGACTGTTGCTAATGTCTGCTTGTAGCAACTTTGGGACACCGGAAAGGCATGTCTTCAGTTCCCCAACAACAAAAAACACTGATTTTCTGGTGCGACCAGCTGAGTAAAGTAAGCATGATGACCTCATTACAATATTCGCCGGTAAATCAATGTGGTAAGTCTTGTTTCTCTTGTCTGATCTTTTTGCATCGGTGGAGCGATCAGCAACAGGTAACAAGGTTACAGAGAGTTCACCAAGGTGTACACTGAGCTGAAGCTCCGTGTCTACATCATGAGTAGAGACAGGAAAAATATATGCATACGATGCTTTGTTTCCAGAGCCCACAGTTGCCCACACTGACCTCCATGTGTACACAAGAAACTTCCATAAATATAAAAAGGATGTGAGAATTTTCAGCAAGGAAGAAACGAGAAAAGCTTTTGATGACTCTTGCTTGGTTGGTTGCTCTGACACAGTTAGGTTTGAACGTGCAGCACACCGTGCTCTAGCAATAGCTTCTACAGGGATTTTCTCCTCCAAATCAGTAACAGTTTTCCACTGATCCTTAACAGTACTCCAGAGTTTCCTGCTCCTTGATCCCCTACTACAATTCCTCGTTATAATCCTGTCAGAGGGATACCCTACCAATGCCAGCAACAGTACGTAAGCATGAACATAGCGCCGCCAGAAAGCAGCACAGCTTACAGCCTTGCTTAAAGAAAATCTTCGACGGACTGCTGAGCTGTGAAGCTTTTGTGCAGTGATTTTCCAAAGCTCTCTGCCATTCCTAATCCCAAACTCTTCCTTCTGGCTTGTGATATCCAAAATCACCATCAATGAAGGAGCAAATTTAGGTGAGATTTCCCAGCATGCTTTGCGAACATGAATGCCAAAACCAGCAAGTTGCAGATTATCCAATCTAACCAAAGCAGATATGCCAGTGAAAGATGCAGAACAATCTACCCAATCATTCTCCTTCATCAGAAACTCAAACTCAGAACATCTAACAAGCAGGCTATTCTTCTTTCTGGACGAAATAAAAAAGCCAACTAGTCCTCTGAACAGAGAGCTGCGGAAAACAAGCTCAGGGCCAAACCGCAAGTCAGTCATCCTCAATACAAAAACATGGGAGTCGTCAAGGTATCGAACTTGTATCGTGACATCATCAAACCGCACCTGACCACAGTCCAGAAGCACACTGGCAAACACTGAAGCAAACTTGTCTTCCAGGGAGTTAACCACACCTTCAATCATCTCATGCAACATCTCACCCTGGCAAGTGGCACGACAGGCAGCTTTTGATCAGTGTTTTAAGTAATAAGCTCGTCACTATAACACCACTAGAAAATTCTAGCTCAATGTGTGCCACTGGCAAGCACTTTGGGTAAAGAAGATGAACGGAAAGTGTTGGAACTGCCCTACCTGAGGATCCAATGACGCGAGCACTCTCTTCTTCTCCTTGGAAACCCATTCCTTGTAGTCCGGCTGCTGCTTCTTCGGCGCAGGCTCCCTTCAAAACCGACAGGGAAAATGTGTCATCGAATTATCTAAGCCATCTATTTCAAATTTTCACAACAATTCATTAAAAAACACTCCACGATAGCACAATGCCACAATTGTTAAGCACAACAGTGACGCAACTACTGTTCCATCCGTACGAGCGTTGGATTGCACGAGTCTGCTTGGCGGTACCTGAGCGTGAGGGCGATGTCGACGCCGCGCACGACGGCGTCGACCGCGGGGGCGGCCCAGGGCGAGGCGGCGAGCTCGACCTCGGCGGCGGCCGCGTGGTCGATCGTGGCGGGCCATGGCGTGGGCTCCCCCGCTCCCGCGGCGGCGGCGTTGAGCGCGGCGGCGTCGAGCTCGACCCCGCGCGCGACGGCGCGGGAGCGGGCGAGGAGGCCCGGCTCCACCCGCAGCTCCGCGGGGTCCGCCGCCAGCCACGGCCGCAGCGCGGCCAGCAGCCGCGCGCGCAGGGCCTCCGCGAGGACCATCGGGGCGCGGGCCAGGCCACGCTAGGGCTCCATGGGTTTTGGGTTTTCGCAAGCTTGGAGTGGGAGGTGGGAGGAGCAGTCCGGATTGCAGCGGTTGGGGTTGAGGCCTTGAGGGGCTGTGGGGTGGGCGGCGCGGGGAGGGCCGGGGAGCGGAGAGGTCGGGTTCGCATGCACCAGGGGCCAGGGGGAGTGGATGGAGACCGAAGACGCTGGGGGCGCTGTCGCGCTGAGCTGTTCGGTTAACGGGGACAGGGGGATAAACGATCAGGTGAGCCATGCTGAATCAAAAGAGCAATGCTGCCAATTAGGGGTCCAGATAATTCAAAATAAATTTCTCCAATCTATTGTAACTACTCTTTGCGTTTGAAAGTTGTAAGTTGTGTGCTCGGCCGGCATCGTATATTATATTTTTCTACAAATTCGGGCAAAACCTGCGAAGTTTAACTTGAAAAAAACCTACTCGGCCTTTGAAACTAAGAGAGTGCTAGCTAGACGACAGATGTAAACACTGTATGTGTATACATAAACAGGAGTGCAGGGTTTCAAATTTTAGCCTTGGGATATACAATTTTGAGCTAAAAGTATATAAAAGTTAAATTGAATTCCAAAGAGAATATTAGAACCATAATCAGTTACCACTTTCTTATTCGTACAGTGCACGCAAGATTCGTTCGAAGCTCACTTAATCCACCAGTCGGTGCTTTTTTGCGACCCTGAATCTGAATGTTGTTCGATCTAAAATCTCGTTCGTTATGGCATAATACTCTGGGCCGTGGGCCGAAAACTTTTAGGAATAAAGAGGCCGGGCAGCCGCTCCGAACCGGGCCGCTTTATCGAAGGGGCTGAGCCTGTATCTGGGCTGGACTAGACCAACCACTGTTTCCAGAGCCCGACACTTTCGGATAGGTCATTTCAAACGAGGCTATGCAGTTCAGATTGTCTGTGCAGTTCTTTTGTGCGTGCCGAGCCGTGCACGTCCGTTTGCACGGCAGGCCAAGCGTCGGTGACATGACAGCAAGGCATGACGACTTCGGAAGTTCGGATAAACAGGGACCGTCTCGTGTCGCATGCAGCACTTCTCCTGGAAGAACAAGCACTCCCCGGCTGCTTCTGCTCCTGCCGGTTTCGACGAACGTCTTGCTCCGCGGTTTCTGCAGGGAGCGTCAGCCGTGACTCAGCAGGTAATAGGTAAGTAACTTCACCGTCTTTTTCTCCGCCTGCCTGACTGACTAACTGACGTGAATCTTCCTCCTAGCTCGATTCCAAACCCAAGAGGCCAAGACCAGGAACTCCTTCCTGCCAAAAAGAAAGACCAGATGTGAAATTGCCAGATGTGGAAAGCGGTTTGGCATCTCCCGCGCGTATCCGGCGGCGGGCGTAAAAACCAGGCGGCGGAAGAAAAGAAACCCGATGGTCTAGTCGGAATACAGACCGGAGGACTTGGGATGGTCCGGCACTCCGCCCTGCTCCCGTTTTGACCCCGGGCTGTCCGGCGAGATCTCGGCAGCCACCAGCAGCAGCCAGAAACCCAGAAGGGGTGGTTGATCTTCTGAATCTCCTGCGCGGCGCGGTCAGCAACAAGTTCCTGATCTGATTTCCTCAATCATCATCTCTCTCCCCCCGTTTCTTCAACGGGCTCCGATCCAAGGATCGTAGCGGCGGCGCTGCCTGTCAAATGGATTGCACTTGCAGCATGCGGCAAGGCTCAACTTTTCGCTTACGAAATCCAGTCCTCTGATGATGACAGGGTCGACTAGTTTTTTCCATGGTGCAGATATATACTCAATTTTCCATTGTGTTTCCTTAGGAAATGTGCAGCGGCCAACAAAAATAATAAAAGAAAAACAATCACTAGCATTTCTTGTGTGTATACGACTACTGCACACGAGCTGCGTGTGTAGAAATGTACCTATAGAACAGGTGTAGTGTACGGGTGCTGGCGGCTGAAAATGGTCGACGAGTACGCCCAAGCGCGGCCAAGGAAAACTCTGAAGAATTTCCCAATGGACTTTCATCCCTTGGCCGGCCGGCGTGGCGATCTTAGCAGACTCGAGAAATCCAGACGCATTGCTTCGCGCGCACGGAACTCCGTTGCCTTCCATTGATGCCGAAAGAAAGGTGCCTGTAGACTAAAGGGGGAAAAAATTGGAAAAGGGTGGGAGATTAAAGGTGCTGGCGAGCAGTGTAGCAGCATTGTCATCATCTGGACCATGCATCACAAGCAAGAGTTCGGTTAATTGCTTTTATCCGTTCGAACGAACAAGATGGTTCATCGCTTATCCTATTTTCCCGAACCGATATGGATTTATTACTGATTTTGGTGCCACTGCTATGTCTATGTGATGCTGTATTTGTCGCGGAAAGTGTGTACATCTGAGATGCGAGCCACCAACACCAACAACCTGCATACATGTACAATGATACCATGCATTCAGCCGTAGGCTACGATGGTACGTGGGTGCATTAACCTAGTGACATGCGAAGGTTTCTAAACATACATACATGTCACCACGAAACAAGTTTAGAACTGTTAGCAGTGTGCTTGTTGTTTTCTCCTTTGCTTATTTCTTCATGAAGCAGTCAAAAGTGATGCCATTCTAATTTATCACAAGGATTACTTTTTTTCCAATCTTTCAAAACCAGTGATGCAAGGGGACCTTGTGCAGATTTTGAAGATGCAAATGTGCAACCGAACTCGTGACGATGAGATGGGAGCAAACCATCACCGTTTTTTCTTCTTTCCTTTGCTCACAAGCAAAACCAATCTGTACAGCTTTCTCACAAACGAAAAGCAAACCGAGAAAGTCCAAAACCACACAAAAAACGTTCACATCTCCCGACTGAAAACCTCCCAATTTCTCCCCCTTCAACTGTCGTGCCAGCAGGTTGCTTGGGAGCTTCCACACTCCCCCTCACACCTTCCGCGGGGCCCACCGGCCGCACCGGTCACCGACCAAATCGCAACCACACACGCCAAGCCGTCCACGTCAGCGGCCCAGCTAGAAAACACGACCGATAAAAAAAATTATTACGCAACGCCATACGTAGATACGGCGTACAAAGAATTTCCATTTCTACGTACACCCTCGTGTACACCCACTAGCCTATTCTACTCCGGTGCGCGCCGGCGGCATTGCGTCGCTCACGCCGCGCCCATGTGCTTGGGCTCCGGCGCCGCCGCGTACGGCGTCCACGGCCGCAGCGGCGACGGCGAGGCGCCCTTCCACGCGCGCGCGGGGGTCGCCGCGTCCCCGTGCGCGCCGCCGCCGGAGGCCGACACGCGCCACACCTTGACGGACCCGTCGAGGCTGCCGCTGTACACCACCCACCGGCGCGCGTCGCCGCTGCCGTCGTCCTCCTCCTCCTCCTCCTCGTCCATGGCGACGCACTTGACGGGGCCCGTGTGCCCCGTGAGGACGGCGAGGCGCGCGTGGTCGGCGCCCTCCTCGCGTCGCCACACGCAGATGGTCCGGTCGGCGGACCCGCTGACGACGACGCGCCCGGCCACCGCGAGGCACAGCACGGCCATCTTGTGGCCCCGCAGCGCGCCGCCGTTCCTGGGCGCGGCGCCGGGCGGCGCTCCGCGCCGCCACTGCCAGTGCGCGACGGCGCCGTCGGAGGAGCCCACGTACACGACCCGGGCCTCGGCGGACACGGCGATGGCCGTCACCGCGCTGTCCCCCTCCCGCAGCACCCGCTCCATGGTGTGCCACGTGTCGCGGCCCCTCCGCCCCCGCGCCCCGCGCCGCCACACCTTGACCGTGCCGTCGGCGGAGCCCGTGAGCACGAGCGCGTCGAACCCCGCGGCCGCCACCGCGTTGACGGCGTCGCCGTGGGCATACACGGACTCGAGGCACCGGGAGTCGGACGCCCGCCACACCTTGAAGGTCCGGTCCCAGGAGCCCGAGTAGATGAGCCCCGCCGCGGCGTCGAGGCATAGCGCGGAGACGGCGTCGAAGTGGCGCATCCAGAGGCCGCTGCGGCGGCGGCGCGTCTGCACGTACCGCGACGGGCGGAGCGCGCTGGCGAGCACGTCGCGGAGCCCCGGGAGCGAGCCCACCCGGCGGTGCGTGGCGGGGTCGTCGGCGGAGGCGCGCCACACGCGGACCTTGCCGTCCTGGTGGCCCGTGTAGATTCGGCCGTCGGCGGCCACCACGATGGCCTTGACGAGGCCGCTCCCCGAGCGGAGGCCGCCGAGGTCGCGCCGGTCCCGCCACACGCGCACGGTGCGCGAGTCCGTGCCCGTGTACAGCAGGTCCCCCGCCGCCGCGAGCGAGTACACGTGCCCGTCCGCCTTGACGAGCGAGCCGAGGAGCCCGGTTTTGTTGGCGACCGCGCCGCCGCCGTACCCGTCGCCGGCGCCGAAGCCGAGCCCCGGGAGCTGCGTCCAGGGGGACATGGCGAAGGGCGACGCCGCCGCGGAGGTGTTGGTCGTCGTCGGCGTGGTGGCGCCGGTGGTCGGGGTGGTCGGCGCGGAGGAGCTCGCGTAGCCGTCGTCCTCATCGTCCGACGACGACGACGGCTGCTTCTTGGCCGCCGGCGCCGGCGCCTCCGGGTCCGGGCGCAGGAACTGGAGCAGCTTGTTGTGGTTCCCCATGGCCGTAGTCCGGGTCGCACGTATCCAAGCGAGAAGAATTGCCGATAGGGGGAAGCGAGAAGCAAAGTCGCGTTGCCTTGCAGGAGGTCGACGAAGCGTCTGTCTTGTGTGTCGTGCTTGATTTTGGGATTGAGAAATACTCGTAGCTGAGGTGAGAGCGAGACGGCGCAGCTGGGGAGGGTGGAGTATATATAGAGGCGTCGGGGCGGTTGTACCGTACGGTCGCGGGGGAGGCCGTTGTGACAGGTGGACGGCTGCGGCTGCTGCTGCCTAGGCGGGGAAGCGTGCGCGGTCTGATGGGGGGCTAGTGGGACGCGTGGCGGGATGTGGAGACGGTCAGTACAAATGATTGCCGAGTGGCGGGCTGGTGGTGCGCAGTGCACTCGACTCGACTCCACCGGCCGGGGGGCCTACGCGGGAGGGAAGAGGTTGGTCGCGAGCTTGGCCCACGGGCTTGCCTGCCTGCTGCTAGCACGCTACCATACGCCGTACGCCGCCACATGTCACGCGGCACGAAATATACGTGTATAGTACGCATATACTGTACTGCTGGAATACGCTCGGAAACTTCAATTCTCGTTCGTCACGGATTCACCGTTTCTCTCCGTCCGGATTACCGCTTCCGTTGACCGGGAGATCATGTAACGTACAGTGTCTCCGGGCCCCACGCGCGCATGCCGCAGTGTCAACGCGGGCTTAATTGCAGGGCGCGCGAGAAGCTTACGCTAATTTGGCGGGAGCCACACGAGGGGGAGAAGCAGAAGCAGCGGCGTGGCGTTCGCGACGACGGTCGAGAGGCTGCTAGCACAGGCACAGCGTAGTAGTAGTAAGCACGTGCGCGCGGTAAATAGTTTGGAGCAGCTAACAGCTAGCCAATTGGCGGCTGGCTGCACACGGCGGCACGCGAACCGCCGCCGGAGGAGGGAAGCCGTGGCGGCGCACCTGGCGGGCGGGATTGACCTGCGCGCCAAAAGCAGCGCAGGCCGGCCGGGTCAAACACGAACGCGCGCGCGCGGCTGGGATTTTGACCGGATTTATTCGATCATGTGCGGATTGGAACACTAGCTCTAGATGCCGTTCTTTATTTACCACGTTTATACGTGCATGCATCATGCTGTAAGATCTCGATAGGTCGGTCCAGGACTGAGTTAAGGGGTGTTTGATATTCAGATTAAATTTTAGTTTCTGTCGCTTAACACTAATTAGGAGTATTAAATATAGAGTAGTGCGAGGCGATTTTAAATCCAGTTAGTCTAATATTTGATAATATTACGCTACCGTAAATATATATTAATAATAAATTAATTAGCACGTTTAGTCGAATCTTCTGGCCGGCGTGCGAGGATTTGAAACCCGTTTATAGTATGTTCCCGTGTGAACACGGCGGCGCCACGTCGCGTCTGGACCTGGCGGAAGCAGACAGGGACGCGTCCCGCTGCGGATACGCTAATAATTGGCGCTAGTAATACGGAGCAGCATCAGGTTTGGAACGGGGAACATGTGCCGCCTGCTGCCGTCGTCGCGGGCACCCGCAACAACGGCGTGCAGCGGCGCCGATCGATCTCGCGCGCGTCCCTGCCTGTTGCCGTCGCCGGTCGAGCAAATTTCACATGCATGCTGTGGCCTCTCACGAAGGAAAAAGGATCGGACAGACTAGCCAAGCTGTTGATTCTGCGGTGGGGCAGCGGCATCGTGCGCGCGCACTGGTGAGCGGCCTCGTACTGTCGTACCACTTCCCCCCGGCACTGGTGAGTGAGTGATCGCACTCGACGGAGACGTGTGGATTGTGGTGGGTCCACCAGGTGATGACGGACAGGGCGTGTAGGAGGAGCATGCATGCACGCCGGTAGCTCCGCGCCACCTGTCCGAGTCCCCCATGTGCAGTGCGGTGCAGCCATGGACCATCACTGCTGCAGCGCCGCTGCCTGTCCGACCCCTACCGCTAGCTAGCCTAGCCAGCCGTACGTATTGTTCCTGCCATCCGAAACGGCCACTTGGGCGGCGGGGCCCGCTGCTCTAGGCAGCCAGCAACGCACCGGGTCGACACTCGACACGTGCATGCTCCTTCACGTGATGCTACTACGTCCTCTCAGGCGCTGACGCCCGGGCCCCCCGTGCGTGAGGTGGCGTGAGGTGACGCGAGGACGAGACGCCAACGCCAGGGCCCAGGGCTAATTATTTTTTTACAGACTAATTATTTTACGCAAATTGAGAAAGAATTCTGTCGGAGGAATTCTCCAGCCGGGTGGCGAAAAGCATCCGCCTAATCCTAGTTAAGGATGGGTTTGGAGGAGACTTAGGAGCGCTCGATCGGTGGATAGATGAACGCAGGAAGGACACGAAGTTTTAGAGTGGTTCGGGCCGCCGGAGCGTAATACCCTACGTCCACTTTGGTGTTGTATTGGCTGCGTGAGCCTGAATGGAAAGCAGCATAAGCTTGTGTGCGTCTGATTGCTGAACCTTGTCTTCTAACGAGTGCACTCTCCCTTTTATAGTTCAAGGGGAGTGCTTACACTGTGCGGGACCCCGACAGGTGGGCCCGGCCAACAGGGGCCGTTCTACGAGAGATAAGGAGGTCTTCTCCTCGAGCTCCTCTCCGTAGTCCTCTCGATCGAGAAGTTGATGTGCGTATCCACAGCCAGGATATGGCCGTGTACAGCCTTGTCTTGCACAGTGTCCGGTGTCAGCGCCGCACAATAGTGTATCCGTGCTGTCACTGTTGAGATGGAACCTCCTGTCAGGCGGTGAAGCAGCGATGACCCGTCGCGCATGCACTGTTACAGCGCACGCCGTGGCTCGCCTATTACAGGCCATCATCACGCGCGCAGCGCCGTGACGGGACAGCACACAGCCCGCGCACTGTGCACGGTGACATGACGCGCCGCCTTCAGAACAGGCGGGCTTACCGTAGTGTCAGCTTACCTGCCCCGTGTGTCAGTGGCAGGCCGCACCTTTTGACTTTGGCGCGCCCGACTCAGCTACCGCATTAAATGCTGGTAGGTGGGGAGGCGACCCGCAAGGGGCCTCGGGCCGCAGGCACGCGGCGGGGCCAGCCCCGCTCCTCCCGCTGGGCAACACATGGCGGCACCGGACCCCTTCCCGGGGGAAGGGAGGCCCGGGGCCCCCGAGGTCGGTCGGAGTGGGCTGGCCTGTGATGGTCCGGTCATCACACGTGGCGGCCCCGGACCTCCCAGGGGAGGCCGGGTCCGCAGGGGCTACCCGAGAGCTCTCCCGCCCACCTGGGTGTGCAGAGACCCCGGGCCTCATGGAGCTCGGGGGAGGGTCCGGAGACCGCGGTCCTAGCTGTCAGGCCCGGAGGCCGTATGCCACGTGGCCCAGAGGCGAGGAGGAGTATGGATTATGGGAAGCCGAAGGCCTGGACACCCTAGCGGGAGGTACCCCTATCTGTATGTACCGACAGAGGCCCCCGGGCCCACCTTGGGAGAGGGATGAACCCGCAGGTGGGGCCAAATCCCAGCACCGCGCCGGGTGGACAGCTCGTTCCCGCCTGGCAAGGGCATGGATGTCCTTTCGCCCGTAGCGGGATCCCCGAAGGGCCCGTCCTCCGCGCGCACCGTGCGCGTCAGACGGTTCAGATTCTTGTCTTATTCGAGCCCGTCGCGCGGCTCGGGCGGTTCGGATTCTGCCCTTCCCACGACCCTCCAGCACCCATGCCAATGACTGGTGGGCCCGAGCCCACTGGTCATAGAGTGTGAGGGAAGGGGAAGGCGGCGCTGGCGACCGCTCGACTTCTCCTCGGTCGCCGCAGGACGCTAAGGCGGGAGCAGCCTTTTGCATAAAAGGTATGCGCCGAAGGGAACGGCTACCTTTTCGCTCTCGCCAACAACGGACGCCGTAGCGCCCCTTCGTCTCCGCATCCCTTCTCGCGATCGGCTTTCTTGCGCCCGGCTCTTCTCTCTTCCTTGCTCCTCCGCAATCCACCCCAAAAATCATCATGGCCTCGCTTCCTTTCCCGCGCCGCTTCCAGAACCAGGAACAGTTGGACGCGGTGCGGCGCCTTCTGGGGTGGACCGCGCCGGCGAACGCCGGGAAGGTCAGGGCCGGCGAGATTCCCCTCCGCGACCTTGCCGCGGGGGAGTTCGTCCTCTTCAATTCGTACATTATGTGCGGGTTGGTTCCTCCGATCTCCTCCTTCTTCCTCCTGCTCCTGGAGGAGTTTGGCCTCCAACTTCACCATCTCACCCCCCACTCCGTTCTCCTCGCGGCGGTCTTCGCCCACTTCATGGAGATGTTCGTGGGGGTGCGCCCCTGCACCACCATCTTCAAACACTTCTACTCCCTGGTTGGGACCGGGAAGAAGCGCGGCGAGATTGGCGCGTATTACTTCCAGCTCCGGCACGGGATGGCGGGCGCCTACATCGCCGCCTTCTCCAGCTCCAAGTGGGAGGACTGGCGTGAAGGCTGGGTCATCGCGGTAACCGACCCCCACGACCGCCTGGAACTGCCGGCAGAGGGTCCCCAGAGCGATCGGGGCACGTGGAAGGCCAGGCCAACGATACCGGTGGAGCTCGACCCGGTACTGAGCCGGATCAAGAAGCTGGCTAGGAGCGGCCTGACTTCCATGATGGTGCTGGGCAACTTCCTGAAGCGGCGAATCGCCCCCCTGCAGCAGCGGTCCCGGATGGCCTACGTGTACACGGGGCTAAACGACTGCTGCAAGATCGCGCGCGGGCCCAGCGGCGACTTCACCAGGGCGGAGCTGGAGGCGGCGATCCGGGCGATGACCGGCGAGACGTTCGTTCCAGAGTCCCTGGTCCTCCCGAGCGGGTGAAGGCCCTGTGCGAGGACCAGGCACTGCGGTCATCGGTCCTGGCATCGATGCCGACCCTGGACGAGGGCGGCCTGGCGGTCCGACAACTGGGGGGCGATCCCAACCGCGGGCTCCAGATCCCTGGCACCACGCCGGACCGCCAGCAACGTTCCAGCGACAGTCCCGGGGGGCCGGGACCCAGAGGTCCGGCCCCCAGCGGGAAAGGGAAAGAGAAGGCGCCGGTGCCAGAGCACCGGTAGAAGGGCCACGCCGGGGCTGCCCCAGCAGAAGGACGCGGTGAGGCCCAGGAGCCAGCACCGGCCCGGAGCTGCCAACCCGAAGGGAGCAAATCCCGGAGGCTCCAGCGAGGCGATGGCTCCTTGGTCGGGGAGCCGGCGCCCAAGCGCCAGAAGACCGCGGGAGCGGAGGAGCAGAGCAGGGCTGCACCTCCTCCACCGCAACACCGGCCTGCGCCAAGACAACAGACTCCTCCGCCTCCACCACCAGAACGGCGGGAAGAGACGCCACCACCACCGTCCGAGATCAGGCCACAGTCCCCGTCGCCGCCGCCCGAAGCTTCGAAGGGCGGGGACCCCCACCAAGGGTCCGGGGGGTCCTCGACAGGGAGGAAACTCCCCCGAGCGACACGGTGCAGGTGGGAGTGGTACGACTACGCGTAAGCATCCTCCCCAGAGTTTTTTCAATATTCCTCTTGGATTCTGGTTCTTAACTATACCGGTGATTCGGCAGGCCGCAATCCCCAGACGTACCAACTGGGGGAGCCGGCCCCCAGCCAGTGCCGGGAGGCCCGACGCCGACCCCAGCAGGGCCCCCGCCTGAGACAGCTCCAGAAACCTCCGGACCCGTGGGCCCGGAGCCAGAGGCCGCTTCACCGCCACAACCCGAAGCCGCCCCCCAGGAGGAGGAGGACACCAGGTCCGCTGCAACGACCGAGGCGCCGACGACAGCGCCGGGAGTCGAGGTCGGGCCCTCTCCTGCTGAGCTAGCAGCAGAGGGGGCCGCTGCCACGGTGGAGGCTGCAGCGCCAGAGGCAGCGGAGGCGGCAGAGGCGGCGGCACCGGAGCCAGCAGAGAGAGCGGCACCGGAGGTCGCCGAAGTTGCCAGCAGCGCCGCCCCACCGGCAGAGGAGGAGGAACCGGAGGTGGTGCTGGGAAGGCGCCTCCTCCCGAGCTCAGCGGAGGTCCCGCTCCCCCGGCTCATAGCCAAATGCCAGCAAGCTCAACAGGAGCTAGAGGCTGGCATGCGCCGGGAGTGGGAGAAGCTGGAGGCGGAGCGCCAGCGGCTCTTCGACTGGGAGGTCCGCCTAGGGGGCCGCATCAATTCTGTCTCCGCCCGCTACGCCGAGGAGCGCGCCAAACTCGTGGCGGGGCGCGAGCTCCTGCGGGAGGAGCTGGAGCAGGCACGCGACCGAGAGTCAGCAGCGCGCCAGCGGGAGTTGGCGGCCACACGGCGGGAAGCAGAGGCTCTCCAGGGGCTGATTGCCTTGGAGAGGCTGAAGGAGGCGGCGGCGAACAGGGAGCGGGCCGCCCGGGAGTTGGCAGACGCGGCGAGGGAGGCGTTTGCCACGGCCGAGGCACAACAGGCCGCCCTCGCGGATCAGGCGGCGGCGGCAGCAAAGCAAAAAGAAGAGCTGGCCGCCCGAGAAGCAGAGGAGGTGGCCCGGCTGCAGGAGCTCCAGAAGCGGGAAGAGGCCGTGGAGGAGGAGCTGGCAGCCGGGAACCGGAGGCTCCAGGAACGCGAGGCCGCGCTCCAGGAGAGGGAGGCCAAGGTGGAGGGACTCTTGGCAGAGCAGCGAGCCGGCACCGGCCGGTTGACAAGATGGGTCAACGCGGTGAACCCTCTACTAGAGGAGCTCGGAGCCAACCCCATCGGAGTGCCGGAGGCCCCTTCTCCGTTTGGTGCCGCACTCCAACTGCTGGACACCACCGCCAGGCGGCTTCAGGACGCGGAGGCGGGGATGCAGGACCTCCTGGAGACGGAGGGGCGGATAGTTGCTCGGGAAGTGGCTGAATACATCCTCACCAACTTCCGGAGCCATGACCCCTCCATCCAGCTAACTCCAGTTTTAGTTGGACCCGTCCGGGCAACGGCGGCCGCCGCGCGGGAAGGAGTCCTGGAGGCAGCGGAATGGTTGCATCACGCCTCCGGCGCCGTCCTGAACCTGCAGAAGGTGGGAGCGCCTCCGGACCGCTAGGGCAGTAGTGCCAGTAGCTTTTTAGTTATCTCTTTTGTAATGTAAATTCTGTTATTATAAGATAACTTTATATTATTGTGCACATTTTCAGTAATGCGTTTAAGTATTCCATATGTCTACTTTTTTGCAAAAAACTTAGCTGTTTTCCTGGTTGTCGATCTGCAAAGTGCCAAAGTGCTTTTGGGCACACCGAGGTCCCGTGGCCCCCTGGGAGGTAGTCGCGATAGGATGGGACTAGCTGCCATAAAATCGAGGTCCTGCACACGACTTAGGATCGACGTTTAGTAGACGTCCCCACGGGTTCTCAGTCTGGCCAGCGAAGGCCGCCTAAGTTGCGTAGCAAGCCAGAGCACTAGGACCTACATTCGAGGATTAAAAGGGGTCCCGGTCCCTTGGTACATGGTTCGAGGTACGACGGCGCTCACCCTAGGAGGGTAGGGCGTGTAGGCTTAGGGTACGGAATCAGGCTAAGCGGCTACACAACCTTGGACCCCAGCAAAGGGCGAGCGCGTCTCCCTGAAGCCGTTCACAGGGGTCCGGTATCTTTCTTCCTGTGAAACAGAGGTCCGAGGCAGAGACGTTGCGTAGCAACTTAGGGGAGGCTTTTGGCACAGCACAGACGTGAAGAACACGCGGGGGGTTAGCGTAATAAGAAGCGAAAATATAGGATCACATAGACTTCAAGGACGCATTTGAGAACAAATTTTCCCTTAATGAATTGGTACGGAAGAGTTTGTGCGTTGTACGCCAGGGGCCGGGTTTATGAGGGCGGACCTCTACCGCCCTGATCCGCACGGCAATGCTACCAATTACAAAGGAAAAATTTCCTCTCAACCAGGTCCTAGGGATAAAACTTACGGAGCTTCTGGATCTCGCGGCACTCGGTGGCGCTGTGGCGAGCCCCCGGATGAACAGGGCACGACCCGGGGTCGGTGCGCTGCTGTCGCGGGCGCTTGCCACGGGAGTTCTGGCCCCCGGTCGTCGCAGCTGCAACGGCCGGACCCCCAATCCGTGACTTGTCGAAGCCACGGACCTTCTTGTTCTTCTTCTTGCCGCTGCCAGGGGCAGCGACGCTGGGTCCGCTCGTCTGAGCGGGACCTGCCTGGGTTGCAGAGTGCCATGCACGGCCTTCTGCAGCCCGGGCGCATTTGTCCGCCAGAGCGAACAGGGTGGTGACGGCTTCCACTTGGTGGGTCGCCAGCTTCTCTAGCATCTTCTCATCTCGGACCCCCTGTCGGAAGGCCGTGATAATAGACGCATCGGAGATACGTGGGATAGTTCCACGTACCTTGGTGAAGCGGGAGATGAAGACCCGGAGGGTTTCCCCGGGTTGCTGCCTCACGGCGTGGAGGTGGGCTTCCACGCCATGCTGCTGGTACGCACTGGCGAAGTTCGCAGTGAACTGTGCGCAGAGCTCACCCCAGGACTGGATGGTTCTTGGGGTAAGATTCATGAGTCAGGTCCGGGCTGGCCCGGTCAAGGCTACATGAAAGTAACTTACCATGACGGCTTCGTTACCTCCGGCCGCCGTGATAGCGGTGATGTAGACCTGCAGGAACTGTGACGGGTTGGAGGACCCGTCATATTTTTCCGGCAGGTGAGGCCGAAACTTGGACGGCCTGGCGACTGCGCGGAGGTGGTCTGCAAGCGCTGCGCAGCCCACACCCGACACCGGCGCCTGGGGGAGTCCCTGCGACCTGACCTTAGCCGCATCGAGCTCGGGCGCAAGGTTCCGACCCTCAATATTGAGTCGTCGGTTGCGCGCCCGCTCGATGGAGACCCTGGCGCCCTCTCCCGCATGCCTGTGGTTGAGCTCCGCCCGGAGGTTTTCGGTCCGTGCACTCCTCACGGATGGTGAGTGCACGGAACCGGATGCACCGCCCTGGCGACAGCGCTGCCTGGAAACAGACCCCCCCCCCCCCCCCCGCAGAGCCTGGGGAAGCCTGTGCCAGGTTGAGGAGACGGTCGACGTCGTCACGCCATTGTTTGTGCGCGTCTGGCGACGCTGCCTCGCCAGGGGGGTTGCGGAGCAACTCCCTGGCTGCCATGAGGGGCCCGCTCGATGGGAGCACCGATTGGGCCACAGAGGCCCGCTCCGCTGCACACGGTGGAGCAGCACGCGGGGCCACTCTGGAGGCGGGATGGCGCGAGGCGTGTGGCGCCGTTGACGCCACTTCTTCACCGATCAGGAGGTCATGGTGACCATTTTCCTGCGCCATTGAGGTCGCGAAGGTCGACCGAGCGCAAACCAAACCTAAGGCCCCTACCTGGCGCGCCAAATGTCGGAGGAATTCTCCAGCCGGGTGGCGGAAAGCACCCGCCTAATCCTAGTTAAGGATGGGTTTGGAGGAGACTTAGGAGCGCTCGATCGGTGGACAGATGAACGCAGGAAGGACACGAAGTTTTAGAGTGGTTCGGGCCGCCGGAGCGTAATACCCTACGTCCACTTTGGTGTTGTATTGGCTGCGTGAGCCTGAATGGAAAGCAGCATAAGCTTGTGTGCGTCTGATTGCTGAACCTTGTCTTCTAACGAGTGCACTCTCCCTTTTATAGTTCAAGGGGAGTGCTTACACTGTGCGGGACCCCGACAGGTGGGCCCGGCCAACAGGGGCCGTTCTACGAAAGATAAGGAGGTCTTCTCCTCGAGCTCCTCTCCGTAGTCCTCTCGATCGAGAAGTTGATGTGCGTATCCACAGCCAGGATATGGCCGTGTACAGCCTTGTCTTGCACAGTGTCCGGTGTCAGCGCCGCACAATAGTGTATCCGTGCTGTCACTGTTGAGATGGAACCTCCTGTCAGGCGGTGAAGCAGCGATGACCCGTCGCGCATGCACTGTTACAGCGCACGCCGTGGCTCGCCTATTATAGGCCATCATCACGCGCGCAGCGCCGTGACGGGACAGCACACAGCCCGCGCACTGTGCACGGTGACATGACGCGCCGCCTTCAGAACAGGCGGGCTTACCGTAGTGTCAGCTTACCTGCCCCGTGTGTCAGTGGCAGGCCGCACCTTTTGACTTTGGCGCGCCCGACTCAGCTACCGCATTAAATGCTGGTAGGTGGGGAGGTGACCCGCAAGGGGCCTCGGGCCGCAGGCACGCGGCGGGGCCATCCCCGCTCCTCCCGCTGGGCAACACATGGCGGCACCGGACCCCTTCCCGGGGGAAGGGAGGCCCGAGGCCCCCGAGGTCGGTCGGAGTGGGCTGGCCTGTGATGGTCCGGTCATCACACGTGGCGGCCCCGGACCTCCCAGGGGAGGCCGGGTCCGCAGGGGCTACCCGAGAGCTTTCCCGCCCACCTGGGTGTGCAGAGACCCCGGGCCTCATGGAGCTCGGGGGAGGGTCCGGAGACCGCGGTCCCAGCTGTCAGGCCTGGAGGCCGTATGCCACGTGGCCCAGAGGCGAGGAGGAGTATGGATTATGGGAAGCCGAAGGCCTGGACACTCTAGCGGGAGGTACCCCTATCTGTATGTACCGACAAATTCGTCTGATAAATCCGAGCTAAAATATAAATAGAAGCCACGTGAATCTATTTTTTCGCTGTCACGACCCTAATTTTTAGAAAAAAAATACGTGTAAGAATTTTTTGGGAACCTGGCGTTTTTGCGCGCTTGCTGCTCGGACCACTGCTAGCTTAGCCCACGTACGCATGCATTGTACCGAGAAGAAACGTACGCATACGCGAAGGCCCGTTGGATTGGACACGTACGACGTACTGTGCTACGCCTGGCGCGCCGCACGCCGCTGGCGAGAAGCCGCCAACGGCAGCCTCCGATCACGGCCGCCGCGCGGAACGGAGCTACGCTGGTAGGCTGGTAGTGCACTAGTGCGTGAGAGGTGCCCTGGAGCACAGGTCGTCTGCCCGGATCGCAGGTTTCGTTCGAGCTAGTGGATTCAGAAAGAAGTTAAGAGGCGGGCGGATCGGTGGCTTGTAGCCCCCGGCCGCTCGACCGGGGTGTTCTGGCTTGGAGCGGAGGAGCTCTCGCTGAGCTAGGTTGCCGTTTCTTCTCCTACCGATCGAGACGCGTACGCCTGCCGTGCCGCACGCACGCGCGCTTCATTAATTACGGGGGCCAGATGCCAATGCACAAACGTCTGGCTGTCGCGAACGTCAGGTGCCCTGAAGCCGAGGTCGTCCGCTCGGATCGCAGGTTTTCAGTGGATCCGGACGAGCGCGACGGCGGCGGATGGCGGGCCAGCGATGGCCGGCCGGTGCGGCCGATCGGTACGTGTGCCGCCGATCGGCCTGTGATTCCTCGCTCCCTTCCTTATCCGTGGATGCATGCATGCATGGTGCGTCTCGCTCCATGAGACTAGCTATGCATGTAGAAAATAGGGGACAACGGTAAATTGGCCTACTCCCTCCGTCCTGCATACGTAGGGTATTCTAATATTTTTATTTAAATTAAGAAGATGTACCTCTATGGTTATCATTTTATGATTTTATAGCATGTTGGAAATAATTACTTTGCAAAATACCCTAGGATGCCTTATATTCGAGTACAAATTTTGAACCCTTCAATGCTTTATATTTCAGGACGGAGAGAGTAGTTCGTTACGTACAAACTTAAAGCATCGGGACTCAGCAACACCTTCAAGACACACTGAGCATGTTTTCTAATTAAAACAACGACATGAGCTATACAAACGTTGGATGTGAAATTCAGTTGCCAACAAGAACAAGATATCAACACAAATGCCATAGACTATATGTGGCATCCAACTTTGGGAAGCCATGTGTCAGAAAACCTGAGACCCATTTCTAATCTATTTGCCTGATTGAATGCATTTTTGCACCAAAGCATATATTGCCCCATACTTCTCGATTGGGATGATAGATCTTCCAAAAATCGTCTTCACATGGGATGAAAGTGTGGTGTGTGTATGTGCTTTTGGACAGATTACATACAACTATTTTTTTTAACAAAAATCGTACAGCAAAATCTAGAGCTTTCTCGGGGGGCACACACACCCAGCCTTAATTGAAGCAAAAGCTAACTCCTTCAAACTCTTTTCATGGAGTCTTAGGCTCCAAATAGTAATTGGCGCAAAATGACTTAAATTTTTATATCAAGGTGGAAGTAATATGTAGGGACATCAAATCAGTGAATATCCTGCTTCGGTACATATGCATCGATTGGAAAAATCTCTCGATGTCACCCACACGAAGTAAACTCTCAATCTCCTAACCATCTCTCACCTCTCGTGCAAAACTACAATGTGAAATTGTTAGACTTTGGCCTTGTAAGGAGTGGCCCAATATGTGACAAGAGCTACGTGAGCATGGAAGTCATGGGCAACTACGGCTGCAAGCCCAGAGTATTTGGGTACATGTAAATACACTCGCCAATGCATTGGAAAAAAAGGGAGTAAAGACCAAGTCGTCCGTTATTTCCTTGTCCACATTCTTTTGATGAGACATTATTTATGGAAAGAGTTGCGCATGATGCACGATAAAAATGTAACCAAACTTATATGGTTTGTCTCACTCATTTTCAAGGGAACCTATACAAGAACTACTTGAACGGATAATATTAGATGTATAATTCGATTGACAACGGGAACACTAGATACATCACCAAAAGAAATGCATGGAACCCACTAGGTCTGGAAACCTCCGCTGGCTTGCGTGAGATGGGGGAGCATGTGCCCCCCGAGCCGGCAATCAAATTGTGTGAGAAGGAATGCAAATGGCACTGCTTGGTCCTCCCAATCGGCTTACCTCTAAACCAAATAATTAATCTATAGGCTGAAACATATATGAATGATGATAACACCACGCCAGACATTTGCCTTGACGTGCACGCATTGATTAAAGGTCTGCACAGGCTTCGTGTCGCCGTCATCTGGCTATAGCTAACTTGGTCGCACCCGATCCATGCCGAAGGATTTATGAAAGATCATTTTTATTGCATGGAAACAGGTGTAGGTATAAAAATAGGTGTGAAAGATTTTGTCACCTTGCGGGGAGTAGAGCGATGAGTATAACAAATACGGAAGGTGTACATGTACTAATAATCAACAGCTAGCTGATTAATTAATAAAGCGTAGCAGATATTTTTGGCGCCAAGGCATGGCGCGCGTACTCTTGTTCATTCTAACCCTAGAGATGAGAGATAGAGTGCACATATACGTAATCAAAGTGCCGCGTGATCAGGCCGTGAACTAATGCTGAGCTCCGTACACGTGGCCCTGTCATCTCATCCGTCTCCGCCCTACAAATGCGCCGTTGTTGCTGACAGTCGCCACAAGAAGAAGCAAGATGCATAGGAGTATCATGCCAGTAGCTATCCCTAATCAGGAATAATGATCCACGTACGTACGTCGTCTCCGGCGCGCGCCCAGGCTCCTTTTTTTTCAATTCGATCATCAGGCCACGTACACATCAGTGTCCATCCTTATCCACAGCTGCCTCTCATCGTCACCATCATCATCACCACCAGCATCACAGTTGCGGAGCAAGACTTTTAAAAGGTGCCGCTGTCAGTGGCAGTCCGATCGATGAACGATGAAAGTGTCATCGGTGTATCGTCGTAAACATTGGAAATTTATGCTCCTAACGTTACTACATACAGGCAGCTTGCCTAGCTAGTTAATCCCTGCGCATGCATGCTGTCCTGGGCTACGGCTTGCTTATCATGTTGTTGTACAGGGAGACAAGCAGGAACTTCAAGACCGTGACGACATGCAATGATCATCTACTAAGCCGTAGCCCGAATAAATAAAGCAGATAATAATTAATTTAGCGCAGCCGTTAGTGGACTAGCTACTCCATGAGGCATCAGCTAGCGCCACGACGACGACGCACCAATAATAATATGATCTTAATCTTTTTGCTGCTACGTAGCTCGAGTTAATAATGGTAGCCCGATCGATCGATCGATCTGCCGCGTACCGCGTCGTGGGCAGTACGTGTAGCGTGCGCGCGTCATCCCTACGCGCGCCAGAGATCTTCCAGCTCCGGTCGGTGCCGGACTCGATCGTACCAGAGATATAAAAATGGCGGCAGAGATCCAGCTGGCAACAACGATTTTCAGGAGTACTTAGTTTTATTTTCTTGCTGTCTCCTCGTGGGGTAGCAGGTTATTAGAAGGTCCCCTATACAATATATGAATCACTACTCCAAAATTAATACGCTGCTTGGTCAAAATTATAGCTTGTTTTGACTCAATTCTCTGAACATATAGTTTTTATTATATTTCAAGATGTACACTATGCATGCAAAAGTTAAAACGGCCTACAATAATTTCGAACAGAGAAGGTGCAACGTCTCTCCTGCTTCACCGTGTTAACTGCGGCATCGACGACTGTCTTTCTCGCTCCTTTCAACACGCTGTCGGTTGGTCCGTCGTAAGCGCCGCCAAATTCGCCGCCGGATTAAGTGGGGAAGGGTTTCCACGGTTTTATATATGGTGACTACAATTTGCTAATGCCGAAAATCTACGTGACCAATTTTCTATAGGTGCTTGTAGGGATTGGGTACGCTCGCGCGCGTGTATGTATGTATGTATGTATGTATGTGTATGTGTATATATATCAGTACATCACATGCTCGTGGGAGAAAATCCAAAGAAAAAAAATTCTCGCCCGGCGGCTGCTCTCGTGAGAACTGGCCGGATTATTCGTGCATGCGCATGCTGCATGCAGCAGCGAATTTCATGCTGGTCTGGTACGCTAGCTAGTAGCTTGGTACGTACATACGGTGCCGCGATCGCTAGGTCGGTGCACGCGTGTACATATATACGTGGCTCGCTATTGTTGTCTAAACCGGCGGCCGTACGTACACGTCGTCGTACAACATACGGATAAAGACTCGATGCACATCGCCGTCGTCGTTATCTACTAACGGCCTCGTGAGTGACCACCGTGTGTACTGTACTGTACTGTACTGTACTGGACTCCATTTCCAAGGTAGCTTACGCCATGCCGATCGTGGAATAATGCCTCCAGATCAGTAGTTTTCAGAAGCAAGCAAGCGCGCTACTTAACTGTCGTCTTATAGTTCAACAGCCATTAGCAGCAGCACTCATGTCAATAGTACCGTTGCTTTGCTCAATCTAAACTTCCATCTTCTTTTTAATATAATCGGCAGCTCTCTAGAGTTGTCTGGTTCAATTCGTTTCGAAAAAACAAATATTGGGATTGAGCTTTCTGGCCTTGAATTCTTGCAGCCCCACCAGTCCACCACTCTCATCTGCACTTGCAACTTGCAAGATTTCTTGTGGAGTGCAAGCCAAATAATCGTACGTCTGGTTGGATGGAACTCTCCATATATAAATCCGTCGTCTGCAGGAGAGCTCACCTACATCGCCAGCTTATTGAGAAAACGAGATGCTGGCAGTCGATGTTGCTGCTGAATGCTGATGAAATACCACCACTCCCCAGAGGTCTGCCTGCAGGCTGCAGCAGCAGCAAACGCTGACCTTCTTGGCGCTTCATCAGCAACCACACGTACATACGTTGGATACGCATCGCTTTCGATCGACGAGCGAGATAGTTGATTTCTGGCAGTGTTTTTCTGCTGGGTGCTGAGGCTCAGCTTGGGAGAGCACTTCGTTCGTCACCTAGGCTGGACACAACACAAGCTATCTGTCCACATTACCTTATCTAGACTAGACTAGGAGTAGAAATCGACTCACACGTCTAAAGATTTGCAGTCCAGGTTTGCTGGTTAAAACTGGACGGACGGAGTTTAGAGCAGCAACAAACGTGCTATGCTATTGCGTCTGAAGCAGTCTGAACACGTATGATTCCTTAACAGGAAAAACTGAAACTGACACCAACGTGCAGGCTGCCGTTCTTGCTGACAATCAGGAGCAGCTACTAATCTATACGAGTGATGCCTGTATCTTTGTACAGCTAATACTGACAACAAAGATCAACACAGATACATCACGATCCATGCATGTCAGTGTCGCCAATCACGAACCCAAGACAAATGGCCGCCCCAAGCTCCTTGTCATGTGATCATCATCTTGCAGCAGCAATAGCGGATGCCTTACATGCATGTCACTGCATCACTCCGTTCCTACTTTCTTCTCCACAGATGTTTCGTCTTAACTAACTGTAGCAGTCGCAGCAGCCAGAGGTCAGACTTCAATTTGTGGCGTTTTCCTTCGGAAGCAACCTGAAAGAAACAGCTTAACCAATCTAATACAGCATGTGTTTGACATGCATGTTCCTACTAAGGATACACGCACTTGTAGCTACTTTCATATGTGTATCTCATGATGTAGGACGTATCTGATTCAATGAAAAGTATGTACGTGAACTATGTGATCATATTAGAACATCTATGATGGTATATACGTTGGGTATGTGACCATACATACAACATGTGGACATACTAATTTTTATATACTGGTACTAAGGTATACTTATAATATATTTAAAAAATGGGATGCTTTTGAATTTTTTTATATATCCTTTTGAAGTATCTTAGAATTAGTATATGAACATATTCAAAGTGATAAATGAGTATGCGGATATACACAGTGGTATATTGATGGTAAGAGTAGCTACATGCGAGTGTTGAATATCTATCTATCTATCTATATATATATATATATATATGAAAAATCTATTCTACACGCGCTTGTAGCTATTTCTACATGTGTATCTCATGATGTAGGGCGTATCTGACCTAATGAAGATGTACGGGGTGTATGTGATCATACTAGACCATCTGTGATGGTATATACTTTGGGTATATGACCATACATAGAGTATGTGGATATACTCAATTTTATATACCAGTACTAAGGTATAATTATAATATATATGTAAAAAATATGGATGCTTTTGACATTTTTTGTATATATTCCTTTGAAGTATCTTAGAATCAGTATATAAACATAGTCAAAGTGATAAACGAGTATGCGGACATACGAGTGGTATACTGATGGCGAGAGTAGCTACACGCTAGTGTAGAAAAAAACTCATCCTATATATAGAGAGAGAGGAAAAATCTATTCTACACGCGCTTGTAGCTACTCCTACGTATGTATCTCATGATGCATGACGTATCTGACATAAGGAAAGGTATGTACAAGATGTATGTGACCATACTAGACCATCTGTGATGGTATATACGTTGGCTATATGATCATACATAGATTATGTGGACATACTCAATTTTATATACTAGTAATAAAGTATAATAATATATATTTAAAAAATATGGATGCTTTTGAAATTTTTCATATATATTCTTTTGAAGTATCTTAGAATAAGTATATAAATATATTTAAAGTGATAAATGAGTATGTGAACATACGCACGATGGTATACTGATGGTGAGAGTAGCTACGCGTGAGCGTAGATTATATATATATATATGTGATCCGTCCTTAATCTTTGGATCCTTGGTTTGTCTGAAAGTAGCTGCAGTTGCTCAGCCAGTAGTAGTAGACTAGTTCTCATGTCCATATGACTGGAGATTGATCCACCTAGGTGTTGTCTGAATTGTAGTCTTGAATTCTTGCAGCCATCTGTCTGCAGGATACGGAGCTCATCACCTAGATTTCTGCTGCTAGCTTAATTACTGAGAAAATGAGACCCTCGAAGTTAGGGAGTGTTTGGATTCTAGGTGCTTACAATAAACTCTGTCACATCGAATATTCAATACCAATTAGAAAGACTAAATATAAGCTAATTATAAAACTAACTGCATAAGCCTAGAGTTTATTCGCGAGACGAATCTATTAAACCTACTTAATTCATTATTAGCATATGTTTACTGTAGCATCACATGGACTAATACACATGGATTAATTAGTCTTAAAAGATTCGTCTCTCAAAAAGGTTAAAAACTCTAGAGGTTATGGAATTTATTTTATCATTAATCTATATTTAATATTTCTAATTAGCATCCAAACATCCGATACGGTGGAGTTTATAATAAATTCTGTAGTAACCAAACCTACCCTTAATGCTGCCGTTGATGAGCTATCATCGGAGGCCGGCCCTGCAGCAGCACACGCTGATCTTCAACTCCTGGCGCTTCAGGGACCACGCGTACGTTCTGCGCAGAGGAAAACCCAACCGGTCCCGGCACGCCGGCGTCAACGGCGGCGGATCACATCGTTTTCGACGCCCTCGATCACCAACGGATATGGTTCGATCACATCACGTCGTTTTCCGTACAGCAGATCGGATGCTGAATCTGCCGGCAGACGAAATGGTTGATTTCTGTCAGTGTTTTCCCCCCAAGTTATCCATCTACATTATCTTTATATCTACTTCCTTCTATCGAAAATATAAGTCCGTCAATTTTTATCCTAAATTCAAGCATTTACCCTTGACTATCAATATACAAAATATATATAAACTGGCGACATAAAATTGGTATTTCTGAAATCATTTTATATTTTTGAAAAGATTTTACTAGAACCATTATAAAAAATAGTTTCTTAATATATTTAAAAGCTATTAGTAGTCAAGTGTCATATTGGAGACTGTGTCCAGGTCCTGATAACAGGCTTATATTTCCAAACGGAGGAAGTAATAACAATCAACTCGCTTGTCTAAAGAAGATTGCACTTCAGGTCAAATGGTTAAAACTGATCGTTCGGAGCTGCAAACTTGTCGTTGTGCCTCAGCCTGAAGTCTGAACTTGGACCCGGACAGGATCTGAAATCTGAATCCAACTTGCGTCATGTTTGCAGCGCTGGCGTTTTTGGTGGCGTTTGCTGCGTACCGACTACCCATCTCAAAACTTCGCAAACCCGTGAACAAATATGGTGTTCTGAATCTAGCGCTCCCAAAGCCCTGTTCACACAAAGCAAACGCGTTACCTCTCCTTCACTCTTGCCGAGTTTGAAGGAGCTGCCTCTGCCATGGGTTTCTTGATTTCCTCCAGCTTGTGCGCTGGCATGAAAACGAAACGCACACACTTTCCACCGGGAGAAACCAAAAGGTGATTAGCCTCAACGACCCGGCCCACAGGATCATCCGTGTGATGTCAAATTATCTGTGCTATTGATCATTAACCATGACAACATTTTTCACCACACAATCATATACGAAACCCCTAGGTATCTGTTGCGATGAACTTTCACGTCTGAAGTCAATGTTATTAGGTGCCATGTAAGATCCTGAAGAGTTTGACATTGCAAGCATTTTTTTTAAAAAAAACTCAGACGCTCACACGCACGCACACAAGCTCTGGTTGCAGCAGAACGACTGAAAAGAAGCATTGCAATACATCCCGATAACTTGGAAGAATGCTTTTCATTATTGGTAGTGACCTCAGTTTTTTCAAATGAAGCATTGCAATACATCTCAGTGACATTCGGAAGTGTTCTTTATTATAAGTAGTGACTCCAGTTCAAAGGGAGTTTCAACCATCGGATTCGCATGTGTTTGCATACACTTCCAGCACTGTAAACATTGTCACCATCCTCACGGACACAGGCTCGTTCCTAGCTGTTCCAGGCATCCGAAAGGCTGAACAGCTGAGGGTAGCCGCGGATATTACATGCACCACGCCTCACATCCAGCTCGAACTGCACCATGTCAAACTCACCAGTGTTTATTATACAAATCCACAGTTTACTTATTATCAAGGCAAAGGTCTTAGCATGAGCACAGCAAATGGCATCTTCCGATAAAAAGCGTAGAGCCACTCGGCATACTTATTCCTTGTTCTTGTCCTCAACAGGTTCTCCTTGCTGGCCCAGATCCTCAGCAGACAAGTTCAAAGTCTCTGCAAGGGAAAACAATGATCCATGGTAGGAATGAAATGCAAATATCAAAAGATTGTGCATTAGCTAGTAGGAGAAATGAGTACCATCACTGTCTGCAGATGCATAAGGAGCTCGACGGGCACGTGCATTCTGTTGACTAGGCTGGAAGTAGAATAGATAGGGAAAGACATTAACTTGGAGACTTGGTGTGCCATACATAGCAATGCAAGTAGGACACACAATTACTATATGCTTGATAAATTTACGATGTGTGTCAACCTTATAATGTATCAAATAATATTGTAAAATTTATCAAGATGCCTCACATCAACTTTGATAAAATAAACATGCTAAAAGACAACTATATGGATCTGCACCTATTCATAATCAAAAAGCCTGGGAACTTTTCAACCATTCACCTCATAATTGAACTGAATAAACTATTATGCATCTGATGCAGTGGAAATCGCTACCTGAAGCTTTGGTCGAAGTGCTTCAAGAGGGCCTTTAGGCTTGTTGGGAACACCACCTTGCTGAAAGAGCAAAAGAAGATAACATGTTTCACATTTCTTTGAATAGTTAATATCAAATTCAATTAAACCTTTAGGGGGAAAACTATTACCTTTCCTAGAGCCCAATCAGCAGAATCAAAGTAAGCACGTTCATGGTCCTGATAAGATGTTTCAATTTTAGATCATATCAGTATAGTAAAAAGACACAAATTTGCAACATTTATATATGAAAAAATATTACTCAGTTCAAACAAGCAGGAAAAACAATGACATGTAAGGCGATGATATTGACCTTAGATATAAGTGGAGTCTTTCTGGGTAATATTCCTCCATACTTTTTCTTAATTACTGCCTCCTGCAGATATGCATAAGTAGCAGTGATCCGTTAGAAGGCAAACCATACAAGTACATGAAACAAAGGCCATGTCAATACTAGGCACAGAGATAAAAGGAAAACGGTGCTAGGAAAAGACAGTACCTCCTCCTGTCGTGAGGGCATCCCACCAACTTCATTCTGGTCCTGAACTTCTTCTACCTTTTTATCTGCAACATCTCCTTCAACCCTCGCTTGAGCAGTTGCATCATCAGATGCCATCCCAGACATTACAAATTTGAGCTACCAGAGAAGAATTCAACTTCATGATGAGTTCATACTCATGATTCATGATAGCGACCAGGATAATTTACGATATACACTAGCTAAATTGATAAAAAAAAAATGTACACTACCTAACACATGAACTTCATGATTAGTTCATACTCATGAATCATGATAGAGATCGGGATGATTTACAATATACACTAGCTAATTTCATTAAAAAATGTACATTAGCTAAAATATGCGCAGATGTTAGGCAAACAATTCCAGAATACCAATGAGTGCTCATATTTTCACAAACAAAATATAGATACTTTATTTTCCTTTATGGCATATCAGGAGATCACCGAATAAACTAAATAAGGGGGCTAATGACAACTCTGTACGACATTAACATTGACCTCCCATCAACCAAAACTCGGTTATGAGAATGCATTCAATATTCCCAATACCAAACTTTCTTCAACAGATGATTAATAGAAGGGCAATGTTTGAGCAACTGAATACAGTTGAATAGGGACCGAAATCATGCTTGATATCAACAACAATCTCATCCCTAACAATCCCCAGCCAGCTATATTTCTTAAGTTCAGGTCATGTTGACAGAAAGTTACAAGCAGATCATCAGACAACAATAAACATCAAGTATTTACCATTACCAAAGATACTGCATTTTATCTAAACTGTTCCTAAACATGATTGATATCCTTCAACTCTATCTTCATTAGTCACCATAAAGATTTTCCATGCTGTGTTAGTAGGACTTCCAGTAGCCAAATGAACAAGCAAATTAGATTCAGAAAAACACTTAGCCAAAGTTGCGTAAAGTATTTATTGTTGGGTGTTGATCAAGTAACATTACTTTCTTACCATGCTGGCACCAGATTATGCGCCAGGAAGAGAGAGAAAAGTATCACTTTGCTATGGATTTAATGGCAACTCCACTATAGCAAGACTTACCAGCAGACAGACGAACATGTGAGTCAAAGGCATTTGACGTTGCAAAAGTAAAAATTCTCAGCAAGCCAAGCCCGAAGGAGATGGCTAGCTGATCCATTTGCTTTAAAACATTCATGATGCCTTGCTGCATATTGCCACTACAAACGCTTAAAGAAAATGGTATTGTTGTCCGGTGTGCTCCATGTTAACAATATCGAGTGACAAAACAAATGTTCGGAACGGAGGTGCAAGAACTGCTGTGCAACATGCGCAACATCATCCCCTTTTTCCTCCATATGCATAACCGTGTTATCAGGATTCTGTTGCCTAAGAAGCACCGCAGCAGCGCACGGTTCGCGGGAGGGGAAGAAATAAACGCGGGAGAAGGGGAGCTCACCTCTCGCCGACACCGGATCTGCACGGCGGAAGGTGTGGGAGGGAGATCCGGGACCTGGGGCAGCACCGCACGGTTCGCGGGAGGGGAGAGATATCGACAAGGGAGCGGGAGGCGAAGATCTGGGACAGGGAGGGCACGCGGAGAGGAAAGGGGAGGGAACTCCGGTCGCCGCCGGTGGTCGCCGCGGCCGCGCTCGTATTGCGGCTACGAGAGGGGTGGGGCAGGAGCGACGCGCAGCGACGGTGGGTTATCCTGTGGACTGGGCCGTATGAAAAAAATAGCCCAACACATATCGGCCCACTGGCTTAATTACAGGCCCGGTTCACACAGTGGCAAGTGGCAGCTCCTTCACTCCCGTGCGAACTACCAAGTGGCGTGGATTCCTCCACTCGTGCTGCATGCGCTGGCATGAAAACGATGGCCGGGGTTTCCACGGTAGAAAAGGTAAACTTGAACGACCCGGCCGGCACACGGGATCATCCGTGTCAAGCTGATGGCGTCATCGAACGAGTGATCATTAGCCAGCAGGACCTGGACTTTATTAGGCGAGCGGGTAGGAACCGAGGGCTTTTGACATTGCAAACACAAATTAACAACCAGCACTTCCTCTCGTTTCACTTTTCCTTTTCTTTTCATTTTGCAGAAATACCTTCCGTGTCCTTTTTATGATTTGTTTCGTCATGGGAATACTGTGGAATGATCATGACAAAAGAAGACTTTTCGCATGAGCTATTACCCGTGGTACGCAATATATATTGGAATTTATTTTAAAACACGATGTACACCAAGATATCGTGTAGCTCGCACCTCCGCCACATATATAGTATTGCTCCAATCCGACCTCATCTTCAACAGCGCCAACTGCCCACCCGGATGAGCCTCCCCGGCACCTCTCCTCCTCCCTCGACTCCGGCAAACTCTTCCACCTCCACCTCACAAGTGCAATTTCGTACCATCCACCGAAGGAAGGGGTCTGAAATGCGAAGAGAGGGCAAAGGGGTCAAGAAAGGAAATGTTGCGGGCTTCTTTGTTCGACAGAGACGTGAGACCTCATTCCTTGTTACTTTCAAAGTTTATTACATGCATCAGCCATCACTAGAAAACCGAATATGTGGGAGCACTATCCTACAGGCGTGCGTAGTTTGCGAATCCGTCAGCATCAGCATTTGTTCGCCTCCTATCTTTCCTGGCGTATCATGTAACACCGTGAGAGAGAGAGAGAGAAAGAGAATGCAATCAAGATCCAGCTGTGGAAGATGGTTAAACAACCCATCAATAAAATCCACCAAAACCCAGCTGATATGGCCCATTCAACATTTTACTTGAAAACATATTGGATATTCTCAAAAAAATGTTGGCCAACAATTTTTCGAAAAAAAGTTGAGCTCAACATTTTTCCAAAAAATCGAAAAAAGTTGAACCAATATTTTGTCAAAAATGTTGAACTTTAACTTTTCGAGAAAAGTTGAGCCAACATTTTCATATGTTTTCAATTTTTTAAAAAGAATTAAATATTTATTGAAAAAAATCATCGCCGGCCGCGCCTTCTTCTCGGGCTCCAGCGGCCGGCGGCGGTGGCGGAGCCCGGGCGCGGCGGTGATGCCGGCAAGCCGTGGTGGATGGCAATGGCGCGTGCGGAGCAGCGGCCATGAGACTCGGAGACGCGAGCGCGACAGCAGCAGCGGCCGGCCGCGGTGGTGCAGGGGGCGTGCGCGGCGGCGGCGCGGCGGTAGCGTTGGCCGGCCGTGGGGCACGCGGCGCTCTAGCGGCAATAGATCACCCTGTTCATGTTCCGGTTTCACAGGTTTTTGGTTAAAACCCAACCCAACCCGTGCGGGAGTCAGCTGGACGGTTTCTAAACCAGTGGGTTGGACGGTTATCATGGTTTAGTAGCTTCGCAACAATTCGCTAACAGAGCCGTACGCTGAGATAAGGATTCCTGCAGCGTCGGCATGTTTCCATGTCTGCTGATGGACAGTGCCGCCTTCGGAGCTGAGAGTTAACTCCGCTGGAAGATGGATCCCAGGACTCGCCTTTGCGACGGATGCGGCGACGGCGGTTGGGCGTGTCCGGATTCGCACTGAGCTGGAGACGGCAGATCATTAGAGGGGTCGCCGTTGAGCGACGCTCTCCTCACGACCAGTGATGATGGCACGCGGATGAGGAAGCCGCACAAAGGGGTGTCTAGGTGCTTGCTTGCTTGCCACGTGCAGGGTGCCGCCGCCATTTGTAAGCAACACAACTTCATCGTTGTTGTTGATTGGATCGCCTGTCAAATTGGATAGTTATTTGCTTTCTGAACGGGTTAGCCGGTAGGAACCGGAGACAAACCAACCTGTGTATGTTCTGCTGACACAGTTTCATCCGGGCCGTTTATACGGGTTAGCTGGGTTGTAATGAGCTGGTAGTAGCAGCTCGGGTTGAGGAAAGTGATTGATAGAGATTTGACGGACGAGATTACTCGTACGAATGTCAAACAATAGAACTTGGGAAGATCATCTTCCGTAAGATGTATAGGAATCCTGAAAAAGGGAAACCAAAGAACTTTGGCCTCCAAAACGTGCTCCTTAGCTTAGCCCAAAGCATAAAAGCCCACACATAAACTCCCTGGATCGTGGGGGCCAGACCGGCGTGGGCCCACCTAGTACACCGCCCGTAAGTTAACCCCTCCCACCCCGCGGCCAGGTCCACAAGCCAGACATGCCTATCCCATTCGGCCATTCCCCCGGTCCGGTCCAAGTCCGCCCGATCCTCCCGTCCGTCTCCTGTTTCGTCCTCCTCCTGCTCCCGTGACTCGCCACGCGGTCCGCTGGTCCCACCGGCCCCCCGTCCTCACCAGACCGCGCACGTCTAGAAGGGCGGCAGCAGCAGCGGCACGGCGCGGGGCCCGCCACCCCAGCTCCTGAGCTGCGCCGCGCCGGCGGCTACCAACCCGCATCTGGTCCGTCCGTCCGTCCGGGCCCCACGCCCCGCGACACACGCGGACGCAGCCGCGAGCCAGCCAGCCGGCCAGCTGGCAGCCCGCGCGCTCGGAAAAAAGAGGAAAAGGATAAAAAGGGAAGTAAAAAAAATAAAATCTCGTGCGCGCTGCGTGCCCGCTGCTCCGGCGGTGGCGCGAGCACACCGCGCTGCCGCGCGCCGCCAGGCTGGCCCACCTGTCGGTCACGCGTCGGCGGGCTGGCTGGAGCTGGACTTCCCGGTCCGGGCGTCGTGGGCTCGGTCGGGAGGGCCCACGCGGCTGGATTCGATTCGCTCCGCACCGCACCCCAGTCCCTCAATCGGGTGGGCCCCACCGTCAATTCCGTCCGTACCGGTCCTACCCCGGAGTCGGGGGGGCGGGGGGGTGGGTCGACCGGTTCGCGGCTCGCTCGGCGCCGCGGCCAGCGACAGCGAGCCTCGCTGGCTGCTGGGTGGACGCGGTCCACGGTGGGTGCGGCCTGCGGGGCCACGGGAGCGGATCACGAGATCGTGCACCGCAGCGGAGCGCAAGCGCTTTTGGTGGCGGGGGTTTAAAAACTCCGGGGCTCCATTTCGAGGCTGAAAAGCGGAGAAGCGCGGCCGGGGTTGCTGGCTGCCTCAACCAAAAGCTCACCGGAGGGATGCGATCATTGATTTTAAATTAGCTCGCCGTCGAGGTGAATTTCAGTGTGTTCAAACCATTAGCGGCGGGGACGGCTCCGGCCGATCGTAGAACTTTTCATCTCGGGCGGAGATTCTTTTCAGAGGAACCAGCTGTTTGAAATCAGTTTGCGAGCTGTAGGCACGTACGAGATGAAAATTCATGTTGTCTCACTGTTGATGCGGGTAGAAGTCAATCTATCTAGCACATGGTTAGAAAATAAGCATACGGCCAATTGACACTTCGACTTTTGTTACTTAACACTTGTGATAAACAACTAGACAAGTGTACTTTTCGTTAGATATATAATTTATGGACAAACATCTGGATAAGTGAATGAGCCATGTAATATGAAGCAACTTGTACAGACTATTATATATATATATATAATATACATGAACATACTTAAACCTTTTGTTTTAAAGGATCAATATTTTTGCATCCAAAGCTTTATATTTTTTTCTTTCCCATATGTAATTCTAACCCGCTTCTCATTTTCAAGGTATCACGATCTCCTCAATCGTGTGTTCGTATCAATTTTCCATGCGCTCCTAGATATCTCTCCACATCACATTCCGTTGTTTCACTGACTCACTATCGCCATCCCTAACACTAGCAAACACCACCAGCCATAACGGTTGCAACCTATTGCTATATACTTAATTTGTCCTTGTTATTGGGCTATATTTTTACAACTTTCATATTCTCCACTATGTAAACGCCTTATCCCATTGCATCATCATTTGGTTTGGCGCTAAAATGGAAGCGTCTGCAGTTATCATTGTCCACTACTACCATTGTAGACAGTATCCCTAATATCTCAATATTGTTTCCATCTTCTTGCTACTTAAAGCGAGCCAACAACCTCCCCCATTATTCCTATATTGACATTATTCATGTATGGACCGAATGCTAAATATCTTGGAGTCATATATTGCTCCCAACACGAATCTCAACTCCAATCATAAGGTGAGGATGTACTTATAGTTTCATGATCTAGTGGCCGATTAATATCAACCTTCGCGTGACTATGGTTGTAGTCTAGCTATTCGTTGTCCAATCATATCCATTCTTAAATACTTATCATAACCGAAATTTATAGTGATAGCTGACGATACTTTTATTATCTCATTCTATCACTACTGGTTTATACAGGTTATAACTAGTTTAGTTGTTATTTTTTTTGAGGGTGGCTTCTTTAAGTGTGGCTCGGTTGCTGGTTCTCGTTGACTCGTTAAAAATATAGCATGGATAGCTCGTTGATATATAATACCAAAATTTTCCGTTCCCCAGCGAAAACCGGAGCTCGCGGACGAAGAAACAGGGACGCCATCTCAACCGCAGCAGTTGGTCTACCGGTCCATGAACCCGGCTCAGGGGCAAAAGCCGTTGCCTTGTCTACCACCACCTCTGTCTCTCTCCCCTCGCTTTCGTCTCGTCTCCTCCCTCGCGCATGCTCCAAAAAGCTTCTCCTCCTCCCCTCCCCTGCTCTGCTCTGCTTTCCCCTCCTCGCCTAGGGTTTCCCACCCCCATGCCTCTCCCGGAACCCTAGCATCCTCCTCCTGCCCGCCCTCCTCGCCGCTGCAGCCGCCTCCGGCCATGGCCGCTGCAGCCGGCGCCCGCCCCGGCGCCACCGACTACTCCTTCGCGGCGGAGTACGACGGCCCGCCGCTCCCCTACTCGCTCCCACGCGCCATCCCGCTCGACCTCTCCCGCATCCCGCTCGCCGCGCTCTCCTCCTCGCCCCCGGGCTCCCCCTCCGCCTCCTCGTCCCCGCTCCCCGTCGTCCGCCCGCTCACCCCGTCCTCCCTCTGCTCCGCCATCCACCCCCGCGCCCACCCCGCGCCCCGCTCCGCCGCGCCCGCCACCGCCGCGGGGGGAGCCGTGGTGGACTCCCCCACCTCCGTCATCGAGAACCACCAAGCCGCCGCGCACCACTCCGCCGAGCTCCCGCCCTCCTCCCCCTCCGACGACGAGGGCGCCGGCGACGGCGGGGCCCAGGCGCTGCCGCCGAAGCCCCGCCACCAGGCTGCGGTCACCTTCGCCGAAACCAGCGGCTCCCTACTCCAATCCTCCTCCGACGAGGGCGAGTACGAGGATGAGGAGGACGACGACGACGATGCCGCCGCGGGGGAGGCCCGGCCCCGCGCCGCTGCCGGCCAGTCGAGCGGCTCCCTCTCCCCGGCGCACTGGAGGGGCGGCAGGTCCCGCGGCTGCTACAGGTGCGGGAAAGGGGGCGGCTTCTGGGGCCGCGACAAGGAGTCGTGCCTCGCCTGCGGGGCGCGCTACTGCGCGGGGTGCGTCCTCCGGGCGATGGGCTCCATGCCGGAGGGGCGCAAGTGCCTGGACTGCATCGGCCGGCCCGTGGCCGAGTCCAGGCGGGACGCGCTGGGGCGAGGGTCGCGCGTGCTGCGGCGGCTGCTCAGCGCCCCGGAGGTGGAGCTCGTTATGAGAAGCGAGCGGGAGTGCGCCGCGAACCAGCTGCGGGCGGAGGACGTGTACGTCAACGGGTCAAGGCTGTCGCCGGAGGAGCTCGTGGTGCTGCAGGGGTGCCCGTGTCCGCCTTCCAGGCTCCGGCCTGGCTTCTACTGGTACGACAAGGTGTCCGGCTTCTGGGGGAAGGTACTTGACTAGTGGTGATCTGAATTTTCGTTTGCTCATCCGAAACATCTAGTAGCTGTTTGATGCAACAAAGACAATAACTGAGTTGATTGTGATTTATGTTCATTGTGTTAGTCTTAATAGTAGAAATAGGGACATTACGCCTGCAATGTGCAGATATGAAGTGAAGATTTCTTCTTTAGGGGGTGTTTGGTTCCCTGGGGCTTATCTTAAGCCCTGTCACATCGAATGTTCCAATGCCAATTAGAAAGACTAAACATAAGCTAATTATAAATCTAACTGCATAAGCCTAGGGCTTATTCACGAGACGAATCTATTTAGCCTAACTAATCCATGATTAGCACAACTGTAGCATCACATGGGCTAATCACGGACTAATTAGGTTTAATAGATTCGTCTCACGAATAAGCCTAGGGATTATGGAATTTATTTCATCATTAGTCTACATTTAATACTCCTAATTAGCATACACAAATCCAATGTGACGGGGCTTAAAATAAGCCCCTGAGGAACCAAACACCCCCTTAGGTGTTATGTTGGGTAAACTCTCTTTGCAGAACAACTTATGCCATTTATTATAGCCGGAGTTCACTAGATTTATATTATTGTGGGAATCATGATGCATGGTCTGGGACTCTGGATGCCTGGTGCTGCTGAACGTGATATGAATAGTTGACTTTGATGGGACTCTGTCTGATGAATCAGCTTCATTGGGTGTCGTATCATGTTCTGAATGATCTCATTGTCCTAGGAACGATTGTGGATAGTGTGCTGTCTAAATCAGGAGAATCTGATATTTTTTTGGTTCAGAGCTGCACAAGGTTGCACATCAAGGTTGGCATGTCTGTGATATTACATCTGAAATTATTAGACACAGTCTTTTTGGACAAATTGGCAGCAATTTAGTCATGATACATAGAACATGATTTTGGTCTCTGGTGCCAGCTTTGGCTAGGCTTGTGAATTTGGGAGAAATTGAACATAATAGTGACTTTTTGGGTCATTTTTATGCCATTTCACAGTTTCTATAATTAAGTTGCTGCATTTTGCTTGTTTCTTCTTACAAATCCTGTAATAATTTGTCCTCGACAAATCTGACAAGATTCTTCTCATTGAAAATGTTCTAGGAGGGACACAAGCCCCATTGCATAATTAGTGCAAATCTCAATGTTGGAGGTTCACTAGATCAAAAGGCAAGCAACGGAAACACCGGAATATTGATTAATGGACGAGAGATTACAAAGTCTGAACTGCAAATGCTTAAGGTTTGGAATCAAATGCTACTACCTCATCTTGAGATATGCTACTGTTTGCTTGTTTTTCTTAAAAAAATGTTTGATTTTAGTTGGCTGGGGTCCAATGTGCTGGGAAACCTCATTTTTGGGTGAATGCTGATGGGACTTACCAAGAGGAAGGCCAAAAAACTGTTAAAGGGAAGATCTGGGATAAGGTAACGCTGGGATTCTTCATATGTGGATGCCTTGTAATATTTCGGAGGGAAACTAACTAATTTTGAATTTACCTGCCTTTCTCACCAGCCTATAGTGAAGCTTCTTAGTCCTGTCCTGTCATTGCCAACACCGAACAAAGCAACTAATCAATGTGGTGAAGAAGCTGCTCACATGGTAAATCGAGCCATTCCTGACTACCTGGAGCAAAGGACAGTCCAGAAGCTTTTGTTGGTTGGGTCAGGGGCAAGCACCATACTCAAACAGGTACAGTGTTTATGGACATCTGCTAAATTAATGTGCACAGACATATAAGTTGATCAGCTGCACTAAGATCACCATCCAAGATATGCTTTGCACATAAATAATGATTAGTTTTCTGAAACCCCACAAATTTACAATGTTGATGTGCAATTGATGTTGAATCTATTGAATATATTAGGCCAAGTTCTTGTACAAGAACAAACCATTTTCGGTAGATGAGCGTGAAGATCTGAAACTTATCATACAAAGCAATATATACAACTACCTTGGTATATTACTTGAAGGCCGTGAGCGGTTTGAAGATGAAGCTTTAGTTGATAGAAGAAGAAACAGTCAGCATGACCCTTCTAGCTCTGGTATGTCCCAGTTTGTTACAACTCTTAAAACAATTGAGAGTTTAAGGAAACTCCTAATTGTTTCCTTGTTGTGAAGTAATGTAACAAAAGAAAAGATTTCTGTGTTTGCAACTATGCCTGGTACAAGTGATTTTTTGTTTGTTTTCTGCAGGCCGTTGTGAATCTGGGTTCTCTGATGAAGTTACTGAATACTCCCTTATTCCGCGCTTGAAAGCATTCTCTGATTGGATTCTAAAGGCAATGGCTTTAGGTAACCTTGAAGACATTTTCCCTGCAGCTAGTCGTGAATATGCACCGGTTGTTGATGAACTATGGAAAGATCATGCTATTCAAGCTACATATAAACGAAGAAGTGAACTGCCATTCCTTCCACCTGCTGCCAATTATTTTCTTGACAAGGTATTACTGGGAAACAGCAAAACTTTTTTCTTTGGTTACTATAGAATTGTTTATAAATTGCGATTGCTCATTCTTCAACCTTGTTTGGAATGGCCAGGCTGTTGATATTTCTCGAACTGAATATGAGCTCTCTGATATGGATATACTGTATGCTGATGGAATTACATCCTCGGATGGGCTAGCATCCACAGAATTCTCTTTCCCACAGATTTCTTTGGGTGGACAGGGTGCTGATGAGCCTGATCCACAAGACACCTTGCTAAGGTCAGTTCTGTCACTCTGAAGGCAATAGTAGTCTGCTACAGTGATGTATTACCTATCTCACTTTCTGTTTCTACAGCTTCGTGGTTAGTGCGTCGTACGGTGTTATCTAGACTAGACACCTCTTAAATGTGAATAATTTTTTTAATGTATGGGCATGTGGCATTTTCATGTAGAGCGACTTAGGATGGGAACTCACATGCACGTTTGTTAAACCTTATATTCTAGGTTTTAATTCTTGACTTCTGTCAGGGATTGTGATAGCTGTTATTCTGTTTCATTTTCCTCTCTAAAATAGCTTCAGGTTGCACTAGTTATTCTCCATCTTTGCCCAAATCAACTTTTCCATTTGCTTTCAGGTACCAGCTGATCAGAATAAACAACAGAGGTTTGCATGAGAACTGCAAATGGCTGCAAATGTTTGATGATGTGAGGCTTGTTATCTTCTGTGTTGCTGCTAGCGACTACGATGAGTACTATGAGGATGCAAATGGCACGATTGTCAACAAGATGATAGAGAGCAGGGAGCTGTTTGAGAGCATCGCCCTTCATCCAACATTTGAGCAGATGGATTTCCTCCTACTCCTCACCAAGTTTGATCTCCTAGAGCAGAAGATTAACAGCTCCCCTCTAACCTCATGCGACTGGTTCGACGACTTTACTCCCCTGATCAGCCGCAACCTGCTCAATGGCAGCAGCAGGAGCACCCGGAGCAGCCAGACCGGCGCGACGCTGGCCCAGATGGCCGCGCACTACATGGCGACAAAGTTCAAGAGGCTGTTCAGCTCCCTCACGGGGCGGAAGCTCTACGTGTCGTACGTGAACGCGCTGGACCAGGAGTCGGTCCGGTCCGCGATCTGCTACAGCCGGGAGATCATCAAGTGGGAGGAAGAGAAGCCCGTGTTCGGCGCCAGCGAGACGGTCTACAGCGAGGAGCCGAGCACCTTCACCCACTGACCTGATCCCCCCACCTTTGCTGCGTGCGGAGAAGAGGTGTAAATATCTGTGCATTTCGCCATTGCTTAGAGTTGTACCCCCCCCCCCCCTCTCCCCCCTCCATCCCCCACATTCCTTTTGTTCGTAGCTGATCATCGGCTTGTAGTATGGCTGCTAGTAGTTTTGCAAGTAGAATGATGAGGTGCGAGAAGACCGGCCCATTCTGATTCTTGTAAATTGTATTATGAGTTGCTTGCGTTTGATTTGATGCATCTGGCTGGAGCAAGTCTTGCAGGAGGATGCATCCTACATTGCTGAGATGTTTCGCTGGAGATGCATCCTCCACTATTGAGACGCATCATCTTCAATTGTTACTCTGGAGTATAACCTGTGCGACCACATCTTGGATTGTTCTACGAAATTTCCGCGTCCCTGTTCATTGCAGGGGAACGCCCATGGAACGAAGAAATGGGGGAGATGAGCAACCAACAGCAAGATGGCATCACAATCCACAACATTTACACAACCATCGCCTGCCATTGTTTCGTTTCGCCTGTATAGATGGACGCAACCGGTCGCCGGAGCGCGGGGGCGAGCTGAGCTCAGCTGGGCGCGAACCGGTCGAGCAGCAGGAAGACCGTGGTGTCGGACATGGCGCCGCCGCACCTCCCGACGTCCCCCTCCTTCGCCGCCTTCCCCGCGGACGCGGCGGCTCCTTGCACCGCCACCGCCGCCGTCCTCTTCTTCACGGCTCCCAGCTTCTCCTGCTGACGGCCCGGCCGCCGCCGCTCGCCGTGGCTGGAGGCCATCGCCTGCCACGCCCCCCGCGCCGCGGCGGCGAGCTCGGCGAGCCACAGGCCGGCCAGGTTGGACGCCGCCGTTGAAGACATGGTGACGCAGGCAGAACCGAGAACTGATCGGATGTGAGGCTGGCGAGTACCGAGTACTGCGACTGCGAGGAAGGTTCAGTGAGCGAGGAGGACACTTGGTCTGGATGAGTGAGGTTGGTCGGGCCCTCGCCCGCGCTTATATAGCGCGCCAGCCGAGGCGAAGGCGAACGGATCAGGCTTCTAGGTGTCGTCGACGTCGACGGCGCAGCGCGCGGCCGGCCACGACAGCGGCAGCGATACGGCAGGCGCGCGGCGCGCCCCGCCCCGCCGGCTTGCCGAGCCCGCGGTTTCGTCCGCCCCGCCCCGCCGTGTCGCTGTCGATCGGAAGTCGGAACGGGGCCAGCTCATCTAGCTGCCAGCCTGGCCGGCGCGTGCCGCGGTCGTTGTCCTGTTGCGCTGATGATAAACCTTCCAGCTCCACCGTCGCCGTCGCGATGCGGACAAGCCTTGACGCGACGGCGGCGAAGGTAATCTTTAACGACCATCCGGAACCCCCGTGCGCGCGGGGTGCCGTTCCTCCTCCTCGTTTCGGCCGCCGCCGCCGCCGCCTTCTCGAAGCATCTCGATTCTCGACGGCCGCAGCAGCGGCGGCAGGGTACGCGGCCGGACGGCGAGATGGGTGGGGATCGGCTTTCGTCGCGAGTTGTTGGGCCAATTCTACGGGCCTCCGCAAGGACTCACGGGTATTGGGCCGGGCTTGTTCATAGGCCGAAAGCAGGCTCATGTGTTCCCTCGAACGGAACATGAAGCCCAGCAGGTCGACGCGCCGTCGCGCCTCGGTTTTGATCCGCGCTAACCGGTGTCGTTCGCTCGAGAGCCTGTGTAGTTTAGTGCCACCTCGCTAGACGAGATAGTAGAAGACGGCTGGATAGGATACAAAACGAGGTGCAGATGTATTTCAACTCATACCTTTCTCGGCCTTTTGGCTAAGATCAAGTGTAGTATCTGTTCTTATCAGTTTAATATCTGATACGTGAGGTCTCGCCTTCACAATGATATTAAATTTACTTTTTGCGGGGGAGATCTTGCCGTGGTAGCTTGCTACCTGGGTTCTCAAGTGTCGCCCTAGTTTTGCACTGTATCTCGGGCCTGGCACACCCCATCCAAGACCAATGCAAATTTTATTATGTTTGCTGGTTTTAAGCAATCTAATCTGATTTGGCATACAGAAACTGCAGGAGGATCGAGAACATTGTTGCTTTGGACTGTAGGATTTAAAGATGATAGAAATGGCCATGAAAAGTTCTTGAAAGATCTTATCGTGATATACGTTTTGGGTGGAAATCTGTTAAAGAGTTTCTGTGAATATTTGGACAACACTTTGACAGTAATCGGTAGAACATCACTGCTTTGGTTGCATCTTCAGCGATGCTTGCTCCTGGGACGCCATGGAGCGGAAGGAAAGGGACGCGAGCATGGCAGCAAGATGCCACTACAATCCAGAACACTTGCACAATCATCGCCTGCGATGATCTTGCCTGTACAGATGAACAGTGGACACGAACGCGCGCCAGTGAAGGCCACGCAGCTGAGCTCAGCTGGGCGCGAACCGGTCGAGCAGCAGGTAGGCCGTGGTGTCGGGCATGGCACCGCCACAGCTCCCGACGTCCCCCTTCGTCTCCGTCGCCGCCTTCGTCCCGGCCGCGGCGGCTCCTAGCACTGCCTTCTTCTCGCTTCCCAGCTTCTGCTGCTTTCGCGGCCGCTGGTCGCCGCGGCCGGGCGGAGTGGCCTGCCACGTCCCCTGCATCGCCGCGGCGAGCTCGCCGAACCATAGGCCGGCCAGGTTGGTCGCCGTCGTCGAAGACATGGAGGTGAAGTCCGAGCTGAACTCAGTTGGTGCGCTCTGGAAGAAGGTTCTCGGTGAGGAGAAGAACACTTGACCTGGCTGATGAGTGAGTAGGTAGCTTGGACCCTCTAGCCTGCGCTTATGTAGCGCGCCAGCCGAGCCGAGCGCGAACGGATCAGCCTTCCAAGCGTCGACATCGCCGGCGCGGTGCGGGCAGACCACGGCAGCGGCGGCGAAACGGCTGGCGCCCCCCGCCCCGCCGAGCCCGCGGTTTCGCCCGCCTCGCCGTCCAGATCCTGTATAAGTAGTTTTAGTTTTTCCGTGGGTTCCTGGGCACCCACTGCTCTCTACATAGATTCGTCTCTGTCGTCGGGTCGCTGTCGATCGGAACCCGGAACGGAGCCCCACCTCGTTCCGGCCGTCGTCGCCGCCAAGTATCTGGATTGTGGATTCCCGTCTCCCGACGGCAGCGAGACAGAGGGGCTTTCGCCTCGAGTTGCTGGGATTACATGGGCCTCCACACCTTCCTCACGGGTATTGGCCCACCTCATAGGCCGAAATTAGGATCAAGTGCACGAAGCCCAGCAGGACAGCGCGCTCCGGTTTTGCTCAGCAAACCCATGTCATTAGCTCCGGATCCTGTAGTTATAGTTATAATTAGTACCACATCGCCCCACGAGGTAGTAGAAGCCGGTCGAGGAGGATACAAAAGAACAGGCGATGTATCCAAGCAACTCATACCTTTCTCGGCCTTTTGGCTAAGATCAAGTGTAGTATCTGTTCTTATCAGTTTAATATCTGATATGTGAGGCCTCGCCCTCACAACGGTATTAAATTTATTTTTCGTGGGGGAGAGCTCGCCGCGGTAGCTTGCTACCTGGGCTCTCATGTGTCGTCCTAGTGTTGCACTGTTGCTTGGATTTGGCGCACCCCAACCAAAACAAATTTTGAAATTTTACAACCGCTGCAAGTGCATGTCCTAGAGCTTTGAATGTGTACAAATGCTCCAGAAATAAGATCGTCTGTGCTGTGAATTTTGATGTTTTGCTTTTGAAAATTTTCTTGGGAGTTCCCGTAAATATCTTTCTACCAGTCGATCGATGCAACAGCGTTGAAATCCGTACGACGTTTGCGTGTGAACCATTGGCAGCTGCTGATTGTTGCCTCCAAGCTTACGCCGCCAACGCCAAGACCGGCCGACTCCCCGTACGTGTCCCCTTCGACTGGCGGATCATCGCCTGCCCGTTCTGATTCTCCCAAACTGGGAATCACAAGCTGCGTTCTTCGTAGCCGTATTTGATTTGATGGACGGTTATTACCATTTAAAGACGGTAAAAATGGCCATGAAAAGTTGCTGAAAGAACAAATGATCGGTAGAACAGCATTGCTCCGAGTGCATGCTCAGCGATACGACAAGCTCATCGTCCAGCAAAAATGCAAGATGGCATTTCAGTTTTAGTCACAGCGTTTATTTACACAGATCTGCCGCGGCGACGGCGAGTCGGCGACGAATCAGCTGGGCGCGAACCGGTCGAGCAGCAGGTAAACTGTGGTGTCGGACATGGCGCCGCCGCACCTCGCGACGTCCCCCTCCTTCGCAGCCTTCCCCCCGGCCGCGGCGGCTCCTTGCACCGCGGTCGTCTTCCTCTCGCCTCCCAGCTGCTGCTGCTTCCGCAGCTGTTGGTGGCGCGGCCGCGTGTCGCCGTGGCCGGCCGCCATCGCCTGCCACGCCCCCTGCACCGCCGCGGCGAACCCGCCGAGCCACAGGTTGGACGCCGCCGCCGTCGAAGCCATGGAGATGCTTTAGGCGCAGACCTGAGCTGAATTTGAGTTGGTGCCGTGTGCGTGTGTGCTTGAAAGAGAAACAAAGCCGCGGTGAGTTGGTTTTGCTCGTCTTGGGGGCCTCGGCCTGTGCTTATATAGCGCGCCTGCGTCGAACAGATCAGGCTTCTAGAGTCTAGACTAGACGTCGGCGGCGCGGCGCGGGCCCCGCACGGCCGGCGACGACAGCGGCCGCGAAACGGCAGGCGCGCCGCCCCGCGCCCAGCACGCGGTTTCGCCTCGCCAGGTCGCTGTCGCCCTGTCGGAACACAGTACCGGCTCGGCTACCCGCCCTTGCCAGCCTGCCAGGCCACGTTCTAGTCGTCGTCCTCGTTGTTCTTGTCGCGTCGACCGCGCAGACGACGTGGCGGTGTCACCGAGTGGTAACTTCCCGGCCGCCCGGCACCGTGCCGGTGACCGGCGATCGCTTCGAGGGCGCGCGAAGGGGAGAGGCGCGGTGGCCCGGCGCGTGCGTGCGTGACCTCTGACGTCGTTGCCGATAAACCAACCCTCCAGCTCCACGTCGCCGTCACGATGGGAACATGTGGTGGCGCAACGTGTCCGATTTTGATTGGGTGCTTGATGCCAATGATCTCCTCGAAGCATCTCTCTCTCTGGCCGCGCCGCGCGACCAGGAAGCCCATCAGGAGATTCGGACCGTCCTTCTTCTGTGTGAAGATAATGGGCCGATAACATGGGCCGCAAGCATCTTCCTCAGAAAACTTGGCCCGGAACCGAGCTGCCGATAACGCGTAGCTCAAAAAAAAGTAGCAGCGGTTTTCCTCAGCGAGACCCTAGCATTGTTAGGCTGACTCCAACCGAGTATGCAAGGGGCATGCAAAGTCAAAATGCCTAGGTCGGGTGCACTGTAGCGCGAGGCATCATCTCCAATCGACCATGCATACCGGGCGTGCAAAATGAATCTGAGGTGAGAGAAAGTGCAAAATAGCACTCGCTCGGCCGCAAGGCAAATGATAGGCCTCCAACCGTCGACCCAGGAGAGAGAAGAACAGGCGGGCGACGACGAAGCGAAGCGCGTGGCGGAGCTCCAGGCGGGTGCGTTCGGGACTTCGGCCTCCACACGCGGCGGGACTCCAGGCGGGCGACGACGAAGCGTGTGGCGGAGCTCCAGGCGACCGACGACGAAGGAAGCGGCGGAGGCAAGGCAGTTTGCAAGGTGAGCTCCGCCATTCCCCACCTCGATTCGTTCTTCCGGCGCTAGGGTGTAGGGAGATTTTGGTCGCGTGGTGCAGATCCATGGGATTGGAACCAACTTGTCTCGATTCGCAGTGCTTCGAACTGATTGGGGTCGGATTTGGTCGATTAGGAATGTTTTGCTTGGAGTATGTCGTAGTCTAAGCTGTACTATCGTAGATTATTAGTGGAACGATCTGAATGTTTAAGGAATTAAGGGGAACGAATGTACTATTCTTCATTTTGTGGGATTGGTGAAGCAGTGGGAAGTGTTGGCATTCTCTAATGCTGGTGTTTGACTGACTGGGAGATTTACTAGTGATGATGGTGAAGTTTTGGGCTGGCTAAGTTTGCAACTCCACCATTATGCTGTGAGTATTGTTTTATATTCTGTTTCAGAAATAAGGTTGCAAACTATTTACATTGAAAGTAAGCCATCTGCTTGCCTTGGCTCGGCCGTCCTACGCTGCACCTGATGCAACTTACCTAATCGGCCTGCAGCTATCTTTTAAAGCACTGACTGTCAGTGCAACTCTGGACTTCAATTTTGATTTTAGTCACCATAAATTTGCGTGACCATTCCATCTCCAGCGGCGAGCGGGGAGTTTCCTTGGGACACACCATCCTCTGGAATCCACAGCTCGGACTTTGGGGAGGACTCCGAGCCCGCATGGAGCTACCACCCTTCATCTGACAGCGACGACTAAGATGAAGGCAGCACCCACCGGACGAGTTGCTAACTTTTGTTTAACACTATGATGTCGTGCGCAAGTAACTTGTTTCAGTTTGCCTAGTTCGTTAATTACGTACTGCTGTTCTAGTTTAGCGTCGGCATGATGTAGCAACTCATGTAATGTTCTTAAGTAATCATGTTTGGTTCTCAGTCTTGCTGTAGTGAGGCCATATCTGTGTAATCTCTGTGTTAGATGGTCGAAAACTTTGTGCAACCACTAATGTTAAGCAATCATTGTGACCTTGTTGGTATCTAATATTGGTATTATGTTTGAACTTGCAATGATTGTGTGCATGTGGGCATGGATAGTGAATTATTTGTATGGACAGTGAACTCTTTCTCTAATCTATGACACTTTTTTGTTTCCTACTCTCTTATGGCAGAATGGATCGTCGATTCAGCGCATGTGGTGGTAATGGCCAGGCCTCCCAAGTGGGCATGGACAGTGAATTTCAATTGGACCTAGATGTTTCTCCCATGGTACCCTGCAGTACTTGTTTGTTCATTCTTTGTATGTTGAGTGTCTAAACAGGTTTTCATTTTATTTTGGGCAGTTTTGTGAGCAAATTCATGAACAAAGCTTTAGTACCCCACCACATGTGCCTATGAGGTCAGGTGATCAAATTGAACCTCCAAATTGTGAAGATATTCACTAAATTGATGGCGACCAGTTTGCCAACGGCACTGGCAACAAGAGAGGTCTCACAACGAGGAAAAGCATTCCTGCCTCCAGAGGACAGAGTTATAGTGTCTGGTTGGCTGAATATTTCTACGGATGCAGCCACAGGTATCATCTGAAATACACTTCTATTGACAAGCAGTTTGTGGTTTGACAACTATTTAATTGTTGCTTTCTCGTTGCAAGTTCATCTCAGACGAGCAATGCCTTCTATGCAAGGCCGCATCGTTATTTCATTCAAAATTGTGAGACGGGTAGCAGTAGAACCCAACTGTCTATTCAGAACCAATGGACAACTATACGAAAGGAAGTCAGCAAATTCCAAGCTATCCACTCGGCTATTGTTAGAAGGAATGAAAGTGGCAAGAATGACTATGATAAGGTATGTTCCGATAACTATATGCTGCATGTTCCTGAATTCTATCTACTTGTTCATGAACAATTTATTTCTGTTTTGGGTGCAGATAAAAGATGCTATCAAAGTTTATGAGCAGAAAAAACCTTGGCATTTCGCGCATTGTTGGGAGATTTTGCGGGATGAACCGAAATGGAATGATTATATGTTGGAGTGTAGCAAGCCTAAGCAAACAAAGAAGGATAACCAGGCAACTCAACCCTTGAACACTCCCCCTGCACCAATACCTACTGCTGGTGCACCTATTGAACGACCAGAAGGACGTGACAGCGTGAAGAAACGTCGAATATCAGTAGAAGAGTCCTCATCTAGTGTTGCCATAGAGATGTTAGAGAAGATACATGTGAGAGGTCAGCAGATGGATGAATTGGAAGCAAAACAGAAGGAGGAGTTGATTGATATCGAACAAGCCAAGTTTGATCTGCAGCAGAAAGCATTGTTCGCGAAGATTGAGCAGGGTAACAAGAAACTTGAGCTCCAGAGGGAGATTTCTCATGACAAGAAGGAGATTTCTCGGGAACAGATCAAACTTCAAAGGGACATTTTGGAGACAACTAGGTTCCAGACAGAAGCCCAAATCATGTTCACTGATCTGAATTCATGGCATCCTGCTGTTCATTTCTGGATTACCAAGAAGCAGAGGGACATTTTGATCAAGGAAGGTATAAACCCAGATGAAGTTGAATCCGCTTCTGGTGCTAGTACCCAACACCAACAGCCATCAGGGGACAACTAGCTTCTGTTAATTCTTTGCTTCTGTTAAAACTGTTGTACTGTATGAAATTATTTTTTTTGATTTGGACACCTATTTGTTTGCTTTGACAAATGTTGTAATGTATGAAAATGTTTGCTTGATCTGGACACATATTTGTGTACTTTCTTCATTAGATCTTGGTTCACAAATACATGCTACCATCTACACTACTTGCAGGGATTCATTACATCTTGGTGCTCCCAGCAACAAAAGACATCCAGCTGCTGTATTTCACAAATACATGGTACCATCTACACTACTTGCAGGGAACCATTACATCTTGGTTCTCCCAGCAACAAAAGGCATCCTCCTCATGCATACAGAAACAAATACCAACAGGTGCATACTAGTGTCGAGATCGGCGTGCATATGGCCCTAATTCATTGCCTTTTAACATCCAATGATGCTCAATTAGATCTTGTTGTAGGCGGTGGGATGTAGGGCGGTCCTGGATCTTGCGGTATGCAGACATGAAGGCGTTTAGCTCGGCACCATTCCTGTCCCTTCGAATTGGTGAATCATAGGGTTCAGCAAACTCGTCCTCATCCAGCTCTCTGTCTCGCTCGGACTCGATGATCATGTTGTGAAGAATGATACATGCTCGCATAATCGTGTTCATGTCCTGAGCACTCCACAGTCGGCTAGCTTGTTGAATTATCCGAAACTTCGAGCGGAGGACACCGAAACAGCGTTCAACATCCTTTCTTGCAGCTTCTTGGGCCTCGGCAAATGTCTTGTCCTTGGGACTGATAGCTTCACTCTTGGTTTTCACAAAGGTCACCCAATCGGGATATATCTTGTCCGCGAGGTAATACCCCATGTCGTAATTATGGTTGTTCACTGAAAATTCAACTTTGTCAGTTCTTCCATTGGCAAGATCATCAAATATAGGGGAGCGGTCCAAAACATTGAGATCGTTGCAAGACCCGGGCATTCCGAAAAATGCATGCCAAACTCGCAAGTCCTTGGTTGCAATAGCCTCAAGAACAACAGTCGGTCGGCCCTTCCTTCCAATGTATTGCCCATGCCAGCCTACCGGACAAGATCCCTACTCCCAATGCATGCAATCGATACTTCCAATCATCCCGGGAAAACCTCTAACTTTATTTTCTTCGAATCCGCTTCAACTCAGCCTCTTTAGGTGGTCGTAGGTACTCTTCCTCGAACACGGCAATGACAGTTCTTGCAAACTCCTTAATGCACTCCAAAATAGTGCTCTCGGCCATGGCATAACCGTCATCAAGTGCGTCGGCTATACTTCCATACGCAAGCATTCGCATAGCGACAACACACTTATGCTTTCCATGAAATCCCATTCGGCCAAGACCATCAGGTTTCTGTCGAAAATACTCATTGTTCGCAGCAAGCATTTGGTAGATCATATCGAACAAGCTTCTTTTCATTCGGAAACTGCATCAAGCAAACAACCCAATTATGAAAACAATAGCTACACTACTTGAGCTTCAATTCAACAGAAAGAAGGACATGTCGCTGCTGTTACCGGCGCCGGAACATGGTGTCGTCGAACAGCGGCTCCGACGCGAAGTAACATCGAACAAGCTCAGCCCAAGCGCCTTCCCTGTCTCTCCGACGAACCTTGTGCTCTGGGACCGAACCACCCCATTTCCGATGTCGGCGCATCGTCGCCAAGACAGCAGCATGAGTAGCTGCGGCTTGCAGGCGGAGCCTCCTCTTGCACGAACTTGAGAAAAAAATCTGAAACTCTGCAGGACGCCGACATGGTGGGGGATTGGGGAAGAACCTGACGATGCAAACCGAAATGCGACTGAACTAGTGCAATACAATCACACCGGCTACAGCAATGGAGCGAGGGAAGGAGTACCTTCGTTCCTGGAGTGATGGAGAGCGCGCGCGGAGAGCGCGCGCGAAGCGGGCGGCGCTGCGGAGAGCGCGGGAGCGGGCGGCGCTGCGCTCTGCCACCCTCGCGTTGCCTACCTGCGCGCGTCGATTTGGGGCGGAGCGGGCGGCGCTGCGGAGAGCCCGCGCGGAGCGGGCGGCGCTGCGGAGAGCGCGTGCGGCGCTGCGCTCTGCCACCTCCGCGTTGCCTACCTGCGCGCATCGATTTGGGGCGGAGCGGGCGGCGCTGCGGAGAGCCCGCGCGGAGCGGGCGGCGCTGCGGAGAGCGCGTGCGGCGCTGCGCTCTGCCACCTCCGCGTTGCCTACCTGCGCGCGAAATATCCCTGCTTTGCCGCCAACAGCTTGGAGGTGGACCAGACAATGCTTTTTTGCCTCTCACGATTGGAGGACCGGCAGTGCAAAGCGGCCCGGCAAAATGGCCCAGCCATGCAAACGGCGAAATGCATGGCCGATATGCCTCGCGCCGGTTGGAGTCAGCCTTAGCTCCGTGATTAGTCCCACATCGCGTTACGAGATCAGCTAAGCCGGTGGGGCAGGATACAAAGCAAGAGGTGCTGCTGTTTTGCAACTCATATCTTTCTCCTCCTTTAGGCCAAGATCGAGTGTAATATCTCTTCTTGTCAGTTTAATATCTGATATACGTGGTTTCGACCTCACAACGATATTAAATTTATTTTTTGGGGGCGAATTTACCGTGGCAGTTTGCTACCTGGTTTCTCAAGTGTCGCCCAAGCCTTGCACTATTGCTTTGGGCTTGGCGCACCCCAACCAAAACCAATTTTAATTTTTTAATAAATTAATTTGTTTGATAATTGATAATTTGCTTTGAATTTGAATTTTGGTCATTTGGCCAAGAGCCTAGATGTTTGACTCAGCCATGTCAAGCAATATAGAAGTTTATTAAATTCATTAACATTTCTGAAAAATCAATCGGTTAGTTGGAGGTCGTTGTGTAGAGTCGTGCCACGATTCTCTAGCTGGTACTTCCTCCGTTTTAAAATATAGATCATTTATTGACTTTCGTAGATTCATACATTTTTACTATGCATCTAGATATATATTATATCTAGATATATAGCAAATACAATAAATTTAAAAATCTCCAAACGACATACATTTTGGAACGGAGGAAGTAGCTTCTTGCTATCCAGGCTCTTGCGTGATCATCGTGTAATAGGATTGACTTTTTCATTCTTTTGGTTTTAGTATTTGAACTGCATTATCTTTGATTCAGAAAGGGCTAGAAGATCTGCATTTCCTTTCAAGAAAAGAAAACGAAAAAGTCACTATGCCATATTTGAGACATTTACATACTGGCCCATGTTCGTTGTTGTGGTTACAAATGGTTTGGAACGTGACAGATAACGACGATCTTCTCGGCGGGGAAAGCGAAGAAACAAACAAACAAAAAAAAGACGGCCAAGATAAGATTAGCTCGGACATTGATTTCATCAGCATGCCGCATGGCTAAAGTCTTGACTGCAAATTAGGCTTTAAGCAGTTAATTAGCAAGAAATCAAACAATGGAGTACTCCATCTATCGTTTCACAAGCACTTGAGCATGGTTAGCTCGTTGGGCGCCGGCGCCGGCGGCGACGACTCGAACTCGAACTCGACGCCGACGCCGGCGTGCTGCTCCATCTGCCACCCCTGCCTCCCCAGGCTCATCTCCAGGCTCGGCGGCGGCGGGGCGGGCAGTAGTCCGGCCGCCATCCCGACGCTCATGCCGCCGCCGTCGCTGCAGTAGTGCCGCTGCTGGAGCCACTCGGGGCTCGAGACCGTGTCGCCGCTGCTGCTCGTGTTGTTCGTCGGCGACGGCCGTTGGAACAAGCCGCTTCCTGCGTGGTGGTGGTCATGGGGTGGTGGCTGGGATGGTAGTTTCTCCCGAGCCTCGTCCGCGAGATGATGAGCAGCGACTGCACCTTGCCCGTGATGATCTTGCTCTCCTACCTTCGATCCCTGCATGTATACTGTACATGATGAAGCGAATTCGAATACCGATTTCCATGAAAAATATTGTCTCATGATGATTCTGGTTCGAAGTATATGTATCATCAAACTGAAGCTTAAAATTTGTTCAGTTATTTTGGTTATGGAAGGTCAGAGCTAAAAAGGCTTGGCTTAAGACAAATCTAAAGCAACAATGTGATAGGAGGCTACTAGTCCACCATCAAAATCTTCTAGGTTAATGTTTGACTATGACATGACCTAAATAAAGTAACTGTAAGCAACATTATTCAAGATATCCTCTTTGCCTCCAAGAAGGACGACCAAGATAAATGCAGTACCGGTATTGAATTGCTTGCACCTGCAGCACCTGATCTAAATTAAACCGTACACCGCCTCTGACTCTGATCGATGGATCTTGAGGAATTATTGAATGTTGATGTGCATGCGGTCGTGATCCGTATAAATTCCTAGCTTGTTTTTAATATGTGTGCGGCAGCCAATGCAAGTGGAGTAGTAACACTACCTGCTGCTGGGCATGGCTTTGCTCCGTCGTCGTCGTCGTCATCAAGAGGCGATCAGCTGCTGCAGGACGCAGGCGGCATGGCGGTGGCTGCAGCGTCGTCAGTTCATCGCTGCCGCAGCTCTGGAGCAGCTGGTGGGCGTGGATCCAAGCACAAGCGGCCGCTGCTGCTTCTTGATGATCCAGACGCTGCTGCTGCTCTCCTGATGGAGACCATGACCTCCTGCATCAGTAGTCACTCGCAGCAAATCATCAATAGTGCCAGTAGAAGCAGTAGACCATCAGTAATGTCTCTCCTCACCGTCACTTATAAAGTTCCGACTTCTTCATCATCAAATGCATACAGCCATGGGCAGTTGATTAAGAAAATATGGATGCTTAAAAGTTAATAAAACCCTAAGTAAGATTAAGGAAGGGTATCTAGCTAGGCGATGGGGCCGGGGACACGCATCTGAATCCTGAGGAGGTAGGCCTGCTGGGAACACATCCATGCCATGCCATCCATCCATCGATCGGTCAGTATTCAGTCCTACGGCCTGCAGGTCAGGTAGCTGCGGTAACGCTGCCAAGTGGTTTGTCCATGCTCGCCACTACAACTGTTCAAGCAGCAGGCTTTCCCCGCGGTCAAGGCCGATGGAGCCGCCCCTTGTCCCGTAGCGCCCGTCGCAACGCGAGATTCCCACCGGCACCGGCACCGGCGCGACGCCGGTAGGGCCGGGCCGGCCACCGCCGGCAGGAGGGACAATTGATCGGTATGCATGGATCTGATCTGAACATGTCGATCCAAGCATCTCTTTCCTTACCTGATCATTGGCTATCAGCAGCCACATACAGCAGCAACAACACTAGGAGGAGCTAGCTGCTACCAACACTGATCTGACGATGCCATAGCAGTGAGGAGGGTCTCTGAGGGATGGGGGGCCTCTGCTAGTCTGCTGCCTCCCTCCCTGTCCTGATGAGAGGGAAGCATCAAGCATGGACGCGTGCAGGGAAGGGTTGGGAGGAGAGTCTTCCTGTGCATCATGACCCTTCCTGAACTGCAGCACAGTGTTGGCATGCACGCTACAAGCAGCCTCTTGCTGCTTTTCTTCCATCTTGTGTGTCCCCCGGCCCTCCTTTGTACTACACTACATAGCTTGATGCATCCATGCTCAATTTTGTTCCCACTAGACCTAGAGGTATATAGTGCCTTTGCCTCTCTCTCTCTCTCTCTCTCTCTAGTCTGTACTGCACTGCACCAGAGGATCAGTACAACAAGCTTCAAACGTGCATGGGAGTTTGAAATGAGGAGCATGTTGAAAATGGGCGCAGGAGTAGGAGGGCGTGGTGGTTTCAGACTTGCAGCACGGCAGGCATGGAGAAAACGTCACACCTGATGGATACCTAGGCTTGCTAGTCTGGGCATGCATGCTCTTTCTCAGCGATGTGCTACCAAAATAAAAGGAAGAGAGAGGAAGATGCTGATGACTGACTGATGAGCGTGATCGATGACAAAATATGATGGAAATTTTCATTTCGAGCTGGAAAGGAGCTCATGATCGATCCAAAGGCAGGCCGAAGGCTGCAGTAGTGCTGCGAGCAAGCGCATAGGGATCAGAGAAACATGCACGCACGCACGGCAAACTATCATGGCTTTGGCTGCTGCTTCAGGCCTTGTTTAGATTGCAAAAAATTTGCAATAGTGATACTGTAGCATTTTCGTTTGTATTTGATAAATTTTATCTAATCATGGACTTAATCATGGACTAATTAGGCTTAAAAGATTCGTCTCGTGACGTATAATTAAATTGTGCAATTAGTTATTTTTTTTACATACATTTACTGCTCCATGCATGTGTCCCAAAATTGATGTGATGGAGAGAGAGTGTAAAAATTATAACATTTGGGTGCATCTAAACAGGCCCTCAGTTTCAATTAATTAGCACGTGTCAGAGATGCATGGACCAAAAACTTCAGTTTCAAACATATTCTCACACGTTTTCAGGGAACCTTTTTGAAACACAGGGATTTGTCGAGAATTTACGATAGAATTTTCAAGGAACAAAAGAATTGTTCTAATATCCCCAAAAAAAGAAATAGGGCTTTAAGGATGAGGAATGTCTCATTTTGTAAATCGTGTTCCCTTGTTTTGTGAATGATAAGACACATGATGCTTGGTTATTGCTCTCCTTTCCTTGGACTTATAAGCTACAGAGTAGCTACCAATAAACTACATCACCAAGAATAAAACCTAAAACCTTGGACTAAAGGACACGGCTAGAAACCTGGATCATATACAGTCCAAAGTCCAAACGGTCTGCCATCGATCGACTAGAATAATGCAGTCAAATTCATCTAGATCCTGCCATCACACTTTACTAGTTTCCATCATCCGTATCCCCAAATCACACAAAGGCATGCATCCACATGCATGAATATAAAATATAATGAAGATCACAGTGGCTTCAATGCACTCAAACAACACGTCCATACGAACCCTCCAAATTGGCTGTACGTCGCAGAGGCTAGCTAGATACCGTTACTTGTTTGCTAGGAAAAAGAAATGAACCCTCCAAATGCAGCAAAGATGCAGACTTGCGCAGACACAAAGACCGAGAGATGGAACAAAACATGCGTCATATTTGTACAAAATATACATACAGATTTGTAAGTGCTTACATTACTTAATTAATGTGGTGCTAGAATTAATTAATTATTTTGGCAAAAAGGAAATGCAATGTGCTAACCTAGCAGTGTTAGTGTAATTGTTGAAGGTAGTGGTGGTGTTGACCGATCTGCTGCTGTTGAAAACATCAAAGCCATCCACTTCACCAGCACCTCTTCTCAGAAAGGCCATGTCTCTGGCCTGCTGCCCAAGGCCTGCAACACATGATACATGCATATGTCTCATCACATTGCAAACTACAAACACACACACATATGGATCACATACAGTGCTATGGTACAAGCTGAGATCTATAGTTGAACATCCCATGCATGCCAATAATTCAGCACTGTTTGTGACATGACCATGAATCGATCAACAACTACTCGGCCATGGGCAGTGCCAGGACATTAGGATCTAGGCAATATGTGTATGTGTTTTTTTTACCTGCAACGCATGATCTGTCTGTGCCCTTCACTGTTCTGTACATCTGCAGGAAAAGAAGGATATATGTGTCAAGAGTCAAGACTGTCATACTTATTCCTTGTGTGCCATATGGTTTAGTCTTGGAGCATGCGTAATAAAGGTAGTTAGCCGTGTGATGCGTGTATATTTAAATGAGTTGGAGGACAAGAAGGACAACAGGTACTTTGTATCAACTAGCAACAAGAATCTAAGGTACGAAACAGGGTATGTATGTCAACACGTATTTTTTTCTTTCTAATTTTACTTAGTTGGGTGATCAGATTACTGTCAGTGAAAGTGTTTGAGTGGATAGACATGTTACACATGCATGCTGGTAAAAGAGGAGAAAAGCCTTGCCTGCAGGTGGCTCTTGACATGGGCTAGTGTAAGATCCTTCACGTTCATCAGTTCCAATACTGACTTTGGTGTTGCTCCTAGAAGATGCAACAAAAAACAAAGCAAGAAAGTTTCAGAACCAAGAATATGCACATGCATGGAAGAACCAAATAATAGAGTAAACTCTCAGCGTGCACAAAACCATGTGTTAATTGCAAAGTAGTATATTTTATTAAGAATGAGTAGAAGATACATACATAATTAAGATTATTAAAATCTTCTTGCAACAGGAAAGTAAGAAAAACAAATTATTAGAAGAGCTAATTTATGCTAAAAATTTGCCTTTTAAATCCTTAAACTTTGATGATGTTCAAAGAAAATAGTACGTGTGATATTTAAATTATCTTCAGTGTTCTCAATTCAATCATTGCCCTAGTAGAAACTCAAAGTAGCAAAATATAGTTATAGCAATAACAAAAAGTACATTTATTAAATGTTTTTTAAATCAAACACAGTTACTTTAAGCACAGACAAAGTAAGAACAACTCCAAGAAAATTAGCAGCAAGGGCAAGATCAAAAACCCCATCAAAGAATTCAGGTAGATGCATGAGCCAGAGCCATGTTATTAATTGTGCTCTGAACATACTCTCATGGCCGCCGAGGAGCTCGACGGCGTGCACGAAGTGCGCGTGCAGCGCGGTGGTCCACCGCATCCGCGGAGCCCTGGCGCTCCTCCTCCTCCCGCCGCCCCCGCCCGAGCTCTTCTTGAATCCGTGGGCCGTCTGGCTCGGCTGGTGCAGCAGCCGCTGCTGCTGCGCCTGGAGGCCGCCGTGCCGCTGCGCAGCCGCGTCGTCCGTCTTCGCCGCCGCCGTGTCGAGCTCTAGCCCCAGCAGCAGCCTCGGCTCCACGGCCTGCATCTCGCCGGCGGCTTCTGGTGGCGACGGAGGGCTGATGTGGAGGGAGAGGTCAGGAGTTGCCATCGTCGTCGCCCTGCTAGTCCTGATGCTCATCGGAGGATCTTGTTGCGACGAGCTAGCCAACGATGAGCTCGAGCTGAACTTGTTGGGTGTTGCAAGGAGGAGGAAGAGCAGCTGAGAGCGAGGTAGTGGGAATTGAGTGATTAGGTCATGAGTGGCGTATCATTCTTGTATGGGGGTTTGCGTTTGAGCGTGTGACTGGTGTGGTGAGATAGAGGGGAAGAGGGAGAGGTTACATGTATAGGAGCTAGAGAGAGAAGATGATGCTACCCTACTATAGTAGTACTGCAAAGGCAGGGACCATGATGGAGAGAAAGATGGGATTGGCAGTGTCCAAACCTCCCAGGTAGGGAAGAGAGAGAGAGAGAGTTAAAGAAATCAGAGGAATAATGCCTAGAGAGAGAGAGAGAGATAAGGGGAGAGGTAGGATATAGAGGGGCTCAGGTTGCATGAAATGGGAAAGGGGAGACAGAGAGCGGTTGGAGTGTGACATGCTCTAACGGATCTGACTGTGAGCGCCATGCGTCTCACTGTGCAGAATTCAATACCCGTTTTCCATGGAATTGACCAAGGGGGCCTCCCACAGTCAGCAATGGCAGTCAATAGTGTATCGATTTTCTATCTTTTGAGAGAGGTCCTTCTGAATGCGCGAGCGCGATGAACGTTAAAAAAAGATGTATTTTGTTGAAGTACAAGTGAATTGTCAATATATTTACTTATAAGATTTGGGATTGATTCCGGTCGCTCCTCATCGGCTAAAGGGTCTAGGCAGATTCTAAAAGAAAATCATCAGACATCAGGTGGGTAGAATGGTTCTTGTCGAGATTGTTTTTTCTTATGCTGTAAAACCTCTTGATTCACTTTCTAGACGTGGATGTTTTTTTTAGCTAGCTTCTAAAGCCACAGAAGCTGCATTATTATTCTTCAAGCAAGTGACACTTGAGCCATGAGTATGCAGTGTTGCAATCAGCTGATTGTGATGGACCAAAAGGCCGGCATACATGCAAAAATGAGAAAGGGAAAGAAGTGAAATGCTACCACACTCTATATATACATCCTCCATCGATCTACCCAACAACCATACAACACTTAGCTAGCTGCATCATTTGTGCCCTAAATCAAACTGTAGCTAGCAGGCATACACGCACACATTCATGACAGGCATCAGCATGGACAGTACACTAGACTACTGCTGGTACAGTGGAATTGATGAGCTGCATGCATGCGAGGGTTAGAACTGCAGACCAGTTGGATCAGAGATGGGACTTGCATTGGGGCTTGTCAATCTATTGCACACAGTGGGAGCTGTCTGAGAGATGGTAGGAGCTAGGGAAGTGTGAGCTTTGACGTGAGAGGTAAATTATTGAGCTGGAAAAGGGGTGAAGGAACCGAGAAGATCCGACGAACGAGCACGGAGGGCGCAACAAACAACAACGAGAAGAAACATCACGCGTTGGAGATCGGTGACGGCCGGGCACGTCTGTCCATGGATAACTACCTGACAATGCATAGCATAGGACTCTGATCCTACCTGACCTTTTATAACTTGTTCACAACTCTACCGTTCTAATACTTGACTTCAAGCAAGTAGTATCAGCTCACTTAAGCATGTACCAACTCTACCATTCATTTTGACAAATGCTGCAAGAAAGCGTTTTGCAACAATCTGCATATAGCTAGTGTGATCTGATCCAGTGCCTGTCCATCAAAAAACAAGCCTTAATGGAAAAAAAATTTGGATACACCTAATTTAAATGATATCATAGCCGGTGTAGCCCTGCAAACGAGCATGGGAGTTCAACTTTCTCCGGACATAGTCGTCCTGCATGTCATCATGGCAAAAGTTGTTCACTTCTCTCTCTCTCTCTCTCTCTCTAACTCATTGAAATGTTTTTCTTCTGAAACCGCGCAACTTTCTTTCTCTCACTCATTCCCCTCTCGATCAGCTAGCTAGCTCAGCTGAATGTTTCGGCATCTTCTGACTACGACCTTGAGTGAAAGGCACTACTCCACTCCCCATTTTTTCCATTTTAGGTGTAGGAGAACATCACATGATCATCATTATAATAATACTGTTTCCCCACGATTATTCACCTTCCTTTCACTTAATCTTTATTGAAATATTATTAAAGTGAATAGGTAAGGAGCGTCTGCATCTATATTACATTTCGCAAAAACAAAATAAAATAGATAATGCCCGCGCGACACACACTATTATCCTTGGCTACATGCCAGCCCAATATAATTTGGCTGACGGTATGAATATTCATGACGGGTTTTATCCGTCATGAAAATTCGAGTTTCCAGCAGTGACAAGGAAGCAAACCCAGGTAGCTACCTTTCAAAGAACAGATTTACCTACAATATCTTTCTAGATCTCATTCTTCCAAGTAGGGCAGTGATGCCATTTGGAATGTAGTTTAGCTCACTAACTGGGATTGCAATTTGTGGGACAGAAGCATGCAGTGATGTAGAGAGGAATATTCCACATGATTGAATAATGGGGGGATTTTATTCATATATGTTTAGAACCTTGCATATGCTTGGCTCTATATGATACACCCGACAGCAATTGTACATATTGCTAGGTCTTCTAGCTAGTTAAGCTCTAGGACATGTGGAATAATGGTCTCCGGAATGAGGCATCATTGACATGTTCTTGGACAAAACTGCACCCACATTTGCAAGTTGTTTGGAGTTACTCTTTTTAAAACATATACATTTATATAAATACCGTAGATATGGACCATTTGTAAATATTATAGGCAATAGCAGTTGCTAAAGTTCTAAAAGATTAAAAGGGGACAAGTTTCTGTAAAATTTCTTTGTTGCTTCTGTAAAATTTGGGAGGAAGAAACAAACAAATCCAACAATTGGGAGCTGAGCATGGGGGGTAGCTAGGGGACAAGTTCTGAGATGCACTATGCATTTTGGTGAATAATAATGTTGGTTTGATTGAAAAGGGCACTCTATCCTAGGGCTAGCCGGGGCTTTTGGTCTCTTGCATATATACAAGGAATAAAAGAAGAAAGAGATGTGCCAACCCCCAGGTGGGACATGCAGCAAGTTGGAATTTTTAGAGGGGGAGAGAATGAGAGAGATTGGAGGCTTCACCACAGAGTAGCAAATGGAGGCAGTGTACTGCTGTAGTAGTGAAGTAGCTAGCTAGCCATGAACAAGTTAATCCTTGGGAGCATATGCAATGTCACCAGACAGGATGCTCCATCTTGCTTGGAAGCATGCTTTTGGACCCTTGTTGGTTGTGGTGAATTGTCACTTTTTGGTGTTGTGGATGGATGTGGATTGCCCTCACAGCTGCACAATTGGAGGCTTCTGGCTCTCTCTCTCTCTTTCCAGCGTATACTTGGGGTTACTTTTCTTTGGTAATTAAAATATTACACAGGCATGCTTATAGGAAATGTTAGCTGGTGTGTTCTGGTCGTACCAATCAGGCATTTTACCTGATATTGACAGCGTTGAACTACCTACATTAAAATTCCAAGGCCTCCGACTAACTAGGCCATAGAAATTTCACAGGACTCTGATATAGGAACTAGAAAAATAACCCTCTTGTCGGAGAAAATCTCCAGCCGGGTGGCGGAATGCACCCGCCTAATCCTAGTTAACATGGGTTTGGAGGAGACTTAGGAGCACTTGATTGATGGGTGGATGAACGCAGGAATGACACGAGGATTTTCGAGTGGTTCGGGCCGCCGGAGCGTAACACCCTACGTCCACTTGGGAGTTGTATTGACTGTGTATGCCTGGATGCAACTTAGCTTGAACTTAGCTTGAGTTCTAACAGGTGCACTCTCCTTTTATAGTCCAAGGGGAGTGCTTACACTGCGCGGGGCCCCGACAGGTGGGACCAGCCAACAGGAGCCTGTTCTATGAGATATGGAGATCTTTAGCTCCTCACTGTAGTCTTCACAGTTGGGAAGTTGATGTGCGTATCGACAGCCTCGATATGGTTTTGTGCCACCTTGCCGGCACAGTGCCTGCTGTCAGTGTTACGTACAGTGGAAGACGTGCTGTCACTGTTGGGCTAGAGCCCTTTGTCAGGCGTAGGAGCTGCGCTGACCCGCCGCGCCGTTACCTCCGCGCGCACTGTGGCAGCGCACGCCTTGGCGCTCCTGTTGCAGGCCATCATCACCCACGCGCGCGGCGCCGTGATGGGACTGTACGCCGCTTGTGCACAGTATATAGTGATACGACGCGCCGCCTTGGAAACAGGTGGGCTTACCGTGATGTCAGCCTACCTGCCTCGTGTGTCAGTGGCAGGCCATACTTTTGACTTGGGCGCCCCCAGCTCACCTACCCGTATTTAATGCGGTAGTTGGGCTGGAGCCCCATGAAGGGCCTTCCGCTACGGGCACGTGGCAGGGCCTGCCCCGCTCCGATCGTGGAGGCGGCACGTGGCGGCACCGGACCCCTTCCCGGGGGGAGGGGGGTCCGGGCCCCCGAGGCCGGTCGGAGCGGTCAGACCCGTGGAGGTCTGGCCCCCACACGTGGCGGCCCCGGACCTCCCTGAGGAGTCCGGGTCCGCGAAGGCCACCCGAGAGCACTCCTACCCTCATGGGCGCGTGGAGGCCCCGGACCTACAAGAGCATGGGGAAGGTCCGGAGACCATGATCTCAGCTGTCAGGCCCGGGCCGTATGCCATGTCACCCAGAGGACGAGGAGGGGGCTACGGATAACGGGACGCTAAGGGTCTGGACACCCTAGCAGGAGGTACCCCTGTTCGTATGTACCGACAGAGGCCCCCAGGCCCACCACGGGTGAGGAACGAACCCGTAGGTGGGGCCATATCCCAGCGTTGCGCCGGGTGGACAGCTTACTCCCGTCGGGAAAGGGCATGAATGTCTTTTTCCCCTTAGGGGAATCCTCGAGGGGCCCATCCTCCGCCCGCGCCGTGCACGTCAGGCGGTTCAGATTCTTGTCTTATTCGAGCCGGCCCCGCGGCTCGGGCGGTTCGGATTCCTCCTTCCCCCTGCCTCCAGTGGCCACTCCTTTGACTAGCGGGCCCGGCCCACCGGTCATTGAGCGTGAGAGGAGGGGGCCTGGTGCAGGCAGCCGTCCGGCTTCTCCTCAGTCACCGCGGAGCTCGAGAGGGCAACAACTTTTAGATAAAAGGTAGGCTCCGGAGAGACTGGCTACCTTTTCGCTCTTGCCTTCAGCAGACGCCGCAGCGCCCCTTTGTCTCCGCACGCACATTTGCATTCAGCTTCCTTGCGCTCGGCATCCCTTCTCCTTCCTGCTCCCTTGCAATCGCAACGCCCATCACCATGTTTTCGCTCCCTTTTCCGCGCCGCTTCCAAAGCCAGACCCAGCTGGACCTAGTGTGCCGCCTTCTGGGATGGATTGCACCGGAGCACGCCAGAAAGATTAGGGCCGGCAAAATCCCCCTCCGCGACCTTGCCGCGGGGGAGTTCATCCTCTTCAACTCGTACGCCATGTGCGGGTTGGTGACTCCGATCTCCTCCTTCTTCCTCCTGCTCCTGGAGGAGTTCGGCCTCCAGCTTCATTACCTCACCCCCCACTCCGTCCTCCTCGTGGCGGTCTTCGCCCACTTCATGGAGATGTTCATGGGGGTCCGCCCATGCACCACCATCTTCAGGTATTTTTATACCTTGGTCGGGACAGGGAGGAGCAAGCGCGAGGTCGGCGCTTACTACTTCAAGCTCCGGCACGGAATGGCGAACTCCTACATCAGCGCCTTCTCCAGCTCCAAGTGGGAGGACTGGCGTGAAGGTTGGGTCATCGCCGAGGCCGACCCCCACAACCGCCTGGAGCTGCCAACAGAGGGGCCTCAGAGCGACCGGAGCACCTGGAAGGCCAAACCGTCGATGCCGGAGGAGCTCGTTCCGGTCCTAAACCGGGTCAAGGAGCTGGCGAGGGGCGGCCTAACATCCATGATGGTGCTGGGCGACTTCCTGAAGCGGCGAATCGCTCCCCTGCAGCAGCTGACCAGGATGGCCTACATGTACAAGAGGTCAAACGACTGCTGCAAAATCGCGCGTGGGCCCGGCACCGACTTCACCAGGGTAGAGTTGGAGGTCGCGATCCGGGGAATGACCGGCGACGCGTTCAGCCCGGAGTCCCTGGTCCTCCCAAGCGGGGTCAAGGCCCTGTGCGAGGACCAGGCGTTGCGGTCGTCTGTTCTGGCGTCGATGCCGACCCTCGACGAGGGTAGCCTGGCGGTCCGACAGCAGGGAGGCGACCCCAATCGCGGGATTCACATCCCTAGCACCTCCCCCAACCGCCAGCAGCGCGCCAGCCAAGGTCCCAGGGGGCCAAGTCCCGGAGGTCCGGCCCCCGCCGGGAAGGGGAAAGATAAGGTGGCGGTGCCGAAGCACCGCCACAAGGACAACGTGGGTGCCGCCCCGACTCGGAGGGACGACGAGGCTCAGGGGGCAGCCCCCGCGCGGAGCAGCCAAGCAGAGGGGTCCAAGTCCCAGAGGCTCCAGCGCGGCGACGGCTCCTTCGTCGGGGAGCCGGCCCCCAAACGCCAGAAGACGGCGGAGGCGGAGAGGCAGAGCAGAGCTCCACCACCTCCGCCGCAGCGCCAGCAGCCAGAGAGGAGACCGGTAGGAAGCGCAGCGGCTTTCTCCGGAACAGCAGATTCTTCCGCTGCCATTGATGTCGCAGCGTCCAGTTACACCACCACCGCTGGAGCCGAGGCCGCAAACCCCGCCCCCGCCGCCAAGAGCGCCAGCGGCTGGGGACCACCACCAAAGGTCCGGGGGATCCTCGGCGGGAACAAAGGTCCCCCCAATCGCCCGGGGCGGTTGGGAGTCGTACGATTTCGTGTAAGTGGTCTTCCTTGGAATTTTTTATTTCTCCATTTGTCCTCCGGGCCCTAACCCCGTTGGCATATGACAGGCCCGCATCCGACGTGTCTGCCGGCGACGCGCTAGCTGGGGGGTCCGGCCCCCAGCCAGTACCTTCCTCATCCCCTGCTGGGGAGTCAGCGACAACTCCAGCAGGGTCTCCGCCCGCGCCAGCACCAGGAGCTGCCGGACCCAAAGGTCCGGAGCCGGAGGCCACCACACCTCCAAGGCCCGAAGCCGCCCCCCAGGAGGAGGCCACCGGACCTGCTGCGACGACCGAGGCGCCAGCAGCTGCAGCGGCGCCGGACGCCATGGCGGAGCCCCCTCCAGCCAAGCCAGCAGCAGAGGAGGCTGCAGTAATGGCAGAGGCGGCAGCGCCGGAGGCTGCGGAGGTGCTGGAGGTCGCAGAGGTCGCCAGCACCACCACTCCACCTGCACAGGAGGAGGAGCCGGAGGTGGTGCTGGGGAGGCGCCTTCTCCCGAGCCCAGCGGAGATCCCCCTCCCCCGCCTCTTTGCCAAGAGCCAGCAGGTACAGGAGGAGCTGGAGGCGGGCATCCGCCGGGAGTGAGAGAGGCTGGAGGCGGGGCGCCTCTGGCTCTCCGACTGGGAGCACTGCCTGGGGGACCGCATCAAGACCGCCCGCGACGCCGGGGAGCGCACCGAGCTCGCGCTGGAGCGCGAACTCCTGCAGGAGCAGCTGCAGAGGGCTCTCGACCAAGAGGCAGCAGCTGCCCAACAGGAGAGAGCGGCCGCACGGCGGGAGAAGAATGCCACCGAGCGGGAGCTCGTGGTGGAGATGCGGGTGAATGCGGTGGCGGACAGGGAGAAGATCACCCTGGAGCTGGCCAACCAGGCCAAGGTGGTGGTGGAGGTGACCAAGGAGCAGGAAGCTGCCCTTGCAGAACGGGAGGCAGCCGTGGCGGAGAGAGAGGCCAAGGTTGCCGCCCGGGAAGAAGAGGAGGTAGCCCGGCTCTAGGAGCTCCAGGAGCGGGAGGCGGCCGTGGAGGATGAACTGGCAGCCAGGACCCGAAGGCTCCAGGAGAAGGAGGTGGCCCTCCGGGAGAGGGAGGCCAAGGTGGAGGAGTTCCTGGCGGAGCTGCGGCACCCCAATCCAAAGATTGGTGCTAACAATGTACGAGTACTCGAATAGACACAAAGTACTCATACATTACTCAAATGGAGACAGAGTTCATACATAGCTTACATAGTTCACGGGATTACAACGGTGCAAAACGAACGATATACACGACAGCTAACAACATTATGATAATAAGAACTAAAAACACATGCAGCAGCAGCTCTTTCTCCAACGACTGCTCCATCTACCACCTTGGGTGCGGACGCGCCCTACTCGTAGTCCTCCGGGACGTAGTCTGGATCGGGCTCCTCTGAAGGGTATCAACAACGTTTGAGTACAAACGTACTCAACAAGTTCCACCTCGCCACGGAGGGGATTGCCAGAATAAATGCAATGCACAAGAAATAACATGCAAAATGCAAATCAAATGCCTCACCCTGAGACATTTCCCTTACCAGTTCATCTCAGGTAGCTCAATCTAGTTGTTAGGACCACACCACAACTTGTCCTAACCGAGGACACGGACCATTCGAATGGATTGTACACTCTGCAGAGGTCGCACAAACACACACGCTCGAACTTCTCTAGCGAACAGCCCGACATAGCTGACACCCAGCCATAGCATCACCCCAGCCTAGCCGTCCAATCCCTCGGGTCCTAACCACGCTCAGTCTACACCCATATCATAAGCAACCTCAACTAGACGACTGTCAGGTGAGCTAGTGGGATTAAGCTAAACCCTGCCCACACAGGGACGTGTGGCCGCACTAAAATAAGTCAGGTGAGATGTCGAAACAACTCGGTCCTTAGGCTCACCAGGGCAGCCTCCAACTCGAGTCCACCACCAAGGTGGCACTCGCACGTAAGTCTACCACCATGGTAGCGCTTACTCCCAACTCACCCATCTGCCCTGGTCTCACATCCCATACCATTCCATCATCAAATATCCAAGGGCACCAAGTATGATCATGCAAGACATCATAGCAATATGCAAGCAAAGCTCATGCAGGGGGGGTTCACTCAATCACTCGGCTCAATATCTCATGTGGATCCTATAATGCAGGCTTCTACAGGTAGCCTCACTTGGGTTCAACGTGATCAAAGGGTCGGTGAAACTTGCCTTCGTTCTCGTCGTCGTCGGCGTCGCCGCGCTCCTGGTCTCCTGGCCCCTGGTCCTGCTCCGGGACGGGCTCTGCTTCGGAGTCCGCGTTTCGGGTTGTTTCCGGCTGGGATTTTGGCACTAGGACGTGGTGCAGGGCACAAGGAACGTGTGGGGAGGCTCGGCTGAGGTAGGGAGGGGCTGCCGTCGGCCAGCGACGAGTCGCCGCGGGCGGCGCCATGGGCACACGCGGAGGGCGCGGGGAAGAAGGGCTCTTGGCTCGGCTGCAGGCTGGACAGGTGGCTCGGGTGGAGGGAAGGCTCGCTGGGTGGCTGGGCTGGCCGGCGCAGCTCCAGTAGGGAGATCGATGGTGCACTTGGTGGCTCAACGGGGAAGAAAGAAAAGAAAGAAGGGCTCGGCTCTTACCAGCAAGATGAACGAACAAGAACGGCGCGGCAGGGGGTTTCTATGGCAGCTCACGGCGACTTTTATAGACGGGAGTGCAGCGGCGTGCAGCGCTGGTCGCCGGTGTAGCGGGGACCCGCGGCGCACCGAGCACGTGGGCGAGCGGCGAAAGGCGCGGCTTGCCGCTGTAGCTTCGAGGTGCGCGTGCACGCGGCGCCGTGACAAGACGGGGAGCAGCGGGGTGACGGGTTAGGTGGGGCAGCGAGACGCTCGGCGGCGTGGAGAATCGCGACGGCGGGATGCTCGGCTTGGTCGCTGACCGGCACGCGCACGCGGCGTCACGATGGGCGGCGGCCACGAGGAGCTGGGCAGCGAGGCAATGCAGCAGCGATGGGCAGCAGCGGGATTCTTGCCTTGGCGTGCCGTGTGAACGGCGACGAGCGGCAGCAGGTCAAGTGGCGTTGCTTGGTGCTGCAGCGGGGTGTTGGACTTGGAGAAAGTCACTGCAACGGAGGGCAGCAAGGCAGCAAACAGCGAGGAGGCGGCGTTGATTTGCAGCAGCAGCAAGGATGCTGGTGTAGAGCAAGAGGAAAGCGACATGGGCAGCACTGTGCTGTTATAAGAGGAAGAAAGAAGAAATGCCAGCAAGGATGATAGTAGCAGAAGCAGCAGCATGCATCAAAGTTGCCAGGAAGAAGACGATGCATGAATGGAGTAGCATCGAGCTGCTTGTGGGAAAAGAAAGGCGGAGCAGGCTGGTCGGCAGGAGAGAGAGAGAGAGAGCAGAAGGGCCTAGCCCAAGGGAAATTATTCATCTTTTCTTATTTACTTGCTTGCTTAGCTGGTTGATTAATTAGTCAACTAGCTGATCTGATCTTGATTGACCTCGCTTAATTAGAAGATGAAAACTGGGGCGTTACAAATCTACCCCACTTAGAAGGAATCTCGTCCTCGAGATTCGCCATCTTCGAAGAGGTGGGGGAACTCTGCTCGAAGCGCATCTTCGCATTCCCACGTGGCTTCCGCTTCCGTGTGTCGACTCCACTGCACTCGGCAGATGGTGACACTGGATGTCCTGGTTCGCCGGGTCACCTTGTCCAAGATCCTCACGGGTACTTCTTGGTACCGTAGGTCTTCTTGCAAGTCGATGGTATCTTGAACCACTTGCTCTTCCGGTACTCGCAGCCACTTCCGCAGTTGGGACACATGGAAGACATCATGTATACCCGACATCTCATCCGGCAAGCGAATCTTGTATGCAACAGCTTCAACTTTCTTGAGGATTGGGAAGGGTCCGATAAAGCGTGGGGCTAGCTTTCCTCGCACTTGGAATCTCCGAGTTCCACGAATCGGGGAGACCTTGAGGTACACGTGGTCCCCGACGTCGAAGCTGATGGCGCATCTTCTTTTGCCGGCATAGCTTTTCTGGCGTGACTGAGCTTCCTTGAGGTTCTCCCGGATTTCTGCCACTTTATCTTCCGCAGCTGCTATGAAGTCCGGTTTCTCGATAATGCGGTCTCTGACCTCTGACCACATTAACAGGGTTCGACACTTCTTTCCATAGAGCGCTTCATACGACGACATCTTCAAGCTGGCTTGGTAGCTATTGTTGTAGGAGAACTCTGCGTACGGCAGGCTATCTTCCCAATCCTTGCCATACGTGAGCACACAAGCTCTTAGCATATCCTCCAAGATTTGATTAACTCTTTCTGTCTGTCCGTCTGTCTGAGGGTGATAAGCAGAGCTGAAATCCAACTTAGTACCAAGGGCTTCATGCAAGCTTTTCCAAAAACTGGACGTGAACTGTGCTCCTCGATCAGACATGATCCTCCTTGGTATACCGTGTAGCTTTACGATACGGTCGATGTACAGCTTTGCTAGTTTTTCTCCGCCAAAAGTGGTGCGCATAGGGACGAAGCGTGCCACTTTCGTGAGACGATCAACTATCACCCATACAGAGTCATTACCGTGCTTGGTTCTGGGTAGACTGGTAATGAAGTCCATACCTATCTCATCCCATTTCCACACAGGTACGGGCAATGGCTGAAGCAAACCATTTGGCTTCTGATGCTCTGCTTTGATCTGTTGGCATACGCCACATCGGGCAACAAAACGAGCAATGTCACCCTTCATACCATTCCACCAATACTTCTCCTTTATAGCCAAGTACATCTTGGTACTACCCGGGTGGATGGAGTAGGCCGAGTTATGTGCCTCATCCAGAATGGTCTGACGGAAGTGACCATGTCTAGGGACACACAACCGGTTTCTGTACCACAAAACTCCATCCTCATCCACTCTAAAGGCTTCAGACTTATCCTCTTCCATTCTGGCCTTGATGTTTGTCAACCTTGAGTCATCCTTCTAAGCTTCCTTGATCTGATCATCCAGGACGGGCTGCACACTAAGGTTGAAGTTGCATGCACGAGACACAACTCTTAGGTTCAGCTTTGCCATCTCTTCACTCAGCTCCGGGGCTTGAGTTATCAAGTGGTGGCAATACGCTTTCCGGCTTAGCGCATCAGCCACTACGTTGGCTTTTCCTGGATGGTAGTGTATCTCCAGGTCATAATCCTTGATCAACTCTAACCATCTTCTCTGCCTGAGGTTGAGATCCGTCTGTGTGAAGATATACTTGAGACTCTTGTGATCTGTGTATATCTCACACTTATTCCCGATCAGGTAGTGTCTCCATATCTTCAGAGCATGGACGACAGCAGCTAACTCTAGGTCGTGTGTAGGGTAGTTCTGCTCGTGAGGCCGGAGCTGTCTTGAAGCATAAGCTACTACCTTTGGCGAGGAGGCAATCACCAAATCACCGGGGCCAGAACAACCCGAAGCCTCCCGACACACGGTGGCTTCAGGGTTTCCGTCCCGGAGCAGCAGGTCCAGATCCTTCTCTAACATGAAGAGGGATCCAGGCGCGTTGGCCTCCTGAAGATCAGTGGCCGATTCGCACAAGCCGGGTTGAGTCCGACCATGCGAATCCCTAGATTGGAACAAGTCCAAACCAGGGGAAGTTGTCGCGACACCAGAAGAAGTCGAGCTTGGAACAGATTCCATCTCGACCTGTGCCGCGGAAGCGTGGAGCGACAAGTTATCGAGCTCGTCGACAAACTTGTCGAGGCCGCTGCGAAGATCCGCAGCGACGGTTTTTGGCGTCATGTCGACGAGGAATCACCGAAAGTTGCCCGCACCATCTGCGATGCAAACCCACGAGCCAAAAACAAGCGTCGTACCCTGAGAGGGAACTGACCTGATGAATTTAAAAGATGCCATCGAGCTCGCCGGTAGATCTTCAACGCGCTCCCCTACCTGGCGCGCCAGCTGTCGGTGTTTAACCGACTGCCCACCGAGGGATATACCCAAGGTGGTAAGTTTTGGGTGAGTGAACGTCGAGATCAGGAACTCGAAGGTGTGAAGAACACAAGACTTTAGACAGGTTCGGGCCGCATGGAGCGTAACACCCTACGTCCTGTGTGGTGGTTTGTATTCTCTTTGGTGTAGAATGACCTAATGATCTTCCCCTTTGAGAGGGGTCCCTGACCTCCCTTATATATCCGAGAGGCCAGGGTTACAAAGATGCTAACCAACCCCCTCCGAGGAATCACACTAGAATTGATCTCGAGTAGATCCTATCCGTGTTGGTTAGCTCTATCTCCTATTTAAACGGGATAAACAAGAGATAAACAAAATGAATAAGAGATAAGACGGGCTTAATCTCTTAAACTCCGTAACATGCCCAGCCCGGTGGCCCCGGGTCTGACAACCTTTCCCTCTTGCATGAGGACACAACCACGACCTTGTCTCGATGCTTCGCAATAGATAACAAAGTTCTTGTGATTATCTGGCAAGGTCAACACTGGAGCGGTCGTCAATCTCTTCTTCAACTCTTGGAAGCTCTTCTCACATGCTTCTGACCAAACAAAAGCTTTATCCTTCCGTGTTAACTCGGTCATAGGCTTGGCTATCTTGGAGAAACCTTCAATGAATCTCCGATAATAACCAGCTAATCCCAAGAAACTTCTGACTTCTGTGGTGGTGGTTGGTTGCTTCCAATCTGCAACGGCTTTCACCTTCTCAGGATCCACTTCAACTCCCTCTGCTGTGAGAACATGTCCCAAGAAGCTAACTCTCTGCAACCAAAACTCGCACTTGCTGAACTTGGCATACAGCTGGTGGCTTCTCAACTTTTCCAAAACAACTCTAAGGTGTTGCTCATGCTCCTCTGCACTCTTGGAGTAGATCAGGATGTCGTCAATGAAGACAACAACAAACTGGTCTAACTCATCCATGAAAACCTTGTTCATCAAGGAAATGAAGAAGACAGGAGCATTAGTTAAGCCAAACGGTACTACGGTGAACTCATACTGTCCATACCGAGTCCTGAAGGCAGTCTTCGAGATGTCTTCTGCTCGGACTCTCATCTGGTAGTACCCGGATCTCAAGTAAATCTTGGAGAAGAACTTGGCCCCTCATAGCTGATCGAACAGATCATCTATTCTTGGTAGAGGGTACTTTATTGTTCTTGATGGTGACTGCGTTGAGTTCCCGGTAATCAACGCATAACCTTTGACTTCCATCCTTCTTCTTGATAAAGAGAACTGGAGCTCCCCATGGTGATGCTGCTGGTCTAATGAAACCCTTCTTCTTCAGCTCTTCCAACTGCTTCTTCAACTCTGCCATCTCAGGGGCTGCTAGACGATAAGGGTTCTTGGAGATGGGTTTAGCTCCTGGCAGCAGCTCTATGGTGAACTCTACATCTCGTTCTGGCGGCATACCGGGTAAGTCTTCAGGAAACACATCCTCAAACTCATAGACTACTGGCACATCTGCTGGTGACTCTGCTTGGAGGTTATTCAACACAGCCTTGAGCTCGGGCAAGTCACGTGGAAAGGTGCAAGTAACAGTGATTCCTTTACGGTTGGTACATGCTATGTTGCCACGGTGTCTTGTCAACCAATCCATCCCTAGGATGACATCAATTCCACGGGAGGCAAGAACCACTAGGTTGGCTCGGAACTCTACCCCACTTAGAATAATGGGGACGCTATTCACTCCCATGTAACAAGGGATATGACCTCCTGGTGACTTAGTCATTAAGGGCCTCTTAAGGGCTACCATAGGTATACTATTTGCTTCCACAAAGTGTGATGATATGAAGGAATGAGATGCTCCAGAATCAAAAAGTACTGATGCAAGAACTGATCGAACCAGAAACTCACCAAAGAGTACTCCTGGGGCATCTTCTGCTTCCTCTACATGCACATGATTCACCTTTGCCTTGCCAAAGGACTGCTGACTCCTGGAGGGTGCACCACGGTTGTTCTACCATCCTGGTGCTGGCACGGAGTTGGAGTAGACCGACGTTGTTGGCTGCCTCTTGTAAGGACAGTTGGCTATAAAGTGACCGGTCTCTCTGCAGTTGAAGCATGCCTTTGGGTTGGTCACCTGGCTAGCACCCGACTGCTGAGGGCGGCTATTAACCTGAGTCTTCATCTGCGGAGCTGTCTGTGTGTGCTGGGTGTTCTGACTTGGCTGCCTGAATGAGCTAACCGGTGCCCTGAAGGTGGTGGCACTCTGAGCTCTCTGCCTCGACTGTGCTGGGTGCTGAGTCCTTTGAGTCTTCTCTGTCTGGAAGGTCCTGCCCTCAAACTTCCTCTTGCGTTCCTTGGCTTCTTCTATCTTGCTCTCCTCAGCTGTGAGAGCCGCATTATACATATCCACAAAGCTGGCATGCTTGGTGGCTTGGACTATTGTCTTTAACTCGGGCTTCAGGCCACGGAGGAAGTAGAACTGCTTCTTGGCATCATCCTTGCATTCCTCAGGAGCATAGCGAGCCAACTCGTTGAACTTCTCAAGGTACTCCCCAACTGTCAAGTTTCCCTGACGGATGTCAATGAACTCCTGCAGCTTGCGAGTCATGACCTGCTGGGGAATATGGTGCTCTCTGAACAGCTTGACAAAGTCATCCCGAACCATGTTCTCGGCCGTGGGATCTATCTCATAGTGAGCCTCCCACCATGCTAGGGGTGCTCCTATAAGCTTGTCAGTGGCCAAACGAACCTTCTCCTGTTCATCTGCCTGTATATTCCGTAACTTCCTTGCCATTCCCTCAACCAATCTTCTGCATCCATAGGGCTATCCTTCTTGCTAAACTATGAAGGGTGCGTGTGGTTGAACTCCTTAATCTTGCTCATGCGGTTGTGGGCTGGCAGTCGACGTTTGTTCTGGTGGTGCTGGTCATCCTGATTATTCTCATTGTTCTGATTATTCTGATTATTCTGGTTATTCTGGTCATCCTGATTATTGTTGTTCTGATTCATGAACTGGCGTAGCTCTGTTCGAAGGCCATTCATCATCTCAAAGAAGTCACGGAACATGCCCACCATGTCACTCGGAAAAGGGAGTGGCGGGGGTGGTGGAGGTGGCATGCTGCTCGTTCCTTCTACAAAGTTCCGGTTCCGGTTCTGGTTCTGATTCTGATTCACCTCTCTTCCTTGGATCTGGCTGACCTCATCCTCACCAGCCGTGTTGAGACGGTTGGAGCGACAAGACATCTGTAGTTAACAAATGCGAACGATTAGGTTAACGCGTTGCATTTTTAGGGTGGATATTTTTTATTAGATTATTAACAGATTATTTGGCATATTATTAAGCGATTTATCGCTATTATTACTACTCTTGTGATGATCTTCTCTTCTCTTATACACACAAGATACACACAAGCAGCAAACATTCAAGCAACACACATGCATTCATTCAACAGGAAGTCCAAAGAACACAACAAGACAACGATACAGCGATCCGATACAGCGATACGGTACAACTGGAACAAGCTAAGGCTCGACTTTAAGAGTCGGCCGGACCAGCAGGCTGGGAGGGTCCTACGAGCGGAATCCCATCAAGGATTGGATATTCGACGGTATTCTCGTGTTGGCGGTCCTTGCACTTGGCGCTTGGCGCGCTCGGTCAAGTGCATCTCTCGGAGGAGCTGGCTGTGACGATCCGCCTGCTCCCTGAGCTTCTCTTCCGCCAAAACAACGCGACATTCGGCTTCGGCGGCTCGAGCTTCCGCCATAGCCAGAGTCACTTTGGCCTTCCGCCAGCGGGTTTTTGCGTCCTTAGCGCATTGGGTGAGAACCCTTAAGCGCTCTCGCAGCATGTCACACAGGTCATCCAGACTGAGCAAATAGCCGGACATGGCGACAACTATGGGGTCCTTCTCTGATGCAGCGAGTCCCCAGGTTCCCAAGTTGCGGATCCTTGCTGCCCAAGCTGGACGGTTCCGATCTAAGGGTGGGAAGTACTTCATGGGGGTGCAGCCTAGCTGCCACTCGAAGATCTGGCATAAGTACCGCAGGGCCTTGCGCGCGGCAAGTTGGTAGGTGTCCTTCAGGCGGTGTCCCATGGTGGTGACACTCCACGGCTTCATCTCCAAGTACTTCTCGCTAGCGCCGACATATACTGTGACTTCACAGTACTCGGTGCCGCATTCCATGAACTCTCGCCCTACGTACTCCTGAAAGGACCTCAAGATGCCTAGAGGGGGGTGAATAGGCTACTCTGCAACTTAAAAACACTTCGAGCACGGTTAGCAACACAAGTGTCCGGATACTCCGGATATATGTCCGGATACTCCGGATATAGTGTCCGGAGTTTCCGGAGATAATGTCCGGACTATCCGGGTATGAAAGAAAGTGCTACTAATCACAGATAGAGATGCTGTAAATTGAATCCAGTAAATTTAGAGGGACTAGTGGTACCTCTGAGATGTTTCTCACCAGTTGTCTTACTCCTGAGACTTATACAATGATAGATCGCCCTCAAACCCTAAAAGGTTAGTCTCACAAGCAAACAAATGCAAATGTACACTAAAATTGCGAGAGAGACACAGAATTTGTTTCTCGAAGTTCACTCCCAAAGGAGCTACGTCTCCGTTGAGGAAGAATTCAAGAGACGGTGCTCAAGAACTCCTATGCTCCTCTTCCAAGGGTGAGACCAACGCTCAAACCCTAGGGTCACTTACTATGGATTCCTCAGAGAGGAAAGAAGATTACAAACCAGCTGTGATGCTCACAAATCAATCACGCAATCACAAGCGACGCCTAGCCGTCTAGGAGCTTGGAGCTCCAAGAGTAATAAACTAGAATCCATGGCTAGACTTGGATTGATGTGCTCAAGAGATGAAATCAAGGCTTACTTGCACAATCTTAGCTCTTGCAACAATCTCACTTCAAACCCCAAAGAAAATCACTCAAGAATGGAGCAAATGGGGAGTGAGAGGGCTCTCTTTTGTTTTTCTGCAGTTCTGGTCGAAAATGAGCAAGAGAGGGAGAGTGAGTGGGGGTATGGGGGTATTTATACCCCCTCTCCCAGAAACTAGCCGTTGGGAGAGCGGTACCCGGAAACTCCGGGTATATGTCCGGATACTCCGGACAAGGGAGTTTTGCAGACCGGTATCAGTAACCCGGATACTCCGGGTATACGTCCGGATACTCCGGATATTCTGTCCGGACATTCCGGATTGAGACCCGGACACTCCGGGTTAGACATAGAATTTCACATGCAGATCCTTTTTGAGTGTTGAGATAGTTTCTATGATTTTTGAGGGTTCTCTTGAGCACAACCACCATGTCTACACTAGTGGATCAAAGTTCCCCTTGATAGTACGGCGTTCCTATACTCAATTTCAAAAATAAAATATAGTCTTTTAGTACTCTTGAGAACGCCGCTTTTCTTATCCTTTTTGAGGGTTCACGTTTTGCCATATGCTTTGCTCATTCACCATTAGCACCTGCACACATACTTAATAACACGATTAAATATACATGTGCTTTGTCATTTATCACCAAAACCCACTTAGGGGCCTAGATATCTTTCAATATCCCCCTTTTTGGTGATTGATGACAACCCACATGTATCTCATTTGATAACCATAGAAATATAATCTTAAGCATGTAAAGAGCTCCCCCTTAATGTATGCCATGAATTTGAATTTCAAATTGACTTTTCTAAAGTCAAGATTGGCATATTAGAAGAAGATATGGAAGCTCTTTATACATTCTACAGTGGGGTGAGCATGTGTGTGCTGAAAAATGTGTGATGCAAATATCATGTTATATAATCAAGAAGAACTAGCGTTTGAACAACATAACCCGGAGTCTCCGGGTTTAAATCCGGAGACTCCGGACCATGTGTCCGGAGTATTCGGAAGAATCTCCGGACTATCCGGACCATCAGGTCAAAACACAGAAAAATAACATTGCATCATAATCAAGTTAAGATCACACTATTAGCTCATCCTTAAAAACAAACTACAAACTAGTAAACAACAGAGTAGCACACATTACAAAGTTCCTCACACCACATAGTTCTTAATGAGAATTGTTCAAGAGAAACGATAAGACATAAAGTTGATACAAAGCCCAAATGAGTACATAAATGACATTTTCACTCCCCCTTTATCATCAAGTGCTAAAAAGGAAATGAAAAGTGGCAAGAAGGTCTTCTACTCATCATCATCTTGGGCATCTTCATCGGAGGTGTCCTCATCCTCATCCGAGTCGGGAATTTCGCGGTAGTTTGGAGGTGCTTCTTCCTCGGTCTCTTCCTCTTCATCAAATATCTCTTGGCCACGAGGAGGAGAGCAACGAGATCGTGTAGGGGCACGGGTGCGCTGACGTGGGCGAGGAAGAGGGGCATGAGTAGCAGCAATGGCGGCCTCATCCGCAGCATCCCATTCGGCAAATGGGTCATCAAACTCGGGCAACTCATGGTATGGATCCACCGGAAGCCCCAAATGACTTTTAATCTCAATAATGTCACGGCGGTTTTCATTTATCTCTTGAGTTGCAGTGTTGCACATGCAGAAAATGCTCTTAAGAGCCCGCTTGATAAAGGAGTCATGGTGACCACGGCGAGAAGAAGATGGACCCGAATAAGATGGAGCTGGGTCAAACCTTGGGTTTCTTGTGGCACCGGCATGAAGAGGAGGAGCGTGCGGTGCATCACCGGACCGAGGACGAAGGTGTAGAGCAGCATGCTTGCAATCCTTAGGAAATGTGACCTTGGTAACCCTCTCAATCATATACATAATGTAAGGAGCAGATGGTAAAAACTTCTGTGGATCATTCATCGTCCTCCTTAACTCATTCCAAATGAAGTCCATAATGGAGAAGGGTCGCCCACCGGGCATAACACGGGCAAGGAGATTGCAAGCAAAGTACCTAAGATCAGTGGCATCACCATCCTTAGCATCAATGGTGGCACGAAAGAATTGGTTCATGGTGTAGTAGAAGGGTTGGAGAGTGCTTGCATTGCCGGCTTCCACTAGAATAGGATTGTAGAAAAGAGCCGGTAATTGACTTGGCTTCAACTGATGTTCCACATGAATAGGATCTCTCTTCTCATCCTCTGAGCCAAGTCCAAGGAGTCTAGAGAATATCATGTAATCAACTCCATATTTCACTCCCTCGGTGGTCCAAAAGAAGGCAACTTGCCTTGCATCATAAAATAGAGAGGAGTGAAATTGAGCAAGAATCTCCTCATTCCAATCATACCGAAATCCCATGATGTCATAGAGACCAAATTCCTTGCACTTTGCAATAGCTTGATTGAAAAATAGGTCATTCATCTTCTCAAAATAGGCCCAATCAATATACTTGCAAGGGACAATAGGAGCTTTGCCCTTGCGCATAACAACAGAGGAGTAGAAATCTTGATGCAGCTGACACCAAAATCTCCTTTTCAAATTCTCGGCCTTCTCATATTTGTAAACATCCTCCTTTCGTGCATCAGTGAGAGCCACAGTTTGCTTGAAATAGTTTCTTCCCATGGAAACAGTAAACTCAGTGAGAATTTGAGGACGGGCAAGCTTTGGGCACCTAGGATATTGGTGTTGATCTTGTGGATATTCAACTTGAAGACGAGGAGGAGTGCGAGGGCAGATATCCCAAGCAAGTCCCCGTCTTGATGGATTTGCCCGAGAAGGAGGAGGCACTGCCATGCTTGGCATCATATATGGAGCTTGACGAGGTGGACGAGCTTGTGAGCTACTTCCAGCAGGCTCTTTGCCCGGACGGTGACGAGGACGAAGTTCTCTTGGAGGAGGACTAGGAGGTGAAAATTCCTCCTCTTGGATTTGAGGATCATGACGGCGTTTTTGCCGCCTCTGACCGGAAGAAGCCGGTGCACGCTCACGTCCCATAGCCTGGACATAGGATATATCGATTAGGAGCAAACTAGAAGCAATAGGAATGAGACTCGTAGGCTGAAACTCTAAGAGTCCGGAGAGCCCGGATATATGTCCGGATACTCTGGACCATTCGAAGTATCCGGACAGTACATCCGGAGTCTCCGGGCATCGACATATAAACCCTACTTTCATGAAATCTAGAGATTTGACCATGGGATTTGAATGAAATTTGGGGCACAAGCTGCTGCACATGAGGGAAGGTAATGCCCCAAAGGATATCTAGTTTTGACCACTACATTGAGAGATCGGGCAATTTGAAGTTGAATACCTTGATGAAGAGGAAAACACGGGAAACTTCAAATCCAAAGCGTCTCCGGAGATTCCGGACGAGAGAGAGCACTCCCTTCACCGATTTGCAATCCTTATGGGAAGAGATGGTGGAAATCGCCCCTTGGGCGAGTGGGAGGCAGTGGAGAGGAGTTGAGGCGCGGTGGAGGTGAAAAATAAGAGATAGAACCGTGTTTGACCGACCCCCCCCCCCCCCGCGGTATATATATGATGGTTTTACCATCCGGAATATCCGGCTCCCCCTAGAACTGAGATGAATTTCAAGGATGATAGAATTGAATTTTGATATGAGAGATCTAGAGATTTGAGAGGCTTACTTAACTTGAGACTAACCAGCAATCAACAATGGGAACAATAGTCTCAAGTAAGCAAGAGAAGATTCAAATTATTTTGAAAGTCACACTCCTAGTGGTTCTAGTAGATTTTTCAAAAACAATTTCTCTATAGCACTCAAACATATGCATGATCTCAAACTAAGTTACAAGAATCCAAAATATTTAGCTCACTCCTCAAGGTACAAAACCTTTGCTCATCAAGTGGTTTAGTGAAGATATCGGCTAGTTGTTTATCGGTGCTCACATGACTTAAAACGATATTTCCTTTGGCTTCATGGTCTCTCAAGAAATGGTGCCTTATGTCAATATGTTTGGTTCTTGAGTGGTTAACGGGGTTGTTAGCTAGCTTGATCGCACTCTCATTGTCACACAAAAGTGGAATCTTGCTAAACTTACAACCAAAGTCGCTCAAGGTGGATTTCATCTAAAGTAATTGTGCACAACAAGCACCTGCAGCAACATATTCGGCTTCGGCAGTGGATAAGGCAACAGAATTTTGTTTCTTGGAACTCCAAGACACAAGGGACCGGCCAAGAAATTGACAAGTCCCCGATCTACTCTTCCTATCTACTTTGCAACCGGCATAATCCGAATCGAAGTAGCCAAGTAGATTGAAAGTGGAGCCCTTGGGATACCACAGGCCAAGGTATGGAGTGTAAACTAAATATCTTAGAATTCTCTTAACAGCCATAAGATGACATTCCTTAGGATTAGCTTGAAATCTTGCACACATACACACACTAAGCATGATATCGGGCCTAGATGCACAAAGGTAAAGAAGGGATCCAATCATGGAGCGATATACCTTTTGATCTACGGCCTTGCTATCTTCATTTAGATTGAGATGTCCATTAGTCGGCATGGGTGTCTTGATAGGCTTGGCATTCTCCATGTCAAACTTTTTAAACATATCTTTGGTATACTTGGTTTGACAAATAAAAGTTCCTTTCTTGAGTTGCTTAATTTGAAAGCCAAGAAAGAATGTCAACTCTCCCATCATGGACATCTCGAATCTCTTTGTCATGATCCTACTAAAATCCTCGCACCAAGATTGATTAGTAGAACCAAATATAATGTCATCGACATATATTTGGCACACAAAAATTTCTTTGTCAACTTTGCGAGTGAAAAGAGTAGGATCGGCCTTGCCTATCTCAAAGCCTTTCCTCAAGAGAAAATCCTTAAGACATTCATACCATGCTCTAGGAGCTTGCTTAAGCCCATAGAGCGCCTTATGGAGCTTGTAGACGTGATTAGGTAGCTTGGGATCTTCAAAACCCGGTGGTTGCTCAACATATACCAATTCGGAGATTGGTCCATTAAGAAAAGCACTCTTCACATCCATTTGGTATAGCTTAAAATCATAGTGAGTTGCAAAGGCAAGCAAGATACGAATTGACTCAAGCCTAGCTACGGGTGCATAAGTCTCACCAAAATCCAAACCTTCAATTTGTGTGAAGCCTTGAGCAACCAACCTTGCTTTGTTTCTTGTTACCACGCCATGTTCATCTTGTTTGTTCCGAAATACTCACTTTGTTCCAATGACGTTTTGCTTGGGTCTTTCTACCAAGGACCAGACTTCATTCCGTGTGAAGTTGTTCAATTCTTCTTGCATGGCCATCACCCAATCCGGATCATTCAAAGCTTCTTCAACCTTAAGTGGTTCCAAAGAAGAAACAAACGAGTAATGTTCACAAAAGGTTGCTAAACGAGAACAAGTAGTTACCCCTTTGTTTATGCTTCCAAGGATGTTATCTACGGGATGATCCTTTTGGATAATTTGATGAATTCTTGGATGAGGAACTTGAGCTTCATGTTGTATAGGCTCGACTTCTTGTTCAGCCTGAGGTTGATCTTGATGTGGAGATGACGGTTCTTCTTCTGTAACCCGGATACTCCGGCCCTGTGTCCGGATACTCCGGACAGGGGATCCGGAGTCTCCGGACATATTACCGGAGTTTCCGGGTTGCGCCGCGGAAGTCGATGTAGATGACCCTTTGAACATCAACACATCATCATCATCTTGATCCTTTTGTTCTTGTGGCTTTATTTCACCAGTGGCTAGCTTCTTGATCGCCTTGCTTGGTGATTCTTCCATGCCTACAACATCATCAACTTGCTCTTCTTAAGAGCCATTAGATTCATCAAATGTCACGTCACACGCAACTTCAACACAACCGGAGGTTTTGTTGAAGACACGATATCCATGAGCATTTGAGGCATAACCAAGAAGAAAACCTTCATCAACTTTAGATGCAAATTTAGAGTTCTTGGGCTTCTTGTTAAGAATGAAGCACTTACTTCCAAAAACTCTAAAATATGACACGTTAGGCTTTTTACCAAGAAGAAGCTCGTAGGCCGTCTTGTTCAAGATCTTGTGAAGATAAAGACGGTTGATAGCGTGGCATGCCGTGTTGATTGCTTCCGCCCAAAATTGATCCGAGACCTTGTATTCATCAAGCATTGTCCTTGCGGCTTCAATGAGAGTTCTATTTTTCCTTTCAACAATTCCATTTTGTTGTGGAGTATATGGAACGGAGAACTCATGCCCAATGCCCTCTTCTTCTAAGAATTCTTCAATGTTGGTGTTCTTGAATTCGGTGCCATTATCACTTCTCACTTTCTTGATCTTGGTTTCGAATTCATTTTGAGCTCTTTTTGCAAATTTCTTGAATGTCTCTTGCACTACACTTTTGTAATGCAAAAAGAATACCCAAGTGAAACGAGAATAATCATTAACAATGACAAGTCCGTATTTATTACCACCAATGCTTATGTAAGCCACCGGGCCAAAAAAATCCATGTGTAGTAGTTCAAATGGCTTGACGGTGGTTATGATGCTTTTTGACGGATGAGGAACACCAACTTGCTTTCCGGCTTGACAAGCACTACAAATACGATCTTTCTCAAAAGAAAAATTTGTTAGTCCTAGAATGTGATCCTCCTTTAGGAGCTTGTTGAGATTTCTCATCCCAATATGAGCTAGTCGGCGATGCCATAACCAACCTAAGCTAGACTTTGCCACCAAGCATGTATCAAGTTGAGCCTTTTCTTGTGAAAAATTCACTAGATAAAGCTTTCCCTTGAGTACACCCTTGAAGGCAACGGAGCCATCGCTTCTCCTAATGACGGTCACACCTTCGTTAGTAAATAAACAATTGAAACCCGATGCACAAAGTTGTAATATGGACAACAAATTATACCCAAGAGATTCGACTAAGAGAACTTTTGAAAGAGAGAATTTTGAGTTTAGACCAATGTTACCGGTACCAAGCACTTTTCCCTTTTGATTTCCGGCAAAAGTAATGTAGTGATCATCATTTGATTCTTTCAAACTTTCAAACATGCTTCCTTCTCCGGTCATATGATTTGTACATCCGCTATCAATCACCCATGTTGATCCACCGGAGAAATATTCCTACAAAATAAGATTATTCCTTTCTTTTAGGTACCCAACAATACTTGGGTCCTTGAGTGTTAGTCAAAAGTACTTTGGGTACCAACACATGGCTTTTCACCTTAGTGTTCCATGAGCGGTGACCCACAAATCTAGCAACCACTTTACCATGGTGGTTCCTAGTTAAAACATAATCCGCATAAAATGACATTTGAGATAATGTTTTTAGTGTCTTTGGTGCTTGGAATTTGTCTTGCTTCAAAGAGGATGCAACAATTTTGGCACCTTCATCACATGTTGTGCCTCTCTTGATAAACTTGATTTGACTTAACCCTTGTTTCTCACTACTTCTCCTATGGATGGGAGTTGTCATGTTCACTAGGCCTCCTCTTGCCCCTAAGGCGGCCTTCTTGTTATTCTTGACATAAGGAATGGTTTTAGAAGTGCCATCTTCATTTTTTCCTAGTCCCTTACCTTTCTCAAATCCATATTTGCTTAAGTATCTTGAACCAAATCCCTTTGTGTGCTTCTCAAACTCACCTACCTTTGGTGAGGGATTTGTCTTGAGTACTTCCTTGTGAGATAGTGCCTCTTCTTGCACCAATTGGGTGAGCCTACTAATCTCTTTCCTCATGGCTTGCATTTCGGCATGGTTAGTCACACAAGTTTGAATATCAACAATAAAGCATCGTGCACAACCATTACTAGTTGAAGGACTAGATGACTTTGATGCCTTACAAGTGTTAGAGAAACTTACTAAGAGAGTGCTAACTTTAACTTCAAGTGCCGTGTTCATGACTTGCAAGCTTGTTAAGCTTTCTTGAAGTTTATCATTGTCTCTCTTTAAGCTAGCATGAGTGTCTTCAACTAAAAGAAGTTCTTTAGTTAAGTCATCCACTTTCCTCTTTTCACTAGTAAATGACTCTTCTACCTCAAGAAGCATGTTATTCTTTGCTTTTAGAGATTCTCCAAGCCTCTTGTTTTTCTTCCTTTCATTGGTAAGGTGCTTTTCAAGAGTTTTGGACTTTTTTCTCTCAAGCCTAAACAATTCCTCTTGTGATTCAAGAGTCTCATCTAGATCATCTAGTTTCATTATTAATTTCATTATTGTAGTTGCCGCACTCTTGCCATATTGTTTAATAAGACTAGCAACTTCATCATCATCATCTATTTCATCATCCGATGAGTTCGGGGATATTACCTTTGAGTTCTTTGCCATCAAGCATATAATTGGATCTTGATCTTCATCATCGGTGAGATCTTCAAACAAGCTTGATTGATGTGAAGATAAAGTCTTGAATGCCATGGTTGTAATATCTTCATTGTCGGAGTTGCTTTCTTCATTTGAATCCTATTCTTGACCAAGATGAGCTTCACCAACATGCTTTTTATATCTTGGCTTATCCCTCTTGGATGAACTCTCCTTGGCATTCTTATTCTTCTTCTTTTCCTCCGGACAATCCACAATGAAATGTCCAATTTTCTTAAAACCAAAGCATGGCTTGCTTGATCTTCTTCTTGATTCATGCTTGTTTTTGCCAAAGTTTCGAAAATTGCCCTTCCTTAGAACTCTTCTAAAGTTCTTGATGAAAAAGGCCATTTGCTCATCATCAAGCCCATCATCTTCACTATCACTAGAGTCATCAATCTTTGAGGGTTGGATTGCTTTTTCCTTGCCTTTCAACTTAGCTTGAAGAGCCAACCCATTATTTTTTGCAGCTTGCTCTTGTAGATCGGCCAAATCTTAATTTATTTTGACTCTCTTCAATTGATCATGATGAGACTCAATTCTTCCAAGAACATTCTCGGCAGTGAAATGCTTGAAACCCCTCTCCGCTCTTATCAAACTAGGTAATGTGACATCCCTAGCCATGTAGACGGTTAAAAGCTTATCCACTATCTCACGATCACCCCATTTGTCTCCACCAAGAGACTTGATTTGATTGGTGATCTTTTTCATACGGTTATACATCTCCTTGACGGTTTCATCTTTCTTCATGGAGAATAGACTTAGTTCATCTTCCGAAGTCTTGATTCTTGATTCTTGGACTTTTCTTGACCCTTGATGATTTATTTGGAGTGTGTCCCAAGCATCCTTGGCGGTAGAAGAATCTTCAATTTTGTCAAACTCTTCCGGACTCACGGAAGAGTGAAGAATGTTCAATGCTTGGTAGTTTCTTTGTAAGACATATGCTTGCACGGGTGTTGTAGCTTCTCCATCTTCTGGGATCTCACACCCTACTTCAATGATTTTCTAAAGATCCTTGTGAATTGCACTTAAATAACCAAACATTTTGGTCTTCCATTGATTATACCCCGTTCCATCAAAATAAGGGGGCTTTCCCATGTGAATTGAAGCATTGTGATCACTAGGAATTTGAAATGTGTAGTCATGAGCCACTTGGTGATAGTTGACTCTTTTCTTCACCTTTGAGGAACTTGAAGATCTTCTCTTGTAGTCATTATCCGAGTCATCACTTGACTCGATTATAACTTTGGTGCCTGATTTCTCTTTCTTTCTTTGCAATTTCTTCTTCTTCCTCCAAGCCTTCCATTCTTGAAATGACATCTCATCGTCGGTTGTTTCCAATTCTTCTTCCTCTTCTTGTAGCCTGTTCTTTTTCTTGTCTTCTGATTTTTCAAATGACTTCTCCTTCTGAACTTCAACCATTGGATCGGTTTGACCCTTGGATGAAGCGTCACTCGACATCTTGACTCTCCAAGCGGTTAAGCTTCAAATATGGAGAACCTCGCTCTGATACCAATTGAAAGGACCTCAAGATGCCTAGAGGGGGGTGAATAGGCTACTCTGCAACTTAAAAACACTTCGAGCACGGTTAGCAACACAAGTGTCCGGATACTCCGGATATATGTCCGGATACTCCGGATATAGTGTCCGGAGTTTCCGGAGATAATGTCCGGACTATCCGGGTATGAAAGAAAGTGCTACTAATCACAGATAGAGATGCTGTAAATTGAATCCAGTAAATTTAGAGGGACTAGTGGTACCTCTGAGATGTTTCTCACCAGTTGTCTTACTCCTGAGACTTATACAATGATAGATCGCCCTCAAACCCTAAAAGGTTAGTCTCACAAGCAAACAAATGCAAATGTACACTAAAATTGCGAGAGAGACACAGAATTTGTTCCTCGAAGTTCACTCCCAAAGGAGCTACATCTCCGTTGAAGAAGAATTCAAGAGATGGTGCTCAAGAACTCCTATGCTCCTCTCCCAAGGGTGAGACCAACGCTCAAACCCTAGGGTCACTTACTATGGATTCCTCGGAGAGGAAAGAAGATTACAAACCAGCTGTGATGCTCACAAATCAATCACGCAATCACAAGCGACGCCTAGCCATCTAGGAGCTTGGAGCTCCAAGAGTAATAAACTAGAATCCATGGGCTAGACTTGGATTGATGTGCTCAAGAGATGAAATCAAGGCTTATTTGCACAATCTTAGCTCTTGCAACAATCTCACTTCAAACCCCAAAGAAAATCACTAAAGAATGGAGCAAATGGGGAGTGAGAGGGCTCTCTTTTGTTTTTCTGCAGTTCTGGTCGAAAATGAGCAAGAGAGGGAGAGTGAGAGGGGGTATGGGGTATTTATACCCCCTCTCTCAGAAACTAGCCGTTGGGAGAGCGGTACCCGGAAACTCCGGGTATATGTCCGGATACTCCGGACAAGGGAGTTTTGCAGACCGGTAACAGTAACCCGGATACTCCGGGTATACGTCCGGATACTCCGGACATTCTGTCCGAACATTCCAGATTGAGACTCGGACACTCCGGGTTAGACATAGAATTTCACATGCAGATCCTTTTTGAGTGTTGAGATGGTTTCTTATGATTTTTGAGGGTTCTCTTGAGCACAACCACCATGTCTACACTAGTGGATCAAAGTTCCCTTGATAGTACGGCGTTCCTATACTCAATTTCAAAAATAAAATCTAGTCTTTTAGTACTCTTGAGAACGCCGCTTTTCTTATCCTTTTTGAGGGTTCACGTTTTGCCATATGCTTTGCTCATTCACCATTAGCACCTGCACACATACTTAATAACACGATTAAATATACATGTGCTTTGTCATTTATCACCAAAACCTACTTAGGGGCCTAGATATCTTTCAACTCCGGACGTTCTGGAATACCGAGGCGGGTAGTAGCAGCGTGGAGCACCTTGGGAAAACCATCCTGGTCTTCGCAGAAGGTGGTGATCCATTCGTCAGACATCTGGCTTATCAAGGAATACGGTTAACAAAACAAGGAGTAGGGTTAACCAAGGTAGGGTATAGGTAAGCAAGGTCCAATCTAGGCTCCTACAGGCACGAACGGTCTACGGTACGCGTCCTTCAGCCAAGTATGGCTCTGATACCACTTGCGGCGCCCCAATCCAAAGATTGGTGCTAACAATGTACGAGTACTCGAATAGACACAAAGTATTTATACATTACTCAAATGGAGACAGAGTTCATACATAGCTTACATAGTTTACGGGATTAAAACGGCGCAAAACGAACGATATACGCGACAGCTAACAACATTATGATAATAAGAACTAAAAACACATGTAGTAGCAGCTTTGGCTCCATCGAGTGCTCCATCTACCACCTTGGGTGCGGACGCACCCTACTCGTAGTCCTCCAGGACGTGGTCTGGATCGGGCTCCTCTGAAGGGTATCAACAACGTTTGAGTACAAACGTACTCAACAAGTTCCACCTCGCCGCAGAGGGGATTGCCAGAATAAATGCAATGCACAAGAAATAACATGTAAAATGCAAATCAAATGCCTCACCTTGAGACATTTCCCTTACCAGTTCATCTCAGGTAGCTCAATCTAGTTGTTAGGACCACACCACAACTTGTCCTAACCGAGGACACGGACCATTCGAATGGATTGTACACTCTGCAGAGGTCGCACAAACACACACGCTCGAACTGCTCTAGTGAACAGCCCGACATAGCTGATACCAAGCCATAGCATCACCCCAGCCCAGCCGTCCAATCCCTCAGGTCCTAACCACGCTCAGTCTACACCCATATCATAAGCAACCTCAACTAGATGACTGTCAGGTGAGCTAGTGGGATTAAGCTAAACCCTGCCCACACAGGGACGTGTGGCCGCACTAAAATAAGTCAGGTGAGATGTCGAAACAACTCGGTCCTTAGGCTCACCAGGGCAGCCTCCAACTCGAGTCCACCACCAAGGTGGCACTCGCACGTAAGTCTACCACCACGGTAGCGCTTACTCCCAACTCACCCATCTGCCCTGGTCTCACATCCCATACCATTCCATCATCAAATATCCAAGGGCACCAAGTATGATCATGCAAGACATCATAGCAATATGCAAGCAAAGCTCATGCAGGGGGGGGTTCACTCAATCACTCGGCTCAATATCTCATGTGGATCCTATAATGCAGGCTTCTACAGGTAGCCTCACTTGGGTTCAACATGATCAAAGGGTCGGTGAAACTTGCCTTCGTTCTCGTCGTCGCCGGCGTCGCCGCGCTCCTGGTCTCCTGGCCCCTGGTCCTGCTCCGGGACGGGCTCTGCTTCGGGTCGACGCAAGCGCACGAGAATCCATGCAAACAATACAATCAATTATCATGAAATTGCACTAATTTGGTTTCATATGATAGAGTTTGATTTTAGATGAATTTTAAAAAAAGAATCGTCGAAATCGGAGTTAAAACGAAGAAGATATGAATTTCTCAAGGTTTCTGGAAAAAGAAAAGCGAAAAAGAAAAAGAGAAAGGTTGCTGTGCTGCGGACTAAGTTCACGGGCCATGGACCAGCGTGGGGGGGGTGTGAGGGCGGTCCACCGCGGACCAGGTGCACCGCGTGGGGATTGGTCGCCGGAGATTGGCTGTGCAGCAGTGTATTTCGCCGATTTCCTCGCTGCCGGCGAGGTCCGGGGACTAGGGTCAAGGAGGACTACATGCCGGTGTAGATCTCGAAGAGACGAATCTTATGGTGGGTTCGGCATCACCGGAAGTTGAACGGAGAGGTGCCAGCTCATCGCTGGAGGTGGGTCGGGCAGCAGAGGAGTTCGCCGGAAAGCTCACTGCCGGCGAACTCGGGGCTCTAGGGGTCAAGAGGACATGATGCCGGGGAAGGTATCGACGACGCGGAGCTATTGGTGGGGTCGGCCTGGCCGGAAGATGGCCGGAACAGTGTCAGTTCACCGCCGAAGGTCGGTACAGCATGGCTGCGCATAGGAGTCCGCGTGTCGGGTTGTTTCCGGCTGGGATTTGGGCACTAGGACGTGGTGCAGGGCACAAGGAACGTGTGGGGAGGCTCGGCTGTGGCAGGGAGGGGCTGCCATCGGCTAGCGACGAGTCGCCGCGGGCGGCGCCATGGGCACATGCGGAGGGCTCGGGGAAGAAGGGCTCTTGGCTCGGCTGCAGGCTGGGCAGGTGGCTCGGGTGGAGGGAAGGCTCGCTGGGTGGCTGGGCTGGCCGGCGTAGCTCCAGCAGGGAGATCGATGGTGCACTTGGTGGCTCAATGGGGAAGAAAGAAAAGAAAGAAGGGCTCGGCTCTTACCAGCAAGATGAACGAACAAGAACGGCGCGGCAGGGGGTTTCTATGGCAGCTCACGGTGGCTTTTATAGACGGGAGTGCAGCGGCGTGCAGCGCTGGTCGCCAGTGTAGCGGGGACTCGCGGCGCACCGAGCACGTGGGCGAGCGGCGAAAGGCGCGGCTTGCCGCTGTAGCTTCGAGGTGCGCGAGCACGCGGCGCCGCGACAAGATGGGGAGCAGCGAGGTGACGGGTTAGGTGGGGCAGCGAGACGCTCGGCGGCATGGAGAATCGCGACGGCGGGATGCTCGGCTTGGTCGCTGACCGGCACGCGCATGCGGCGTCACGACGGGCGGTGGCCACGAGGAGCTGGGCAGCGAGGCAACGCAGCAGCGACGGGCAGCAGTGGGATTCTTGCCTTGGCGTGCCGTGCGAACGACGACGAGCGGCAGCAGGTCAAGTGGCGTTGCTTGGTGCTGCAGCGGGGTGTTGGACTTGGAGAAAGTCACTGCAACGGAGGGCAGCAAGGCAGCAAACAGCGAGGAGGTGGCGTTGATTTGCAGCAGCAGCAAGGATGCCGGTGTAGAGCAAGAGGAAAGTGACATGGGCAGCACTGTGCTGTTACGAGAGGAAGAAAGAAGAAAGGCCAGCAACGATGATAGTAGCAGAAGCAGCAGCATGCATCAAAGTTGCCAGGAAGAAGACGACGCATGAATGGAGTAGCATCGAGCTGCTTGTGGGAAAAGAAAGGCGGAGCAGGCTGGTCGGCAGGAGAGAGAGAGCAGAAGGGCCTAGCCCAAGGGAAATTATTCATCTTTTCTTATTTACTTGCTTGCTTAGCTGGTTGATTAATTAGTCAACTAGCTGATCTGATCTTGATTGACCTCGCTTAATTAGAAGATGAAAACCGGGGCGTTACAGGAGCGGAGCGCCAGCATCGGCCGAATCGTGAGGTGGGTCGGTGAAGTGAACCCCACCCTAGATGCACTTGGGCTAAGTCCCATCCAGGTCATGGAGACCCCACCCTCACTCGGAGCTGTCCTCCCGGCGCTGAATTCCACCACCGAGCAACTTCGACGCATGGAGGCCGCCATCTTCGACCTCCTGGAGACAGAGGGACGGGCGATCGCCCGAGGGATGGCGGAGTACATCCTTACCTGCCTTCGGAGCCACTACCTCTCCTGCCCGATGACTCTAATTTTGGTCGGTCCGGTCCCGGCGACGGCGGCCACTGCACAGGAGAGTGTGCAAGAAGCAGCGGATATGGTGGCGACCCGTGTTCAGCGTCGTCCCGAACCTACAAAGGGAGAAGCTTCCTCCGGACCACAAGCAGAATAGAAGTAGTATTTTTTTGTTTGTTGTTTTTGTAATATAACTTTATGATGTAATGTATATTGTGTACATTAACTGTAATGCATCTAAGAGTTTCTTGCGTCCATATGTTGCGGAAAAAGCAAAAAAACTTAGCTGTTTTTCCAACTGCCGATCCTGTAATGTGTTCTCAAACGTTCCGAGGTCCCTTGACCCCTTGGGAGGTAGTCGTGATAGGTCGGGACTAGCTGCCATAGAACCAAGGTCCTGCATATGACTTAGGATCGACGCTTAGTAGACGTCCCCACGAGGTCCCGGACTTACCAGCGAGGGTCTTCTGAGTTGCGCAGCGAGTCAAAGCACCAGGGCCTAGGTTCGGGGATTAAAGGGGTCCCGGCCCCCGAGTCCGTGGTTCGAGGTACAATGGTACTCGCCCTAGGGGGGCAGGGCGTGTAGGCTTAGGGTGCAGAACCAGGCTAAGCGGCTACACAACCCTGGACCCCAGCAAAGAACGAGCACGCCTCCCTGGAGCCAGTTCCCAGGTGTCCGATTCCTTTTCTCCTGCGAAACAGAGGTCCTGGGACAGAGACACAGCGTAGCAACTCAAGAAAGGCCTCGGGGACGTCACAGATGTGAAAGACCACGTGGGGGGGTTAGTGTAGCGAGAAGCAAAGAAAAAATAGAATCGCATAAGACTCAAGGACACACTGAGAACAAATCTTTCCTTAATGAATTGGTACAGAAGAATTGTGCGATGTATGCCAGGGGCCGGGTTTACGAGGGCGGACCTCCACTGCCCTGGTACGCACAGTGATGCTACCAATTACAAAGGAAAAATTTCCCCTCAACTAGGCCCTAGGGATAGAACTTACAGAGGTGCTCAATGTTCCATGGATTGGGTTGCTGCATGCCTTCTTCTGTAGCAAACGAATAGATTCGGGTCGGCACACCTTTGTCACCTTGAAGGGCACCTCCCAGCTGGGGGAGAGCTTGTGCAGGCCCTCTCGGTTCAGGATTCGCCTTAGGACTAGATCCCCAACCCGGAGCTCCCTACTACGCACGAACCGTTGGTGATAGCGCCGGAGTGCTTGGTTGTACCGTACGTTTCGGACTACTGCTCGCCACCTTCGCTCGTCGACGAGGTCCACGTCTTGGTGACACTGCTGTTCCTGCAAGTCCTCATCAAAAGCTTGGACTCGTAGAGAGCCCATGGTGATCTCCGGGGGAAGGCACGCTTCGGCCCCGTAGACCAGGAAGAAAGGGGTTTCCCCAGTTGCCTGGCTGGGTGTGGTTCGGTTCCCCCATAGCACACTCGGAAGCTGATCAATCAATTTTGTGCCATGTTTCTTAAGATCGCAGTAGGTCCGAATCTTGAGCCCTCTGAGGATCTCAGCATTAGCCCGCTCAACTTGGCCATTGCTCCTAGGATGCGCCAATGAGGTGAAACAGAGCTGGATGCCAATGTCTTCACAGTACTCCTAAAAGTATTGGCTTGTGAACTGAGTCCCATTGTCGGTGATGACCCGGTTCGGGACCCCAAACCGGCATACAATTGACTTGAGGAAGGCAGTCGCTGACGCCTTGGTGATGTTGACCACCGGGGTTGCTTTCAGCCACTTGGTGAATTTGTCAATGGCGACGTATAGGTACCGGTATCCGCCAACGGCCCTAGGGAAAGGTCCCAAGATATCCAACCCCCATACAGCAAAGGGCCAAGAGGGAGGAATCATCTGCAGTGCCTAAGCTGGAGTGTGTATCTACTTTGCATGTAACTGGCATGCCTTGCAAGACGTTACCAACTCAGCTGCATCCTGGAGCGCTGTCGGCCAGTAAAAACCATGCCGGAAGGACTTACCGACCAGTATGCGGGATGAAGAATGACTTCCGCACTCGCCTCCATGGATCTCCGCGAGCAAGTCGCGGCCCTCTTCCTGGGTGATGCACCGCATGAGGATGCCGTTGGCGCCACGGCGGTAGAGATCCCCTCTACCACCGTGTAACGCTTAGCCATCCGGACTATGCGCTCAGCAGATGCTTGGTCTTCAGGAAGGAAATTATCTTTCAGGTAGTCCCGGACCTTGGAGATCCATGCATCAGGACCTTACTGAGAAACTGGGCGTGGCTCCCTGAGGTCTTCGGGACCCTCGAGGGAGCACACAACCCTTGGCAGGCTCCACGGATGGAGTGCCGTCGGGGCCGCTAGCTTCGAGGTGGTAGTCCGACCCCCTTCGCCCAGTTCGGCAGGCTGGGCAGAAGGCTTCAGCAGACGTCTTTCGAAAACTCCCTCCGGCACGGGTGCCTGAGTCGATGCGGTTGCGGAGAGTGCATCAGCTGCTGAGTTGCCTTCCTGTGGATCATGTTGCAGTTCCAGCACATCGAAGTCCGCCTCCAGCCTCCTCACATGAATGAGGTAGGCTGCGAGCTGGGGATTGTTGTAGCAACACTCCCCCCGGACCTGCCTGATGACGAGTTGGGAGTCTCCTTTGACTAGGAGCTCCCGGACCCCCAGGGACAGAGCCACCGTGAGTCCAAAGATTAAGGCCTCATACTCCGCCATGTTGTTGGTGGCCCCGAAGTCGAGGTGTACCATGTACTCCAACTGCTCGCCATGTGGGTCGATGAGGACCACGCCTGCCCCTGCCTTCTTGCTGCGGGCGGACCCGTCGAAGAAGAGCGTCCAGTGGGGTCCGGTGAACACCGGTGCCCTGGCTTCCAGACGTGGGGAGTCCGACCCGTGGTCCGGACCCCTTGGGACGCTTGGTGCTGGTGTCCATTCCACAACAAAATCAGCAAGGATCCGGCTCTTGATGGTGTGACGCGGCTGGAAGTCAAGTTGGAAACCGGCAAGCTCAGCTGCCCACTTGGCGATATTGCCCGTGGCGTTGGAATTGTGGAGCATGGCCCTTGTCGGTACATACGGACAGGAGTACCTCCTGCTACGGTGTCCAGGCCCTTAGCGTCTCACCATCCGTAATCTCCCCCTCATCTTCTGGGTGACGTGACGTACGGCCCGGGCCTGATAGTTGGGATCATGGTCTCCGGACTCTCCCCGTGCTCTTAGAGGTCCGGGGCCTCCATGTGCCCGTGAAGGCAGGGAGCCCTCGGGTAACCCCCGCGGACCCGGACTCCCCACGGAGGTTCGGGGCTGCCACGTGTGATGGCCAGACCATCACGGGCCAGACCGCTCCAACCGGCCTCAGGGTCTCGGACCCCACTCCCCCCGGGAAGGGGTCCGGTGCCGCCACGTGCTGCCCCTGCGGAGGGAGCGGGACTGGCCCTGCCACGTGCCTGTGGCAAGAGGCCCTTTGCGGGTCCCCAACCCACCTACCGGCATTTAATGCGGTAGCTGGACCGGGTACGCCCAAGTCAAAATGTGTGGCCTGCCACTGACACACGGGGCAGGTAGGCTGACACCACGGTAAGCCCGCCTGTTTCCAAGGCGGCGCGTCCCGTCACCGTATATTGTGAGCAGGCGGCGTACAGTCCCATCATAGCGCCGCACACGGCGTGATGATGGCCTGTAACAGGAGAGCCGAGGCGTGCGCTGCCACAGTGCATGCGGAGGTAACGGCGCGGCGGGTCAGCGCTGCCCTTCGCCTGACAGGATCTCACCCAACAGTGGCAGCACGGCACCACTGTTGGGTAACACTGACAGCAGTCACTGTGCTTGCAAGGCAGCACACGGCCATATCCTAGCTGTAGATACGCACGTCAACTTCCCGATTGAGAAGACTACGGAGAGGAGCTGGAGATGAAGGTCTCCATATCTCTTATAGAACAGGCTCCTGTTGGCCGGGCCCACCTGTCGGGGCCCCGTACAGTGTAAGCACTCCCCTTGGACTATAAAAGGGAGACTGCACTCGTTAGAAGATAAGGTTCAAGATAGACACACACGAACACAAGCTCGTGCTAAGTTCCATCCATACTTACACAATTAATACAACTCCCAAATGGACGTAGGGTGTTACGCTCCGGCGGCCCGAACCACTCTAAAATCCTTGCGCCCTTCCTGTGTTCATCCGCACATCGATCGAGCGCTACTAAGTCTCCTCCAAACCCATCCTTAACTAGGATTAGGCGGGTGCATTCCGCCACCTGGCTGGAGATTTCCTCCGACAGCCCTCAACGGGTAGGAGGTCACCACCACAATCTTGTGAGCCTGGAAATAATGACGGAGTTTCCTGGACGCAACAAGGATAGCATAAAGGAGCTTATACGTCTAAGGATACCTGGCCTTTGCCTCATGAAGGACCTCGCTGACATAATAGACCGGCTTCTGGACGGTCTTGACTTTGCCTGTCGGACCTGGTCCTTCTTCATGTGCTGGGGACTCGCTGGCCCCCAAGTCGCTTGGTGTTTTCTCGGGTCGGGACCCGACCGGACCTCCCGAAGCTGGGCCGGTTGACTCACTAGTAGAGGTCGGACCTCCTTCCCCAGTGAGAGAACCCGCAGGGGCCCCCTGCTGGAGCTGCTCAGACCTCTCAGCAACCAGCACCATGTTGATTACTTCAGTCGTTGTTGTAAGATAAAGAAAACAGTGTCTCACCTGGGTCCAGTGCAACCAGCACCGGCAAGGAAGTGAGGTACTGCTTCATCTCCTGAAAGGCTTGTTGTGCCTCTTCAGTCCATGCGAATGGACCGGACCCCCTCATCAGTTTGAAGAAGGGTAGCGCCCTCTCTGGCAGCCTTGAAATGAAGCGGCTGAGAGCTGCAAGGGACCCCGTCAGCCTCTGTACGTCCTTGAGGCGTGCAGGGGGTCTCATTGCCTCGATTGCCCGGATCTTATTTGGGTTGGCTTCGATCCCACGGTGGAGGACCAGGAAACCAAGGAGCTTACCTGCCGACACACCAAAAACGCATTTCTCGGGGTTAAGCTTGGTGGAGGTCGCGCGCAGCTTGTCAAAGACTTGAGCTAAATTTTCTAGGAGGGAATTTGATTCTCTAGTCTTGACAACGATGTCATCAACATACACCTCCACTATATCTCTAACCAAATCACCTAAAGTGATGTTCATTGCACGAGCAAAGGTGGGTAGTGCATTAAGCAATCCATAAGGCATCACTATATAACAATAGAGACCATCCACTGTTACAAAAGCAATATGCTTCCTATCATCCCCAGCCATTTTGATTTGGTGAAAACCAGAATAGGCATCTATGAAGGACAGCATATCACACCCGGAGGTGGAGTCTACAATCCGATCTATTCGTGGAAGTGGATAAGGGTCTTTTGGACATGCCTTATTGAGATTGGTGTAGTCGATGCACATCTGAAGCTTTCTGTTAGCCTTCGGGACCACAACTGGATTGGCCAACCACACTGGGTGGTAGACCTCCTCGATGAAGCCAGCCTGCAGCAGCTTGCGGACCTCTTCACGGATGAAGTTTTGCCGCTCGATGGACTGCTTGCGTGGCTTCTGCCGGATCGGCCTGGCGTCGGGGCGGATCTTCAGATGGTGCTCAATCACCTCCCTAGGGATCCCGGGCATCTGTGACGGTTCCCAGGTGAACACATCGACATTTGCCCGGAGGAAGGCGATAAGCGCGCTTTCCTATTTCTCTCCCAGATTCCCACCGATGCGGGTGGTCTGGGAGGCCTCCGCTCCAACCTGGATGGTCTTCACGGGAACATCGTCTGTATCAGACGGACGGACCTTGGGTGCCTTGGCCAGGGCCTTGGCACGCGAGGATGAGGGGTCGGACCCCTCGGCGCCGGCTGCGGGGGCAACTCCTGTTGCCAGCGCGTGGAGCTTTTCAACCGCCACGACGGCAGTAGCCCGGTCGCTCTGGACGGTGAGGACGCCTGCCGGAGAAGGCATCTTCAGGACCAGATACCCATAATGGGCCACGGCCATGAACCGGTACAGGGCCGGTCTGCCGATGATGGCGTTGAAGGGGAGGTTAACTTCCGCAACCTCGAACTGCACGTTGTCGGTGCGGAAGTTGTCCTCCGTCCCGAATGTAACCGGCAGGGAGATGGTCCCTACTGGGTACACAGGATCCGGGCCCACTCCGGAGAATGGGCACGAAAGATTCAGCTTGGACTCCGGGATCTGCAGGTGCTTGAACGCTGCGTAGCTGATGACACTGAGGCCTACACCTCCGTCGATCAGCACGTGGTGGAGGCGGACGTTGGAGATGGTGGGTGCCGTGACCAGCGGCAAGACACCTGCGCCCGCCATGGTCTCCGGGCAGTCAGATGGCCCGAAGGAGATGGTGATGTTCTTCCACCGCTGGTGGGGTGCCGCCTTCGGTGCCACCTGCTTCACCGAGAGGACTTCTCGGCGAAGGGTCTTGACGTCTCGGCGGGAGACGAGCTCCGAACTGCCACCGTACATGACGTACAGCTTCTTGTGGCACTCGTCTCCACCAGACTCGGAGTCGGACTGGTGGAAGAGACCCTTGAGATCTTTGTTGGGGGTTTGATACCCAACTCCCGCTCCGTCGCGGCTGCATCGGCATCGGAGGCTTTCTCCTTGCCGGACCGCCGCGGAGGGGAGGAGCCTTCCCTTGAGGCTTGGTTTTTCCTCTTGCTAAGGTGCTCCGCGAGCTTTTGGATCTCGCGGCACTCGGTGGCGCTGTGGCGAGCCCTAGGATGAACAGGGCATGACCCGGGGTCGGTGCGCTGTTGTCATGGGCGCTTTCCTCGGGAGTTTTGGCCCCCGGTCGTCGCAGCAGCAACGGCCGGACCCCCGATTCGTGACTTGTCAAAGCCACGGTTCTTCTTATTCTTTTTCTTGCCGCTGCCAGGGGCAGTGACACTGGGCCCGCTCGTCTGGGCGGGTCCTGCCTGGGTTGCAGAGTGCCATGCACGGCCTTCTGCAGCCCTGGCGCATTTGTCCGCCAAGGCGAACAAGGTTGTGACGGTTTCCACCTGATGAGTCGCCAGCTTCTCCAGCATCTTCTCGTCACGGACCCCCTGGTGGAAGGCCGTGATGATAGATGCATCGGAGATACGTGGGATGGTTCCACGCACCTTGGTGAAGCGGGAGATGAAGGCCCGGAGGGTTTCTCCGGGTTGTTGCCTTACAGCGTGGAGGTAGGCCTCCACACCATGCTGCTGGTACGCACTGGCGAAGTTCACCGTGAACTGTGCGCAAAGTTCACCCCAGGACCGGATGGTCCCTGGAGTGAGGTTCATGAGCCAAGTCCGGGCTGGCCCAGTCAAGGCTACATGGAAGTAACTTACCATGACAGCTTCGTTACCTCCAGCCGCCATGATGGCGGTGATGTAGACCTGCAGGAATTCTGACGGGTTGGAAGTCCCGTCGTACTTCTCCGCAGGTGTGGCCGAAACTTGGACGGCCAGGCGACCGCGCGAAGGTGGTCCGCGAGCGCTGCGCAGCCCACCCCGGACACCGATGTCTAGACAGGTCCCTGCGGCACCGATGCTACCGCAGCAAGTTCGGCATCGAGGTCACGACCCTTGATGTTGAGTTGGCGACCGCGCGCCCGCTCAATGGAGACACGGGCGTCCTCTCCTGCACGTCTGCGGTTGAGCTCCGCCCGAAGGTCCTCTGTCCGTGCACTCCTCACCGATGGTGAGTGCACAGAACCGGATGCGCCGCCCTGGCGACGGCGTGGCCTGGACACAGACCCCCCCCCCTGAGCCTGGAGAAGCCTGCGCCAGGTTGAGGAGGCGGTCGACGTTGTCACGCCATTGCCTCTGGGCGTCAGGCGAGGCCGCCTCATCAGGAGAGTTGCGAAGCAACTCCCTGGCTGCCACGAGCGGCCCGTTCGGTGCGGGCACCGATTGGGCCGCGGAGGCCCGCTCCGCAGCACGCGCTGCCGCCCTGGACGTAGAACGGCGTGAGGCGTGTGGCATCATGGATGCCACTTCCTCACCCAACAGGAGGTCGTGATGACCATTTTCCTACGCCATTGCAGTTTTGAGCTTCGACAAAGCGCCAACCAAACCTAGCCCCCTATCTGGCGCGCCAAATGTCGGAGGAAATCTCCAGCCGGGTGGCGGAATGCACCCGCCTAATCCTAGTTAAGGATAGGTTTGGAGGAGACTTAGGAGCGCTTGATCGATGGGTGGATGAACGCAGGAATGACACGAGGATTTTAGAGTGGTTCAGGCCGCCGGAGCGTAACACCCTTCGTCAACTTGGGAGTTATATTGTCTGTGTATGCCTGGATGCAACTTAGCTTGAACTTAGCTTGAGTTCTAACGGGTGCACTCTCCTTTTTATAGTCCAAGGGGAGTGCTTACACTGCGAGGGGCCCTGATAGGTGGGACCGCCCAACACGAGGATTTTAGAGTCGTTCATGCCGCCGGAGCGTAACACCCTACGTCCACTTAGAACTTGTATTGACTGTATATGCCTGGATGCTAACTTAGCTTGAGTTCTAACTGGTGCACTCTTCTTTTTATAGTCCAAGAGGAGTGCTTACACTGCATGGAGCCCTGATAGGTGGGACCGCCCAACAGGAGCCTGTTACATGAGACCGTCAAGGCCCAGCAAGTTTTGCAAAGAATTAAAGCCCAATAGTTGGTTACTTAATTGGGGCCCCAATTTCTGCAGAATCCGGCCCACGACATTTTTCCTGTACAAGCCTCATAAATAAAACCCTATACCCTCACCGCCGCCACCCTCTCCCCCGTTCCCCACCTCCTCCCATTCCCCCTCCTCCGAAACCCTAGCAATGGCGTGGCGCGGCCACGCCACACGGACCGTCCTCGCCGCCGTGCGCCGCCCGGCCGCCGCGCCAGCGGCCGCCCGCCTACGCGCCCCGCTCCCGTTCGCGGCCCCGCGCCGCCGCGTCCCGTCCGCCTTCACCACCTCCTCCGCCCCGCTCCCATCCGCGCGGTAAGCGATGGAGCGCTCCGCTCCTCCCCCCGTAGTGCATTCCGGTGGAGCGCTGAGGCGGTGATTCTGACTCGGTGGATGGTTTCGCGTGCGCAGGCCTCTGGCGTCGTTGATGGGGTCCCCGGTGACGGTGGCGGCGGTGATGGCGCGCCTCACGGCGCACCCGGGGGCCAGCGCGCGGGCGTGCTGCGAGCTCTCACAGGGTAACATTCTTCCGCCACGCTTGTTAAGATCGCTGATCAAGCTGGTAGTCGTGTTGCTGCATGGTGTATTGTCACTTGCATTGCATAATCTGACTTTAAAGACTGCACCTTTAATACCACCTGGATAGATGCCGCGCCGAATTTTTGTGTTGCAGCGTTGATCTGTGCTTGTTTCTGTTGATAGCCTGCGAAATTCACTTGGGCTACTAAATGGATGTCTGTTATAGATCCATTTAACCACTGAATTGTTTCATGGTTTGAAACAAGTGTGGCTTAGGAATAGAATGTGGTGGTAGTTAAAGTGAATCTAGTTATGTTGTTGATTGCATGGTATTTGAATAATAGGAATTAGGATCATAAAACTACAGTAACTAATAGAAACTTAGCTGCCGCTTTTAAAGTTGAACTTCAAGCAATGCAGGGCTGCGCTAGGGGTTATTGCAATGCGTGCTTTATTTTCTACTCTTATAACAAAATCAAGTGGAGCTGATTTAAGGAGATTAAAATTGGGATTTTATAGGGAGTGGGAAAGATGGTTGATGCTGGAGGCTGTACAACTTGATGGGGACCTTGCTCCTAGAATGATGTAGGTCCCCCTTCTCCCAATTCTTTTCCCCATTTACCCATTGAATCCTCAATTACACGAGTATATTTGACTAGTTGTAAGTTGGGAGTTATTCTGAATATAGGAAGTACATTGAGTGCTGCTTTGGCTGTTAGAACACTATTGCTTGGATGCCTTGCTTGTGTTATGATTCTTCACTAGCCTTTGTGTATTGCATTGCATTCCTTTTATCATCATTCTGAAGCATGAGATCCCTACACTGATGCAGATTTATCTATATCTGGCATCTAGAGTTTGGTTTTATGCTAATTTGAACTAAATTTGCTCCATTGCACCACTGTTCCTTTGTATTTGTACTCGAATAAGATAAATATTTGCACAACATTGAAACTTTAGTTGATTGAGGGTATGGTTGGGATTTGTTAGGAACTGGAAAGGATGGGTGATGCAAGAGAGGCCATTGTAGAGCCTGCCAAAGGTGCTGATTTGAAGCATGTACTCTTTTGGTAATCCTGTTTTTCTCATTCATCCTAAGCCGGACTTTTGACAGAACTGGACCAATTAGTAATTCACTGTGAAACATTTCAGATTATAAATGACAAATCAGAATCATTCTGTAGTGCCAACGCCATAAGTCATGCAACCTATGTCTAATATCCTATTTTTTGTTGGATATCTATTGCTTTTTTGTGTTTATTTTCTGCCAGAAAGCGTGGGAGAGCTGTGTTTCAGTTCGTTATAGAAAAAGAAATACTCAATGGTCTATAGGATCCAGTTCAAAACATCACATGTTAAGGAAAAAGCAGATGTGCCACGCACCAAATAGCCATGACCAAAACATGACCAGATCAGGCGCTAGCTTTTCCATTCAGCCAGCAGCTTCTATAGCTGCATAGCTCCTGCAGCTCGCCACAGGCTTCCTTCCTCCACTGATCTCATTCCCCCACTAGGGTTTGCTCCTTAAAAAAGCAATTGTTCCTATGTTTCCAGAGTTCTTGAGTGATGAGTGTATTCAGTCCTTTCTGTTGCTCCTTGATTACACATGAAGGTTGCCCTCCTTTGCTGGTGTCTAATATAGTTCCAATTGTTTCAGTCTTAAAATTTATTTTCTTTGACTTAGTTTATTTGAGGTTTGTACTGTTTCTGTCAGTGTGGTACTTTGTCTTGATTGCTCAAATGTGGAGCAACAAGAATCTTCTCTCCTGTTCGTATGCTTACTGTGTGCCCTGATTGGTTCCTATTTGTGCCTTGATGTTTCATTTTTGTATTTCCGAGCCCAGAAGCTTTTTCAAATTTCTCCATTTGCAGTTCTTGACTTCACATAAATTTCTCCATTTGCAGTTCGTTATCTCATATTATTACAGTAAGGTCGAAATTTTCCAAGCCTTTGCTTATCATGTGATGCTGCAATTTTGCAGGTACTTGAAGCTGTTGTGTAGATTCCATCCTTTTGAAAGGATAAAAGAGATATCTTTTGGAAAGCTATTCTGGCATTTCATCTACTGCAAAGTTAGATGACTTTACCCAGCATTAGCCAGTTTCCTCCTTAGGTTTCTAGATTAGACTGAAATAAATTTTATGCTACATGGCATGGCGTGTGCCCGTGGACTTGTATTTTCTTTCTACGGTTTGTGATGTCATACGTCTGCTGAGATTCTTTGGTGTCAAATTTCAGTTGACCTGTTAAATTATAGTGTTACTACCGCCTTTGTGTACCTTTGCATGAGGTGTCAGCGCAGTTTGCATTATCATCTGGAGTTGCTTATCATTCGTTGATGAGGGCACAAATCTGGGATCTGCATTTTGCCCCTCCTGAGATATTTTACTGTCCCATATTGCTTAAAGTCAGTTGTTGGCCTCTGAAAAGTTGTCTCCAGAAATACTCATGGGTGACGAAACCATTTGCTTTAGAGTTCATGATATCATGGCAGGCACCAGTGCCTACTTTGAGTTGAGTTCTTCAGTGGCACAGACGTACATAAAATACAGCACAAAGCTACACATGATACAACATAGCAAACTAGGATACATGAACTTAGGCCACCAGGACAAGCCTTCCATCAACCTTCCTGAGGACATGGACAACCATTGTTGTCATCCTCGCGCCTTTCATCAGCTCAAAGATGCAGATGTGATCCTTGCGCAGTCTGTTGTCGCGGATGAACTTGACCCAGCGACGGCAGTTGAAGCCTCTGGTGTGGCTCGCATGGTAGTACCTGACATACCACTTGTCTTTCCTCTTTGGTCTGAGGAGCAGGATGTCATGGGATCTTCCCTCAAGGTGATCTGCAGCAAATCCATGGTGGATGGTCTGCATTGCAAATGCATAACTGATTCAGCACTGACTGCATAGTTAACGATAGAACAAATGTAGGAACACAGCGCACATTGCAGTCAGAGTGCCAGACATCAGCTACAAAGTTCACAATACTAAATACTGATTATGTAAACCTCTAAAGAAAGACTGCAAATGGAAGTAACCAATTAAGTACAAATTAGTAAAGATGAAACAAATATCTAAGCAATTGTGATCCTAATAGTTGAATATATGAACTGACCAGCAAGTTGTTCTTGTGCCCAATATGGGTCTTGTGCAGGACAGCCACAAATGCTGGATTGCCTGGTTGAATCGACGCCAAACCAAATATCTGATCCCGTTCATCACCAGTTAGGTTGCTGGCAGACCTTGAATAATAGTAGTTGGAATCGAAAAGCCTGTCGCCGCTCTGCTCTTCATTGCTGATGGGCTCTGGCTTGATATGGTAGCTGCCACTGCTTGGAGATTCAGGCTCTTTCCCTGTAAAAAAATGTGACCGAGTAAAACACATTATCGATCGCACATGATGAAAGCTGTATATAAACTTAATGAGTGCACGCAGCTTTAACCCAGTGCTGTCAAGCTTCAAAACAGATGTCTGTGAGGATACCACGGATATGTACTGCTACTTACTTGGTTTAGTCTTGCCACTCATCTTCTTTGAAGTAGATGCCTTGTGTGGGGATCCAATGAGGCGCAACGGCATTCTTAAATCATCTGAATCACTTAAAATGCAGTGCTCAGCGTGCTGATCCACTATGCCATCCAAGTGCTTGTGCATACAAGGACCCTTTTTACTGGTGAAGAAACAAGGCACTTTCTCGCAGCCACTGGCGTCGAAGATCTGGACATCAAAGGAGTATTTGCCACTGCGTGTGAAGATGAGGAGGTCATTCTCTTGCAGCTCATTTGCTTTGGCAAAATTATCCCATCCCGACATGAACAACAGCTCATCAGCATTCTTGGCAACCTCGATGAGCCATGTTTCGCCGCTGGGTGCTTTCAGGTTTAACCCTTTGGTGATCTGCCCATTTAGATTACTCACAAACTTCCTTGGTATGCTCTAAGGTAAAAACAGGAGGCAGATAATACAATTAGGTTGCCTTTAGGGGAATATGGTGTCAATAACTTGATTATATGTCTAATATAAAGAAATCCATGTCCAATTAGAAAATCAGTGACTAATGTAAACTATTTATAACTGTTCATATAAAAAAGAAGTTTCCATAGACTCATCCTTGAGGGTATAACATAAAACCACAAGTGTGTCCTTTTTTGTCACACATATCCAGCAACAAACCAGAAAATATTCTCCAAATTTGCACAAGCACAGTTAAGTAATGCACAACATGAACAGCTACCAACTAGGGAGGACAATGGATACTTACAATGCTCTGTGCAAAATCCCCGGTCATGAGCTTGAAGAAACGGACCTTGCTTGCGCCCATGTGTTTCAGGTAGCAGTGCTCTTGCCACTTCCTGCAGCTCTCACACCACTGGTGAATCATCTGCAATGCAAAAACAGAGCATCGTCACAGCACAAATCTTGCAAAGTTTCTCTTAATATATATTTGTCGCGAATCATTCACATTTGATGGATAGAAGGAGATGAAGATAGAAATAGTACTCACCTTGCTCATCCTGCATTCTCTGGAAGGCATAGATGCTCTCTGTTCACCTTGATGTTAACGAGGGAGTATTTTGATGGAGGTGAGAGGAGTTGTCACTGGTTACTGTGAGATTGGACATATGCTTTGGTTGGAGGCTGGTGACCAACTGTTCATGTACCTTGCCCTTGGTCACTGACAAGCGGGTCAGGGTAGCTGATGCACTTGGATTCTTCCTTTTCATTGTTTTGGGCGATGAGCACTAGGGTGTAGTTTGCCTCATCTTGGGGGAAGATAAAGTTGGCAGTAAGTGCGGAGAACAGTGAACAAAACTTTATTTCCTTTTGGTGGTACTTCTGGGAAGAAAATAAGACATTTGGTTTAGCTGCTATCAGCACACAACTATTTCAAGAGCTAGGTTGTCACGATATGATTGTTTCGAACAAGAATTAAGCAAAATCAGTGTGAGTTTAGATAATTGCTTGACCAGAGCTGTTCAATATTCAGACTTATATTTAGTTTATTTACACAGCGTCACCAAGAGATAAGGCTCCATTATCCTAAAACCAAGCTGAAACCTACCAGCTCAGCTGAAACTTCAGAGTGCCAGCACATGCCATGTCACCATTCCAGAACTTCAACAGCTGCACGCATCAATCACCACATAGAAATGAAACGGAACTCACAGCAATGCATGAGAAGCACATCACTGCAACGAATTCCACCATGGTTTCTACACAATCAAGCTTCCACTGAACTTAGAAACTTCCTATAGAACAAACACTTCTGAACCGAGTACAATAATTTTCAGCAGAAGGGAGAACTGAACAGGGCACAAAAGCACAAGCCATAACCTTAGGGCACCATTTGCTTAGAAACATTTACATTACACAGGTCACAACTTGTTCTAGCAGCCATACTCCTGCATCAAGAACTTAACTTACAGGATACAGAAGTGCACTTGCTACAAAGCAAGGCATATTGCTAGGCACTTCAAGTTTAAGTTTCCAGTGCTACTCTTACATAGTACATACTGCAGAAACTTCACCAGTACAAGAGCACATCCTACATGCCAACTCTTGGGAGGATACAACACAACTTATCCCACCAGAATAAACCGGTCACTGGCCTTTCTGATGACATGGACGGCCATTGTCACCCTCCTTTTGCCTTTCATCAGCTCGAAGACGCAGATGTCACCCTCGCAGAGCTTGTTGTCGCGCACAAACTTGAAAAACGCCAAGTTTTGGAAGGATCGCATGTAGCACGAGTAGTAGTAGCTTACGAGCCACTTACCTTTCCTGTTTGGCCTATGAAGTATGATATCATGTGATCTTTTATCGAGATGATCAGCAGCAAATCTACAGGGGATGATCTGCACATTAAATTGGCTATCTCAGCATTGTACGGACAGAGCATGATCTGATAATATGACATCATTTTATCGAATTAAAGCGTAGATGAAGATATCACCCATAAAAGTAGAACAGACACATATTTACTGTGAGATTAAGATTTCCTTATAAGCAGTATGTTAGGGTTGCAAATATTCAATTCTTGGGATATACAGTTAGCTGCATTGAGGTAGCTGAGGATTTTCAGTATTGGCCATTGTCAGATTGGCAGGACACAAATGACCTAAATAGCTGCCATTTGGTAGTTTCAGAAAGGCAAAATAGGCATTTTGGTCCCTCAACTTTATCCCAAGGTTCAAGTCCGTCTCCCAACTTTTAAATTGGCCTTGGCTAATATAGTCCCTCAACTTTTGTTTTGAGGTCAAACTCGTCCTTAAGCTGATATTATACTCCATAATAACCTAAGATAAATGTAAAAAGTCCTTTTTACCCTTGGTTTTTCTTTTTCCCCTCTCCAATTTCCACTTTTACGTGTCACTGTTCGCTCAATTTTTCGCAACATTTTATACGGTGGTACGTAGTTATGCAATAAGAAGTTTTAGTTTTACTTTCCATGCGTCCGCAATACAATATGATGCATGGGTAAATAAAATTGTATGTTCCAAATTAAACACTTGTGATGTTCAGCTCCTAAATGAATTTAGAAGGGAAAGGAGGCAAGGGCAAAGAAGACTTTTTGTAAAAATCTCATGTTATTACAGAGTATAATATCAGCATAAGGATGAGTTTGACCCAAAAATGAAAGTTGAGGGACGATATTGGTCAATCTGAAAGTTGAGGGATGAACTTGACCCTCGGATCAAAGTTGATGGACTAAAACGCTTATTTTTTCCTTTTAGAAAAGTTGTGGCTATTGGCAAATTTTCACCATACTAGCTACCATTTGAAAGAGGAAAGCTTCTAACAAATCAAAACGTTAACAACCTACAAAGAAATCAGGACTTTCATGTAGGTACTGTATTCAATCATTTCACTTACTCTAGTTGAACGGATAACTCACCAGAGAGTTCTTGTTGCGCTGAATGTGCTTTTTCTTCAGAACTGTCACAAAAGCAGGATTGTTTGGTCGGATGGAAGCCAAACCTATTATCTCCTCCTTTTCCTCATCTCTTAGTCGGTTGGCAAACATCGAGTAGTAGCAGTTAGAGTTGGCACATTCGTCATCACTATCCTCATCACCGATTGCAGAATGATTGACAATAAAGTTGCTTGTGTTTGGATTTTCAGGCTCACCTGACAAGAAAGATGCACATTATGTATATCAGCTCACATATATTGAAAAATGATCAACACCAACATATATTAAGATTTAAGACATGCCATGTGCAAATTATTCAAAACAAACAAAACATGCCTAGTGATGCACTGCAAACTTGTATTACTTCTACTCACTTGGTTTAGTCTTCCCACTTGATTTCTTCGAAGAAGAGGCATTGTGAGGGGATCCAACCAGCTGTGACGGTGTAGTAGTGTCCTCAGAATCATTCTGAGAGTAATGCATACCATGTTGACCCGCGATATTATTGACATGTTTGCACATATCAGGACCAATTCGGTTGCCAAAAATAGAAGACACTCTCTCACAGCCACTTGCTTCGAAGACTTGGACCTGAAAGGAAGAGTTACCACAGCATGTGAAGAGAAGGAGATCATTCTCCTGCAGTTCATGAGCCTTAACAAAATCCTCCCATCCTGACATGAGGAACAGTTCATCTCCACTCTTATCTACACTGATGTGCCATGTTTTGCCACTGGGCGCTTTCAGCTCAAACCCTCCAGTGATCTGCCCCTTGAAATTCTTTGTAAACTTCTCTGGTATGCTCTAAAGATGAAAACATAAAAAGTGACCACTCCTTGATTATATAGTTAAGTTTCAGATGATGACAATGTAGTAATTAGGGCAATATTTGCTTCATAATCATCTATAATAGAAATCTTGACCCCCCGAAAAACCAACAAATATCTTGAAAATTAATGAAACAAGCTTGCCATATAATGAACGGCAGAGCTCCTGCCGTATCTTTTGAAAAAAAAAAGTCTAACTGAAACCTGGCAAGTGTATATAGGATTAATATCACAATTATATTACTTACAATATATTTGCCATCTAACAAGTGCTCCTAGCCTCCTAGGTATGATAATATTTGGGCCCATATATACATGAGATTTAAAGCAATATATGCGTCCATTACTCCTTTTACTGTTTAAGCTCCTTTCAGTAACATATCTCCATTTACAGGGATAGCTCACTAGTGCTCACCACAATCACAAGTTTCAAGAGCTAATAGAAGCACAGCTTGTAACCTTGTATAAGAAATGTACCCTCACTCTACTTGACTTTGTGGTTTCAACATTGACAAATGGTCTTGTTGGACTATTTCATTTCCCCCCTGTTATTTGTTATTAAAAGTTACAGGGAAAATTGAATTAATGAATACTTGCAATGATAGGTCTGCTACTAATTACCATTTTGACATGACAGATGCACACACATTTTTTTCGTTGCCAAAATTTGTAATGTTTTATTGTTTTAAGCATATTTTCTAGAACATCTGTTTTAGAAAACAAAAGTAATGTAATATTTTAAGCATGTTTTCTAGAACTTAGCAGTGGAAGATTTGCCTTAAAAACAAACAGAGTAGTAGGCTGTGGACACTTACAGTGCCCTTGGCAAAATCTCCCGTCATGAGCTTGAAGAAGCGGATCGTGCTCACATCCATGTGCTCCCAGTAGTAGTGCTCTTGCCACTTCCTGCAGCTCTCGCACCCCTTCTCAACAATCTGCCGGAATGCAATCACACAACACTGTCAGAACTCACAACACAGATATTTCAGAGGATCAGATACAGAGGGAGAGAAAAATAGAGTTTTACTGAAGCTTGGCCATGTTCTTGTTGCATCTTGCGAGCCTGAGCTTCCGAGGTGAAGCTGGCCCCCCTCTTCTCGATGTTAACGAGAGTAGTGTGTGTGTGTGTGTGTGTGTGTGTGTGTCTGATGAGGGTGACCAGAGTGACTTCATATACAGCAGAAAGTTTTTCTGAGACAGTACACCACCAAGTCGAGTACAGCAAATTCTCGTGGACCAGGCGTTCCTAGACCTAGGTCACTGTGATGAGCGTCACCACGGTAGGTTCACCATGGCAGAGCGTTTAACTCATCTTGGACAGCGGTAAAAGCAGACAGTAGGTGGAGTGAAGCCGTGAACAAGATTCGTCTCGTCTGTCGGGTTGCGAGCTGAATAGTGTCACACCATTCTGCTCGGTTGCTCGTATACTGTTTCCTTTGTTCAGTTGTTCTGGGACAACAGTATCAAAAGATTACTGTATCAGTAAAAAGATTACACAATCTGCTGTAAGACTTCTTCTGCTTCCTTCTTATATGAATTAGCAGTGCTCCTGCTTTCTTAAAAAAAAAGATTACTGTATCAGGGAAGCCGAGACGAGTGAAGTGTTACTATGATCTGTGGCAGTTGCCTATTTAGCTGCTAAAGATACTACCAGCTTTGGAGAAACTTTCAGTCAAGGGTCTGAAATCTGAAGCTAACCAGAGCCGCACGTTTGCCTACGAGCTAACATTGGAAATTCCATAACTTTTTATGAGAGTTTAAATGAAGTTAAATTGTAGTGCTCAATATCTGGTTTATCAGTTCTTTTTTTCACTTGAAACCATCCAACCAGTACGCCATCACGTACCAAAGCCACCGTTTCAGAACTTCCACAAATGCAGATGAAAACAGAGGCCGCAGCAACCACTAGAGACTAGAGAGTGTAGACAGTAGCACTGCACAAATTGAAAGCACAAGCCACCATACCATCAATTGGTACTATTACCATAGAAACATTCACATTCACAGATCAAACCTTGTTCATTCACAGATTAAACCTTGTTCTGGTACCCACACGGCAAACTGCTTCAAGAGGTTACCTTACAGGAAACAAAGTGCACATTCCATGCAAGGAGCCAAGGAGAACTAGCCACACTAGGCACTTCCAGTTTCAGTTTCCAGTGCTACGTCTACATAGTACATGCTTCAGAAACTACACCTGTACAATTATCAGAAACTACATAGTACATGCCAACTCCTAGGAGGATATATAGAACAGTAACTTAGCCTACCAGAACAAACCGGTCGCCAACCTTCCTGATGACATGGACCCTCATTGTCACCCTCTTTGCCCCTTTCATCAGCTCGAAGACGCAGGCATCTCCCTCGCGAAGCTTATTTCCATGCACAAACTTGAAAAACGGCAGGCTTTGGAAGCCCCGGGTGTAGGTCTTGTAATAGTATCTGACAGACCACTTGTCTTTTCTGCTTGGCCTACAAAGTATGATCTCTTCTGTTCTTTCCTGGAGATGATCAGCAGCAAATCTACTGGGGACGATCTGCACACACGAACGTCGTGATCGTGTCAGCATCATTGGATTGCGTACAGTGATATAGTAATGTCATGATATCTACAAATTCTGTATAAATGGAGACATCAGTCCATGTAATATGTATACATGGAGGACCCTGTTTCAGACAAATTGCAGCTACTGTATTTGACAGAGAAAAAGTTCTCTCTAATTCCTATGAACAGATTTCATCAAAACATCCTATGAACAGATCAACTACCGGCAAATATTACATGGGTGTAAACTTTCACAAGTCAAGAATTTTATGTAGGTAAATAATCTCACTTATGATTAAGTTACCAGAAAGTTGCTCCTGCGTTGACAATGGCTCTTCTGCAGAACAGCCACAAATGCAGGATTTTCTGGTTGGATGGAAGCCAAACTGAGAATGTTCTCCTTTTCCTCCACTGTAAACTGATTGGCCATCCTTGAGTAGTAGAACTTGGAGTCGGCATACATGTCATCACTCTCCTCTTCCTCAATCCCTTCATGTTTCACATGATAACTGCTGCTGTTTAGGGATTGAGGCTCTTTTCCTGCAATGAAAATGCACATAATGTATATCAGCTTAAAATTAGCTAGTTGACCAAGCAAAACATCACTGATGGTGAAGAAATTAAGGTCTTCTATTTAGCTTGACAGTGTTAAACTGGAAGAAGCTTGACAGCTTGTAATGATTCTACTTACTTGGTTTAAGCAAAATCTTAAATGAGAAGGCATATATTGACATATCTCAAATTATAATTGCTAGTGATAAACAGACACTGTCAGTGTTAAACTGGAAGAAGCTTGACAGCTTGTAATAATTCTACTTACTTGGTTTAGTCTTGCAGTTATATTTCTTTGAAGTAGAAGCCATGTGTGTGGAGCCAACCAGCTGCGGCGCCATGCTAGCCTCCTCGGAATCGGTTAGAGTGTATGGCTCAGCGTGTTGACCCGCTGTATCATTCAAATGTTTGTGCAGATTAGGACCAATTCTGTTGGCGAAGAGGGAAGACAGTTTCTCGCAGCTACTCGCTTCGAAGATCGAGATCTCAAAGGAAGAGTTGCCTCTGCATGTGAAGATAAGGAGGTCATTCTCCTTTAGTTCATGAGCCTTCACAAAATCCTTCCATCCTGACGTGAGGAGCAGCTCATCGTCACGCTTGTCCACGCAGACATGCCATGTTTCACCACTGGGCACTTTGAGGTCAAGCCCTTTGGTGATCTGCCCATTGAAATTCTTTACAAACTTCGCTGGTATGCTCTAGAATGAAAAAAGAATGAGGACCAATTACTCACACTGCTAATATTTTTCAGAGGATAATGCTGTAATAGCTAATAATGTGAGTAACAACTCATTGCTCGATAATCATTAATCAACCGATAACTGTTAGAATTCTCTGAATTAACTGGCTGCGATTATGCAAATGAATATAAAATTATTTAAGACCATCTTTTTTTTACTCGCTGTAAGCAAAAGGTATTCATACAAGTATTAGAACCCGTAGTATGTCCTTTACTCCTTTTGTTGAATGCTGACTCCTTGAGTCCTTTCAGTAACACAACACCACTTTAGCATTCACGATGTAATAGTAGTATCTTCTCTTTTACTATATGTAGGTAAAATCATTAAGAAAAAGAAGTGAAATACAAGTACCTGTCACAAAACGTACTGATACAATTTTCAAATGAAAAAGCCAAATATTTTTGTGAAATCTGCAAAAGCTCTACGATCTCCTTTCTGAACAACATATATAAGAACACAAAGCAGTCATTCACTTGACAGGGTTCTGGGGACAGTGGACACTTACAATGCCCCGGACAAAATCTCCGGTCATGAACTTGAAGAAGCGGATCTTGGTCACATCCATGTGCTCCCGGTAGTAGTGCTCCCGCCACTCCCTGCAGCTCTCACACCCCTTCTCAACCATCTGCCAAAATCCAATCACAAACACTGTCACAGCACAAATATCTCACAGGATTCATATGCGCAGAGAGAGTTTTCCTGACCATGCCCTTGTGGCATTCTTTGAGAGTGTCTGAGCTTCCGAGGTGAAGCAGATCACCTCTCCTGGATGTCAACGAGAGCGTGTGTTTTGATGGGGATGGCAGGGGTCGTTGCAAAGCTTTGATGAGGATGGCACCTACAAGTTCAGTAGAAACTGCTAGGCCAAACGTTCATGGACCTTAGTCACTGAGAGGTGGGGTCCACGGTCGCAGGTCCACCAGGGCGGCGTTCGTCTCATGGTCCCATCTCGGCCGTAGTGGCAAAGATTAGCGTTCCCTGTCAGTAAGTTGAGTGAAGCAGTGGACAAGATTTTTTCTCCTTGCGTTTGCTTGTGAGGTGGACTGAAAACAACAGTGTTCTGTTCTGTTCGGTTTCCTGCAGCATCTGACTATTTCAAGACTTAACTTGCTACACGATCAAGAAAAAAAAAAAACTTGGGACACTGTCGACCGGAGTTGGGTCATCAAACATACAGAGATTCTAAAACAAGTACCAACTTACCAAGTAGAGTAGAAAAAAAAGCAAGAAATGCACGGTGGATCTACACCATTTCAGAACCTTCACTGTTCAATGGCAACGTAAGCTTTTATACAATTTGGAAATTATCTTGCTCAATCATATTGTAATCCAGGCAGTTGCTGCAACTGAACGGTCGTGTGTTTTTTTCTCTAAAATGCTTGCCATCCTCAAGGTGTCCAGTGCTAAAAGTATGTTTGGATCCGAGTACTTTTCCCGTCACAATGAGTCTCCTCCGTAGCTTTGTTTCACTTGAATCGGATTGGAGGTACGGTTACGGGAGCTTTTTCATACCTCGCCCCGTGTCACTGACAGGGGATTGTGATGATTCCAGAGTGCAGGAGCATACGTAAAGGCTTTAATTTAAATAGACGGTGCGCCGACTACTTCACTTTTACCTGCGGTACCTACGGCATCCCTGTGCGGTAAGACACCACCCTGCTGTGCCAGCAGCCATATCTCCACTCCTTTCCTTAGGACTAGATCACATCAGATATTTAAACACTAATTAAAAATATTAAATATAGATTAATTATAAAACTAATTGCATAAATGGAGACTAATTCGCGAGATGGATTCATTAAATCTAATTAGTCTATAATTTAACAATGTTGTGCTACATTAAATACATGCTAACGATGGATTAATTAAGTTTAATAGATTCGTCTCATGAATTGATCTTCATTTATACAATTAGTTTTATAATTAATCCATATTTAATACTTCTAATTTTAATTGGTGTCCAAATATCCTATGTGACGGACTAAAGTTAGTTAAGTAATCCGGATTGTCGGAGTAAATCTCCAGCCGGGTGGCGGATTGCACCCGCCTAATCCTAGTTTAGGAAGAGTTTGGGGGAGACCTGGCAGCGCTTGATCAAAGGGCGGATGAACACGGGAAAGATACGAGGATTTATAGTGGTTCGGGCCGCCGGAGCATAATACCTTACGTCCACTTTTGATTTGTATTGCTTGAGAAAACTTGGAAAAGCTTTCTGTGTGTGTGACTTGTGAGAGCTTGTCACTCCCTGGAGCTTGTGTTCTAACGAGTCCACTCTCCCTTTTATAGACTAAGAGGAGTGCATACACTGTGCGGGGACCCGACAGGTGGGCCCGGCCAACAGGAGCCTGTAATATGAGTGATATGGAGGTCTTCCTCTCCATCTTCTCTCTGTAGTCCTCTCCATCGGGAAGTTGATATGCGTATCTACAGCCAGGATATGGTCCTGTGCTGCCTTACCGGCACAGTGCCTGCTGTCAGTGACTACGCACAGTAGAAGACGTGCTGTCACTGTAGGGCTAGAACCCTCTAACAGGCGAAAGAGCTGTGTTGGCCCGCCGCGCCATCGCCTCCGCACACACTGTAGCAGTGCACGCCTCGGCTCTCCGACAGCAGACCATCATTATCGACGCGCGCGGCGCTGTGAGTTGACTGTACGCCGCTTGCTCGTGCACAATGCACAGTGATGCGACGCGCCACCTTGGAAACAGGCGGACTTACCGTGGTGACAGCATACCTGCCCAGCGTGTCAGTGGGCAGGCCACGCCCTGTCTTGGGCATGCGCCGCCCACCAACCACCGCATTTAATGCAGTGGTTGGGCTGGCACCCCATGGGAGGCCTCTGCCGCGAGCACGTGGCGTCCCCTTGGCAGCTTGAGGCGGCACGTGGCGGCACCGGACCCCTTCCCGGGGGAAAGGGAGGTTCAGGCCCCCGAGGCCAGTCCGAATGGATAGACCCAGAGGGGTCTGGCTCACACACGTGGCGGCGCCGGACCCCCTGGGGGGTCCGGGCCTGTGGAGGCCATTCCAGAGCACCCTGTCCTCGTGGGCACGTGGGGGTGCCGGACCTATATGAGCATGGGGGGAGGTCCGGAGACCATGATCCTAGCTGTCAGGACCGGGCCGTACGCCCCATCACCCATAGGATAAGGGCGAGGTCACGGATAACCTTGCGCCCATCTGGTTGGAGACCCTGCCAGACGACTTTCTGACAGACAGGGTTTGCGGAGAGGCAGATCTCCTCGCAGCGGGCCACCACGACCTTCTGGTCATTGAGCAACTCCTTGGCGATGATGGAGGATAGGCGGCCGAGCATGTGGTGGCGTGCGTCCACCACGATGCGCTTGGCGCACATGCTAGAGCCGGACACCATCGCGCCCTTACCTGTGAGGCGGCAGCGACACGCTGAGGGTCTGGACACCCTAGCAGGAGGTACCCCTGTCCGTATGTACCGACAGAGAGCCCCGGGCCCACCTCGGGTAAGGAACGAACCCGCAGGTGGGGTTATATCCCAGCGTTACGCCGGTGGACGGTTTGCGCTCGTCGAGAAGGGGTAGAAAAGACTTTTTCCCCTTGGCGGGATCCCCGAGGGGCCCGTCCTCCGCCCGCGCTCCGCGCGCCAGACGGTTCAGGTTCTTGTCTTATTCGAGCCCATCCCGCGGCTCTGGCGGTTCGGATTCCGCCTCCCCTCCCCCCCGCCTCCAGCGGCCACTCCTCTAACTGGAGGGACTGGGCCCACCGGTCATAGAGTGTGAGAGGAGGGGGCTTGGTGTAGGCAACCGTTCGGCTTCTCTTCGGTCGCTGCGGAGTTCGAGAGGGCGAGCAGCTTTCCTTAAAAGGCAGGCGCCGAAGAGGTCGGCTACCTTTTCGCTCTTGCCTTCTCCAGACGCCGCAGCGCCCCTTCGTCTCCGCACACACATTTGCAATCTGCTTTTTGCGCTCGGCATTTCTTCTCCTTCCTGCTCCCTTGCAATCCACCCCCCGCAATCGCAGCGACCATCGTGATGTCTTCTCTTCGTCATCCCCGCTGCTTCCAGCGCGAGATCCAGCTTAACTCGGTGCGCCGCCTTCTGGGATGGACCACGCCGGAGCTCGTCGGGAAGGTCCAGGCAGGCAAAATTCCCCTCAACGACCTGGCCGCGGGGGAGTTCGTCCTCTTCAACTCGTACGCCATGTGTGGGCTGGTGCCGCCGATCTCCTCCTTCTTCCTCCTGCTCCTGGAGGAGTTCGGCCTTCAGCTTCAGCACCTCACCCCCCACTCCGTCCTCCTCGTGGCGGTCTTCGCCCACTTCATGGAGATGTTCGTGGGGGTCCATCCCTGCACCGCCATCTTCAGGCATTTCTACGCCCTGGTCGGGTCAGGGAGGAGCAAGCGCGAGATCAGCGCCTACTACTTCCAGCTCCGGCAAGGGATTTCCGGCTCCTACATCAGCGCCTTCTCCAGCGCCAAGTGGGAGGATTAGCGTGACGGCTGGGTCAATGTTTCGACTGACACCAACGACCGCCTAGAGCTGCCGACGGAAGGGCCCCTCAGCGACCGAAGCACCTGGAAGGCCAAGCCGTCACTGCCGGAGGAGCTCGTCCCGGTCCTGAACCGGGTCAAGAATCTGGTGAGGGGCTACCTAACGTCCATGATGGTGCTGGGCGATTTCCTGAGGTGCCACATCGCCCCCCTGCAGCAGCGGTCCAGGGTGGCCTGCATGTACACGGGGCCAAACGACTGCTGCAGGGTCACGCGCGGGCCCGGCATAGACTTGACCAGGGCGGAGCTGGGGGCCTCGATCCGGGCGATGACTGGCGATACGTTCTCCCTAGAGTCGCTGGTCCTCCCGAGAGGGATCAAGGCCCTGTGCGAGGACCAGGCGATGCGGTCGGCAGTCCTGGAGTCGATGCCAACCCTCGACGAGGGTGGCCTGGCGGTCCGGCAGATAGGAGGTGACCCCAACCGTGGGATCCATATCCCCGGCACCTCGCCCGACCGCCAGCAACGCGCCGACCAGGGTCCCGGCGGGTCCAGCCACGGAGGTCCAGCCCCCGCCGGAAAAGGGAAAGGGAAGGAACCGGAGCCGGAGCGCCGCCACAAGCAGAATATGGGTGCCGCCACTAGCAGAATATGGGCGCCACCCCAACCCGGAGACACGACGAGGTGCAGGGAGCGGCCACCGCCCGGAGCGGCCAAGAGGAGGGGTCCAGGTCACGGAGGCTCCAGCACGGTGACGGCTCCTTCGTGGGGGAGCCGGCCCCCAAGCGCCAGAAGACGGCGGAGGCAGAGGGGCAGAGCAGCTCCCAGGCTCCACCACCTCCGCCGCAATGCCCACAGCCGCAGGCCACCACCTCCGCCGCAATGCCCACAGCCGCAGGAGAGGCCGGAGGGGGCGCGGCGGTCTTCTCCGGAGCAACAGATTCCACCACCGCCGCCAACAACGTAGCGCCCAGCGACGCCGCCACCACCACCATCACCAGGGCTGCATGCCCCGTCCCCGCCGCCGAGAGCGCCCTCGCGGGGGGCCGTTACCAGACAACCGGGGAGTCTTCCACGGGAAAGAAGGACCCCCCGATCACCCAGGGAGGTTGGGTGTGGCCTGACTTCAAGTAAGCAGTTTACTCAAGCTTTTCTCTGTTCCATTCAGTTTCCAGGTCCTAACCATGTTGGTGTGTGCCAGGCCCCTTTTTCCAGACATGCCCGCCGCACCTGTTGGTGATTCGCCGGCCGAGGGGTCCGGCCCCCAGCCAGCTCCATCTTCCTCTGCTGGGAAGTCGGCGACAGCACCAGCAGGGCCTCCGCCCCCGCCAACACCGGTAGAGAACGGATCCAGAGGTCCAGAGCCGGAGGTCGCACCCCCGGGGGCCGAAGTCGCACCCCAGGAGGAGGCCGCTCGACCTACTGCGACGGCTGAAGTGCCAGCTGCGGCGGCGGCACCAGATGCCATGGCGGAGGCCCCTCCAGCAGAGCTGGCTGCAGAGGAGGTTGCGACGGCGGCAGAGGCAACAGCGCCGGAGGTCGCAGAGGTCCCCAGCTCCGTCCCACAACCCGTGCAGGAGGAGGAACCGGAGGTGATGTACGGGAGGCACCTTCTTCCGAGCCCGGTGGAGATCCCTCTCCCCCGCCTCCTGGTCAAGGCCCAGCGGGTGATGGAGGAGGCAGAGACGGGCTTCCGTTGGGAGTGGGAAAGGCTGGAGGCGGAACGCCTTCGACTCTCCGACTGGTAGCACCGCCTGGGGGACCGCATCAAGACGGTCACCTCCCGCCACGCCGAGGAGCAAGCCCAGCTCGAGCAGGAGCGCGATGACCTGCAAGAGCAGTTGTAAAGGGTCCTCGAGCGAGAGGCGGCGGCTGCCTAGCGGGAGAAAGCTGCCATCTGGCGGGAGGCGATGGTCATCAAGTGGGAGCTCGCGATGGAGGAGAGGTCGAAGGTCGCCCTCGAGCTGACCAACCACGCCAAGGCGGCGCTGAAGCTGATCGAAGAGCAGCACGCCGCCCTCGAGGAACGGGAGGCAGCCGTGGTGAAGGGGGAAGCCAGCCTCGCCGTCCACAGGGAAGAGCTGGCGACCCGGACCCAGGGGCTCTAGGAGCAGGAGGCATCTCTCCAGAAGAGGGAGGCCAAGGTGGAGGAGTTCCTGGCGGAGTAGAGCGCCGGGATCGACCGGGTTGTGAGGTGGGTCGGTGAAGTGAACCCCTCCCTGGATGCTCTCGGGCTAAGTCCCATCCAGGTCGCTGAGGCCCCTCCTTCACTTGGCGCCGTCCTCCTGGTGCTGGACTTTGTCGCCAAGCGACTGCGACACATGGAATCCCCTGTCCTTGACCGCCTGGAGACAGAAGGGTGAGCGGTTGCCCGGGCGATGGCGGAGTACATTCCTACCTGCTTCCGGAGCCACGACCCCGCCATGCCGCTGACTCCAGTCCTGGTTGGCCCCGTCCGGGCGATGGCGACCGCTGCGCAGGAAGGAGTGCAGGAGGCGGCGGACACCGTGGCATCCCGCATCCAGCACCGTCCCGGACCTGCAAGGTGAAGGGATCCCTCCGGACCACCAGAATAATAGGAGTAGCTCCTTTTTTGTTGTTTTTGTAATGTAAAGCTGTGTACATTATAAGTTATATATTTTCTTTGTTATGTTATGAGTCTATTTTTGCGAGAAAACTTAGCTGTTTTTCCGATTGCTGATTCTGTCATGTCGTTTTAGGTCTGTCGAGGTCCCTTGGCCCCCTAGGAGGTAGTCATGATGAATCAGGACTAGCTACCATTAAACCGAGGTCCTGCACATGATTTAGAAACGGTGCTTAGCATCTTTCCCACGTGGTCTCAGACCTTGCCAGCGAGGGGTCGATTGAGTTGCATAGCAGATCAGAGCACCAGGACCTAGGTTCAAGGAGTGAAGGGGTCCGGGTTTCCGGGTCCATGGTCCGAGGTAGTATGGTGCTTATCCTAGGGGGGCAGGGCGTGTAGGCTTAGGGTACGGAACCAGGCTAAGCGGCTACACGACTCTGGACCCCAGCAAAGGACAAGCACGTTTCCTGAAGCCAGTTCCCAGAAAGCCGGTCCCTTCCCTCCTGTGAAGCAGAGGTCCCTGGGGCAGAGACACATCGTAGCAACTCAAAATAGGCCTCGGGCACATCATCGGAATAAAGGACCATGTGGGGGTTAGCGAAGCAAGAAACAAGGAGAAACAGAATCGCACAAGCCTTAAAGACATACTGAGAACAAATCCTTCCTTAATAAATTGGTACAAATAGAGTGTGTGATGTACGCCAGGGGCCGGATTTATGAGGGTGGACCTCCACCACCCTGGTCCGCACAGGGATGCTACCAATTACAAAGGAAAGAATTCCCTCTCAGCTAGGCCCCTAAGGGTATAACTTACGAAGGTGCTCAATATTCCACAGATTGGGTAGCTGCATGCCTTCTTCCGTAGTCAAGCGAACTGATCCGGGTCGGCACACCTTCATTACCTTGAAGGGACCCTCCCAGCTGGGGGAGAGCTTGTGTAGCCCTTCTCGGTTCAGGATTCGCCTTAGGACTAGGTCCCCAACTCGGAGCTCCCTACTATGCACGAACCATTAATGATAGCGCCGGAGGGCTTGGTTGTACCATGAGTTTCGGACTGCTGCTCACCATCTTCGCTCGTCGACGAGGTCCACGTCTTGGCGACGCTACTGCTCCTGCAAGTCCTCATCGAAAGCTTGGACTCGTAGTGAGCCCATGGTGATCTCCGGGGGAAGGCATGCTTCGGCCCCGTAGACCAAGAAGAAAGGGGTTTCCCCAGTTGCCTAGCTGGAAGTGGTCAAGATCCCCCACAGTACGCTCGGAAGCTAGTCAACCCATTTCACGCCATGTTTCTCAAGATCGCTGTAGGTTCGGATCTTGAGCCCTCTGAGGATCTCAGCATTAGCCCGCTCAAATTGGCCATTGCTCCTGGGATGCGCCATGGAGGCGAAACAGAGCTGGATACCAATATCCTCGCAGTACTCTTGGAAGTATTGGCTCGTGAACTGAGTCCCATTGTCAGTGATAATCCAATTCGGGACCCCAAACCGACACACGATTGACTTGAGAAAGGTGGTTGCTGACGCCTTGGTAATGTTGACCACTGGGGTTGCTTCCGGCCACTTGGTGAACTTGTCGATGGCAACGTAGAGGTACCGGTACCCACTGACGGCCCTAGGGAAAGGACCCAAGATATCCAACCCCCATACGGCAAAGGGCCAAGAGGGTGGAATCATCTGCAGTGCCTGAGCTGGAGTGTGTATCTGTTTCGCATGGAACTGGCATGCCTTACAGGACCTTACCAGCTCAGCTGCATCCTGGAGCGCTGTCGGCCAGTAAAAACCATGCCGGAAGGCCTTATCAACCAGCGTGCGGGATGAAGAATGACTTCTGCACTCGTCTCCATGGATCTCTGCGAGCAAGTCGCAGCCCTCTTCCCGGGTGATGCACCGCATGAGGATACCGTTGGCGCCACGGTGGTAGAGATTCCCTTCCACCACCGTGTATCGCTTAGCCATCCGTACTATGCGCTCAGCAGATGCCTGGTCTTCAGGAAGGAAATTATCTTTCAGGTAGTCCCGGACCTTGGAGATCCATGCATCGGGACCTTCCTGAGAAACTGGGCGTGGCTCCCCGAGGTCTTCGGGACCCTCGAGGGTGCACACAACCCTTGGCGGGTTCCACGGATGGAGCGCCGCCGGGACCGCTAGCTCCGAGGCGCTAGTCCGATTCCCTTCTGCCAGACCGGCAGGCTGGGCGGAAGGCTTCAGCAGACGTCTTTGGAAAACGCCCTCTGGCACAGATACCTGAGTCGATGCCCTTGCGGAGAGTGCATCAGCCGCTAAGTTGCCCTCGCGTGGAACGTGTTGCAGTTCCAGCACATCGAAGTCCTTCTCCAGCTTCCTCACGTGGATGAGGTACGCTGCGAGCTGGAGATTATTGCAGCAACACTCCCCTCGGACTTGCCTGATGACGAGTTGGGAGTCTCTTTTCACCAGGAGCTTCCGGACCCCCAGGGACAGGTCCACCGTGAGTCCAAAGATTAAGGCCTCATACTCCGCCATGTTGTTGGTGGCCTCAAAGTCAAGGAGCACCATGTACTTCACTTGCTCGCCACTAGGGTCGATGAGGACCACGCCAGCCCCAGCCTTCTTGCGGCGTGCGGACCCATCGAAGAAGAGTGTCCAGTGGGGTTCGGTGAACACCGGAGCCCTGGCTTGAGGTGGGGGGTCCGACCCATGGTCCGGACCCCCTAAGACGCTTGGAGTTGGAGTTCATTGTACAACGAAGTCCGCAAGGACCTAGCTCTTGATGGCATGGCGTGGTTGGAAGTCAAGCTGAAATCCAGCAAGCTCTGCTGCCCATTTGGCGATATTGCCTATGGTGTTGGAATTGTGGAGGATGGCCCTCAGCGGGTAGGAGGTCACCACCACAATCTTGTGGGCCTGGAAATAAGGACGGAGTTTCTGGGACGCAACGAGTACAGCATAAAGGAGCTTATGCGTCTCAGGATACCTGGCCTTTGCCTCATGAAGGACCTCGCTGACATAGTAGACCGGCTTCTGAACAGTCTTGACTTTACCAGCGAGACCTGGTCCTTCCTCTTGAGCTGGGGACTCGCCTGACCCCAGGTCACCTGATGCTTCCCCAAGTTGGGACCCGGCCGGACCCTCCGAAGCAGGGCCGATTGTCACACTGGTGGAGGCCGGACCTCCATCTCCTACAAGGGGAACCACAAGGGCCCCCTGCGGGAGTTGCTCAGACCTCTCAGCGACCAGCACTATGCTGATCATTTCAGTTGTCGCTGCTAGGTAAAGAAACAACGTCTCACCTGGGTCCGATGCGACCAGGACCGGCAAAGAAGTGAGGTACTGCTTCATCTCCTGGAAGGTTTGTTCCGCCTCCTCTGTCCATGCGAATGGACTGGACCCCCTCATCAGCTTGAAGAAGGGAAGGGCCCTCTCCGCCAGCCTCGAGATGAAGCGGCTGAGGGCTGCAAGGGACCCCGTCAACCTCTGCACGTCCTTGAGACGCGCAGGGGGTCTCATTGCCTCGATTGTCCGGATCTTATCTGGGTTCGCTTCAATCCCTCGGTGTGACACCAGGAACCCGAGGAGCTTTCCCGCCAAAATGCCAAAGACGCATTTTTCGGGGTTAAGCTTTGTAGAGGTCGCGCGCAGCTTGTCGAAGACTCGAGCTAATTTTTCTAGGAGGGAATTCGATTCTCTAGTCTTGACAACGATGTCATTAACATACACCTCTACTATATGTCTAACCAAATCACCTAAAGTGATGTTCATTGCACGAGCAAAAGTGGGTAGAGCATTAAGCTGTCCGTATGGCATTACAATATAGCAATAAAGACCATCCACTGTTACAAAAGCAGTATTCTTCCTATCATCCTTAGCCATTTTGATTTGAGGAAAACTCGAATAGGCATCTATGAAGGACAGCAAGTCACACCCGGAGATGGAGTCTACAATCTGATCTATTCGAGGAAGTGGATTGGGTCTTTTGGATATGCCTTATTGAGATTGGTGTAGTCGATGCACATCCGAAGCTTCCCGTTAGCCTTTGGGACAACGATCGGATTGGCCAACAACACTGGGTGGCAGACCTCTTCGATGAAGCCAGCCTGCAGCAGCTTGCGGACCTCTTCACGGATGAAGTTCTGCCGCTCGATGGACTGCTTCCGTGGCTTTTGTCGAACCGGTCTGGCATCAGGGTGGATCTTCAGATGGTGCTCAATCACCTCCCTAGGGATCCCGGGCATCTGTGACGGTTCTCAGGCGAACACGTCAATATTTGCCCTGAGGAAGGCGATGAGTGCGTTTTCCTATTTCTCTCCTAGGTTCCCACCGATGCGGGTGGTCTGGGAGGCCTCCGCTTCGACCTGGATGGTCTTCACGGGAACATCATCCGTATCAGATGGACGGACCTTGGGCACCTTGGCTCGAGCCTTGGCACGCGAGGATGAGGGGTCGGACCCCTCTGCGCCAGCTGCCGGGGCAAGCCCTGCTGCCAACGCATGGAGCTTCTCAACCGCCACCACGGCAGCGGTCCGGTCACTCTGCATGGTGAGGACGCCTGTCGGGGACGGCATCTTCAGGACCAAGTACCCGTAATGGGCAACGGCTATGAATCGGTACAGAGCCGGTCTGCCAATGATGGCATTGAAGGGGAGGTTCACTTCCGCGACTTCGAATTACACGTTCTCCGTGCTGAAGTTCACCTCCGTCCCGAACATGACCGGCAGAGAGATGGTCCCCACCGGGTAAACGGGATTTGGGCCCACTCCGAAGAATGGGCGTGACGGGGCCAACTTGGACTCCGGGATCTGTAGGTGTTTGAACGCTGCATAGCTGATGACGCTGAGGCCAGCGCCCCCGTCGATCAGCACGTGGTGGAGCCGGACGTTGGCAATGGTGGGGGCGGTGACGAGCGGTAGCACCCCAACCCCCGCCATATTCTTTGGGTAGTCGGATGGCCCGAAGGAGATGGTGGTGCTCTTCCACCTCTAGTGGGGCGCCGCCTTTGGCGTCCTCGGCTTCACTGAGAGAACCTCTCGGCGAAAGGCTTTGACATTTCGCCAGGAAACGAGCTCAGAACTGCCGCCCTACATAACGTATAGCTTTTTGCAACGCTCGTCCCCACCGGACTCGGAGTCGGACTCGTGGAAGAGACCCGTGAGGTCTTTGTTTGGGACTGATACCCCAACTCCCTCTCCGTCGCGGCTACATCGGCATCGGAGGCCTTCTCCTTGCCGGACCGCCGCGAAGGGGAGGAGCCTTCTCTGGAGGCCTGGTCGCGCCTCTTGCTAAGGCGCTCCGCGAGCTTCTGGATCTCGCGGCACTCGGCGGCGCTGTGGCGAGCGCCAGGATGAATAGGGCACGACCCGGGGTCGGTGCGCTGTTGACGTGGGCGCTTGCCACGAGAGTTCTGGCCCCCGGCCGCTACTGCTGCAGCGACCGGACCCCCCCCCCCCCCGTGACTTATTGAAGCCACGGTTCTTCTTGTTCTTTTTCTTGCCGCTACCAGGGGCAGCGACACTGGGCCCGCTCGTCTGAGCGGGTCCTCCCTGAGTTGTAGAGTGTCATGCACAGCCCTCTGCAGCCCTGGCGCATTTGTCCGCCAAGGCAAATAAGGTGGTGAAAGTCTCCACCTGATGTGTCCCCAGCTTCTCCAGCATCTTCTCGTCACGGACCCCCTGATGGAAAGTCGTGATAATAGATGCATCGGAGATACGCGGAATAGTTCCACGTACCTTGGTGAAGCGGGAGATGAAGGTTCGGAGGGTTTCTCCGGGTTGTTGCCTCACGGCGTGAAGGTGGGCCTCCACACCTTGCTGCTGGTACACACTGGCAAAATTTGCCGTGAACTGTGCGCAGAGCTCACCCCAGGACTGGATGGATCCTGAAGTGAGGTTCATGAACCAAGTCTGAGCTGGCCCGGTCAAGGCTACATGAAAGTAACTCGCCATGACGGCGTCGTTACCCCCAGCCGCCGTGATGGTGGTGATGTAGATCTGCAGGAATTCTGACGGGTTGGTTGACCCGTCATACTTTTCCGGCAGGTGGGGCCGAAACTTAGACGGCCAGGCAACCGCACGAAGGTGGTCTGCAAGCGTGCGCAGCCCACCCCCGACACCGGTGCCTGAGCGAGCCCCTGCGGGCTCGCCACGGCCGCATCGAGATCGGGCACAAGATCCCGACCTTCAATGTTGAGTCGGCGATTGCGCGCTCGCTCGATGGAGACACAGGCATCCTCTCCCGCACGTCTGTGGTTGAGCTCTGCTCGGAGATCTTCGGTCCGTGCACTCCTCACTGATGGGGAGTGCACAGAGCCAGATGCACCGCCCTGGCGACGGCGCTGCCTGGACGCAGATCCCCCCGCTGAGTCTGGGGAGGCCTGTTGAAGAGCCCCGACCCAGAGGATCGGTGCTAATAATGTATTGATATACCAAAAAACAGTCTCTGGTACAATAAATTACATAGGTGGAACCAAAGTCATACGAGCTTTATTTTTACACAGTTCATCACGAAGATTACAATCACTAGGAACACGATCACAAACAACATATAGGCATTAAGCTGCTCTTCACACGTCATCGGCACTACCGCTAGACTATGGCTCCACGAACACAGACTTAGGTGCGGGCACGGACTACTCGACGTCTTCTGGAACGTAGTCAGGATCCTCTGAAAAACATATCAACAACAGGGATGAGTACAAAAGTACTCAGCAAGTCCCACCTCGCCCTACTGGAGGGGGATTCAAAGCAGATAAACAATGCAATGATCAAGTAGCTAAATAATGCAATAACAAATGCAACAAAAGGGTGACAAATAACAAGCATTCCGGGTTCATCTCACCAATAACCATCACATAACAGGGCTAGGATATGCTGGATAGGCACCTCGTTGTTATGTCCACACCGTAACCTGTCCTGTACCGAGGACACGGCTATTCAAATGGATTTGTACACTCTGCAGAGGTAGCACGCTGTACCCACACGCACGATACTGCCAGAGATAGTATCGACATAGCCGACACCCAGCCATGGCATAACCTCGCTTAGCTGCCCACATACCATCGGGTCCTGACCACTCTCGGTCTCCACCCATACATAAACACATCCACCTCGGACGACTACCAGGTTAGCTAGTGGGATTAGGCTAAGTCCGTCCCATTCCAGAACACGTGATCGCACTAAACATAGGTTAGGTGAGATGGCAAAACAACTCGGTTCTTGGGTTTCACCAGGGCAGTAACCATCCTCAACATCACAACCTCGAGCCTACCACCACGGTAGCACTCGAACGTAAGTCTACCACCACGGTAGCGCTTACACATCCACTATCCCACACTGCCCCGGTCGACATCTCATCTCATATCAGGTTCAACTCAATATATCCAAGGACAATAGGCAATCATCATGCAAGACATCATAACAACATGCTATCAACATAGTACTAGGTCCATCTCAATCACTCGGTAATTATCAGCAGCACATGCAATGACCTATACTAAAGGTTATAACAGGTAGTTCATCACAGTAGGCACAATATGATCAAGTAGGGATCGATGAGACTTGCCTTCGCTAGCGTAGCGATTCTCCGCATCGAACTCCGGGTCGTTTGGTTCCTCTGGTTCTCCTTCTCGTACGGGTTCTGATTTTGGTTCGTAATCACGCAAACAAACCACATACACATACAAGCAAACATCAGCACATCATACAAATATTGGTTTCATTTGATAGCTCTTGATTTTATATGAATTTAGGAAAAAGAATCAGGTCAATCGGAGTTCGGATGGGTGAGATACGGTCTAAACAGTGTTGATGTTTGGTTAACTACGAAAATAAAAAGAAATGGATCGGCTTGGGCTGTACGAGTGCATTTGGCCTGCTGTGCAATCGATTTGGATCCAGCTAATTAGTGTACATGGGCTTAGGCATGGTTAGGCTGTGTCGGCTCCATTTACTCAGCCCATCACGTGGGACTAATTGGCCTCAACGGAGAGCAGGGAAAACAGGAACGGGGATATATGCCTGTGTCTTCTCGGCTTGTCGCCTCTGTTCCGCCATTGGAGAGCTCGAGCGAGCTCTGGCCGGCATGGGGGAAAGGGAAGGAGATGGCCAGGGAGCAGGGAAAATCAATCCTTGGTTCACAGCTTGATCATTTGAGGTGTCAGCTCAGGGAATGGCCATGGGAGATAGCAGCTGCGGCCATGGAGGCAGAAGCTCAACGTGGCCTCGGGAAGACGATGGGCAGGTGATTCAACAGAGGGGATAGGTAGAGGAGGAGCTGCTGGTGCTCACCTTGCTCTCGGCTAGCTCGGAGAAGACTCGCAGCGCAGATCGACGGCGGCGACTGCGACGGCTCGAGGTTGAGGAAGAAGTACGAGCTCGGCTTGTGGTTCACTGCAGCTGGTCTCGGTGCGCTCGGCAAAAATCTCCGTCGGTAAACGAGGCTGCTGTGCGCGCGTGCTTGAGCACAGTCCGAGCGTGGACTCGCTCGAAGCGGCACTGCCCGATGGGTCGCGTCACGGCCGGCGGACAGAGCTCGGGATGGGTCCGACTGGTTCAGCGGTGATTGCGGTTGCGGCTTGGTCTCGGGGGCGCCTGCGGTTGTCGAGTCTTGCCGGTAAGAATCTTCACCGTGGCTGCTGTGCGCGCGGACGCACACACAGTGCAAGCGCGGACTCGCTCACCCACAATTCAGACTGAGCTGCTCAACGGGTCACGACATGGTTAGGAAGGCGGTAAGTCCCTACGGCATGCAGAGGTACTGGTGACCGTTTACCGGAGTAAAGGTTGCGTACGGCTGTCTTCCGGAGGCTTTAGGCTTCGGCGCGTGCGTGAAATTGGTGAGGTGCGCGGCTGCTGAGGCTGTCGGTCTCGCCGTCGCGGCGTGCGTAAAAGCAGAGGGGGGGACAGGCAAATTTGCCGGAACACTACGCAAGGCTACCGGGCATGCTGGTGATACTTCATCGGCTTCGACTAGAGGTAAACGGTGAATGAGATTCTACGTTGTGCGGTGGACTCGGAAAAATTACAGGGATGGCAAGAAAGAACGGTGAGCTCTACTGATGATATTCTGGACTGAGGAGGAAGAAGGGTAATAGGATTAGAAGATTAACACGGTCACGTTGGAATGAGATAGAAGGAATTCGGTTGAGTTTCCAATTTAATCAGATGGAGGTCAAGATGAGTTGGATTGTGGGTTGACAAGGAAAAATACAAGGGACGGGTTGCATTTGGGATGAGAACAAAGTTTGAGCGACTCATAATTATTTTATCCAGAGTACTTTTATTAATTTAATTAATTTATTTATTCTTAAGTACGGTTTTAAGCATGCGCAAAATTCGGGATGTTACACCTGTACCAGATTGAGGAGGCGGTCGACGTCGTCACGCCACTGCCTCTGCGCATCAGGCGAGGCTGCCTCACCAGGCGGGTTGCGGAGCAACTCCCTGGCTGCCACGAGCGGCCCGTTTGGTGCAGGCAGCGATTGGACCACGGAGGCCCGCTCCACAGCACGCCGTGGTGCAGCACGCGCTGCCACCTGGATGGGGTACGGCGCGTGGCGTGTGGCGTGGATGACGCCACTTCCTCGCCCAAGAGGAGGTCGTGATGCCTATTTTCCCGCGCCATTGCGGTCTTGAGCTTCGACCAAGCGCGAACCAAACCTAAAGGCCCCCTACCTGGCGCGCCAAATGTCGGAGGAAATCTCCAGCCGGGTGGCGGATTGCACCCGCCTAATCCTAGTTTAGGAAGAGTTTGGGGGAGACCTAGCAGCGCTTGATCAAAGGACGGATGAACACGGGAAAGACACGAGGATTTAGAGTGGTTCGGGCTGCCGGAGCGTAATACTCTACGTCCACTTTTGATTTGTATTGCTTGAGAAAGCTTGGGAAAGCTTTCTGTGTGTGTGACTTGTGAGAGCTTGTCACTCCCTAGAGCCTGTGTTCTAACGAGTGCACTCTCTCTTTTATAGACTAAGAGGAGTGCATACACTGTGCGGGGCCCCGACAGGTGGGCCCGGCCAAAAGGAGCCAGTAATATGAGTGATATGGAGGTCTTACTCTCCATCTTCTCTCTGTAGTCCTCTCCATCGGGAAGTTCATGTGTGTATCTACAGCCAGGATATGGTCCTATGCTGCCTTACTGGCACAGTGCCTGCTGTCAGTGACTACGCACAGTGGAAGACGTGCTGTCACTGTTGGGCTAGAACCCTCTGACAGGCGAAGGAGCTGCGCTGACCCGCCGCACCATCACATCCGCACACACTGTAGCAGTGCACGCCTCGGCTCTCCGGCAGCAGACCATCATTAACGACGCGCGCGGCGCTGTGAGTTGACTGTACGCCGCTTGCCCGTGCATAGTGCACAGTGATGCGACGCGCCGTCTTGGAAACAGGCGGGCTTACCGTGGTGGCAGCATACCTACCCAATGTGTCATTGGGCAGGCCATGCCCTGTCTTGGGCACGCGCAGCCCACCAACCACCGCACCGCATTTAATGCGGTGGTTGGTGGTTGGGCTGGCGCCCCATGGGAGGCCTTCTGCCGCGGGCACGTGGCGTCCCCTTGGCAGCTTGAGGCGGCACGTGGCGGCACCGGACCCCTTCCCGGGGGAAAGGGAGGTCCGGGTCCCGAGGCCAGTCCGGATGGATAGGCCCAGAGGGGTCTGGCTCTCATACGTGGCGGCGCCGGACCCCCTGGAGGGTCCGGGCCCGTGGAGGCCATTCCAGAGCACCCTGTCCTCATGGGCATGTGGGGTTGCTGGACCTATATGAGCACGGGGGAGGTTCGGAGACCATGATCCCAGCTGTCAGAACCGGACCGTACGCCCTGTCATCCATAGGACAAGGGCGAGGTCACGGATAACCTTGCGCCCATCTGGTTGGAGACCCTACCAGACGACTTTCTGACAGACGGGGCTCGCGGAGAGGCAGATCTCCTTGCAGCGGGCCACCACGACCTTCTGGTCGTTGAGCAACTCCTTGGCGATGACGGAGGATAGGCGGCCGAGCATGTGGTGGCGTGCGTCCACCACGATGCGCTTGGCGCACACGCCGGAGCCGGACACCATCGCGCCCTTACATGTGAGGCGGGAGCGACGCGCTGAGGGTCTGGACACTCTAGCAGGAGATATTCCTGTCCGTATGTACCGACACGGATCAAAAGAGATCCTAAATGGAAGAACTTCGTACTGTATCAATCTATTCAAGACCGGTTCTTTCTTCTTTTTATTAGCTTCTTGCAATTAAGTACTCCCTTGACAAGGTTTTTTCTGTTTGACGGAACGAGAAGAAGAATTTAAGGAAGCACAACTGATTCGCGTCATCTAAGGCCACTCTTCTCCACCACGACGTCGGTCAAGCCCATCCATGTCAGATCACGACACGTTTGGACACGACGCCGGCGGCGGCCACACACTTGCTGGCTGCTGCCAGCATACTAGCTAGCTACCATATTGTCCACACACGGCAGGACCAGACTGATCGCCATGGTGGTAGAGGACTAGAGGTAGAGCAGTAGCCCGGCAGCTCACGTGCGTTCGGGTGGAGCTTAGCTACGACTTGCAATCGCCACCGTGTCGCCGTCGTCGTCGGGCGGATGGCGAGGAAGACGGTGGTGCTGTTCCCGGGCGTCGGCGTCGGCCACCTCGCGCCGATGCTCGAGCTCGCCAAGGCCTTCCTCCGCCACGGCGGGGGCGCGGTCGACGTCGCCTTCGCGGTCGTCGAGCCGCCCGTCATGGGGAACGGCTTCGCCGCCACGGTCGCGCGCGCCGAGGCCGCCAACGCCTCCGTCGCCTTCCACGTCCTCCCCACGCCCCCGCCGGCATCCGGTAGCGAAGGCGACGGCGAGCCGGAGCAGGACCACCTGGCCCGGATGGTCGGCTTCCTCCGCGCCACCAACGCGCCGCTCCGCGACCTGCTCCGCTCGCTGCCGTCCGTCGGGGCGCTCGTGCTCGACATGTTCTGCGGCGACGCGCTCGACGTCGCGGAGGAGCTCGGCGTGCCCGCCTACTTCTTCTTCCCCTCGGGCGCGGCCGGCCTCGCTGTCTTCCTCGCCCTCCCCGGCAGGCGGGCCAGCATGAGCACGAGCTTCGCGGGGCTCGGCGCCTCCACCGTCCTGTCGTTCCCGGGCGCTCCCCCGTTCAAGGTCTCCGAGATGCCCGAGGGGATCTCCGACGACGGCGAGGCGTTCCAGGCCATCCTCCGCATTGCGGCGCGGATGCCGGACGCCCGCGGGATCCTCATCAACTCCTTCGAGTCGCTGGAGCCGCGCGCGGTGCGCGCGCTCAGAGACGGGCTGTGCGTGCCGGACCGCCCCACGCCGCCGATCTACCTCGTCGGGCCGCTGGTCTCGCCCGGCGGCGGCGACAAGGAGCACGAGTGCCTCCGGTGGCTGGACGCGCAGCCGGACCGCAGCGTCGTGTTCCTCTGCTTCGGGAGCATGGGCGCGTTCCCCAAGAGCCAGCTCGCCGAGATCGCCGTCGGCCTGGAGAAATCCGGGCAGCGGTTTCTCTGGGTCGTGCGGAGCGCTCCCGGCGCCGGCGAACCATCCGCCGCCGACGACCTCGACGCGCTCCTGCCAGCCGGGTTCCTGGAGCGCACAAGGGACAGGGGGCTCGCCGTCCGGTCCTGGGCGCCGCAGGCGGACGTGCTGCGCCACCGCGCGGCCGGCGCGTTCGTGACGCACTGCGGGTGGAACTCGACGCTGGAGGGCGTCGCGGCGGGGCTGCCGCTGCTGTGCTGGCCGCTGTACGCGGAGCAGAAGATGAACAGGGTGCGGATCGTGGAGGACATGAGGCTCGGGGTGGGGATAACGGCGGCGGACGACGGCGCGGTGAGCGCCGAGGAGGTGGAGACGAAGGTGAGGTGGGTGATGGGGGACTCCGACGGCGCGCGGGCGCTCCGGCAGCGCGCGGCGGCGGCGAGGGACAAGGCGGCCGAGGCGATCGCGGAAGGGGGCCCGTCCGACGTGGCCTTCGTCGAGTTCCTCAAAGACTTATTGGAGGCTTCTCAAGACATGCATGGTTAATGTTTGAATTTATTTTTCACTTGATTGTAGTATATAATGTTTCAAATTTTCAAAAGAAACTTGATTGTAGTATACATGGATGTGTAGTATTTTGATATTTTTCAACTGGAACTACTCGATTAGAAATTTTTGAATCATGCAAGGACCAATGATTCTCCTTTCAGCTCAAGAGCTCGGAATCATAGAGCTGTCAGCAGCTACTCTATTCTACCATTTTTTTCAGTTTCTTGTTCTGGCTGCAAGTGCCTGCATGAAACGGCACTCTGCACCTGCGTGCACCGAGACATGGTGGACCACGCCGCCGGCGTTTCCACGTAGGTGCTCGCTCTTCGTCCGACTCGAACCCGCACCGCACCAAGTCCGGCCGCCTGCGGCCACGTCGAGGGCAGTCTTCTTCCAGGTCAGGGTCGTGGCCATTTCGACCTTCGATTGGTTCAGACTTCAGAGTTGAGGAATCGACAGCTGACCATCTGAGTATCACCGCACACCGCACGAGCGTGGCCTTGATTAAATGCAAGCGGGCGCGTCGACGAGGCGCACGCGAGCGGCGTGAAGCAGGGGGCGGCGATGTTGATGTTCTGGAAGCTAGGATTGCTGCCAGACCGGAAGGAGGAAGAAGAGGTACCTAAGCCCGCCGTGAGGCGGCGCTCCGGCGAGCGGCGGAGACGAATGGACGATTAGCTGACCATCAGGAACTTTTCCAAAGTGCCCCCTAATATTTTCATATGTCCCCCTCATTTGGAGCGGAGCAGGTCGCGGAGCGGCGCGTTGGTGGCGCGGCCCCTGCAGCATCTGCCGCCGCCGTCCTCAGGCCCCCGCTGGAGAGGGCGAGCGCGCGGACAGGTGAAGCGTGGAACGGTGGTCCCGCATCGCCGCGTCCCATCCATCGCGTTTCTCACGAGGGGACCGGAGATGGAGGAAACGAAGCGGCGACGAAAGGGGCGGCTAGATGCAGCTGACCGGCGGCGAGGGCGAGCAGTTTGCGGCGGCGGGGAGCCGGATCGGTTCGTGGCCGCCGCTGGCCCTCGGCGAGGCGCGGGGCGGGGTGCATGGAGCGGTGCGCGCTGGCAGCGGGTGCGGGTCGCCGGCCGGCCACCTAGCCCGTTGGTCTTGGCCCCATCGCCATAACGGAATAACCTTATTCGGATGAGGTAAAATCAGTTCCGACAAAATTCTTCATGGAGAACCTGAATTTTTGGAGCTGCTGTCCAGATGTCTACGGCACCCCCTCAGTATTTCCTGCTCAGCCTGGCTTCCAGCTAATTGTTCCATCTGAACATTGTAGACACCACCCCCTGGAAAGCCACCATCTGAACATTCTAGATCACACAGGTCCCAGTTTGTTCTAGTAACCACATTGCTCATGGCTGCATCCAGAAGTTACCTTTTTACAGGACACAAAATGTGCACTTGCATTGGATGCAAAGCATTACTAGGCACTCCCAGTTTCAGTTCCCAGCCGCTACTCCTACAGTCCTACATACTAGACATGCTGCAGAAAACCACACCTGTACATGAGCACCTCTCAGGAGGTTACAGTTGAACAAACAACAACCTTTTAGCCCACGCGAACAAACCGGCAGTCAACCTTCCTGATGGCATGGACGGTCATGGTCACCCTCCTTGCCCCTTTCATCAGCTCGAAGGCGCAGATATCGCCTTCGCGGAGCCTGTTTTCCTGCACAAACATGGAGAAGGTGTAGTTCCGGATGCCTTGGGCGCCGCGTCCATAACAGTACTTGACGCACCACTTGTCTTTCCTATTCGGCCTGACAAGTGTGATCTCGTGCAGTTTACTGTCAAGGTGATCAGCAACAAATCGGCTGGGGAAGATCTGAGCGAAAACATCAGTTGTGTCAGCGGTTGCTTCCAGATACAGGGTAAGGATCTACAAAATTCACATTCTTATGGTGTAGTTAGCGATGTCATGGTCAATTGTATGCACATGCACCAAAACAGACTAACCAGAAAGTTGCTCTTGCGTCGAACATGGCTCATCTGCAGAACAGTCACAAATGCAGGATTGTCTGGTCGGATCGAAGCCAAGCTGATTATTTTCTCCTTTTCCTCATCGCTCAGCCGGTTGGCGACCCTTGAGTAGTAGTAATTGGAGTTGGCATGCTCTTCATCACTATCCTCTTCGCCAATCGCATCGGGCTTAACATGATCACTGCTACTGTTTGGAGATTCAGGCATTTTCCCTGTGAAGACAATGTGCAGAATCAGTATGTCTATCAGCTTATGTATATGAAAATGATCAATGGAGACATAACATTGCTGACGAATAGTTTCAGGTGTAAACTTGCAGTCACTCTACTTACTCGGATTCCTGCTACCAGATTTCTTTGAAGTAGAGGCATGATGAGGGAATCCAGCCAGGTGAGACCGTGTGGTAGTGTCCTCAGAATCAGTCAGAGCGTAATGCTCAGCTTGTTTACCCGGTTTACCCCTATCTGCCATATCATCTAGACGTTTGCGCATATCAGGACCAGTACTGCTGCCAAACAGAGAAGAAACCTTCTCGCAGCCGCTCGCTTCAAAGATCAGGACATCAAAGGAAGAGTCGCCACTGCATGTGAAGACAAGGAGGTCATTCTCCCTCAGTCTATGAGCCTTGACGAAATCCTCCCATCTAGACACGAGGAACAGCTCATCGACATGCTTGTCGACACGGATGTTCCATGTTTCACCGCTGGGTGTTTTCAGGTCAATACTTCCAGTCCCGTCGAAATTCTTTGCAAACTTTTCTGGTATGCTCTGACAGGAAAAAACAAGTCATTGCTGTATAATTAAGGCAAATATTTTTCTTCATAATTATTAATCAACTAATAACTGCCACCTTAAAATGAAATTGAACTTGGCAAGTTGGCATCAGATTAAGACCATGCTTTTATTGAATTGAAATGCATTTAGTTGCATAAGAATAAAATAAAATAAGAATAAAAATGTGTGTCCTTCACTTTCTTTCAGTAGCATATCTTCTTTGCCTCAGAGGAGTAGCACAAATAAATAACCAGAGTTATAAACTTATAATGCTACATGACCGCAGCTTGTACAATTAAGATGCCCTCATTCTTGTTAACTTTTGATATTTGCTAATTTTTGTAACTCCTATATGCTAGTACTCCCTCCAGTGACTCCAGTCAATAAAGCAAGATGTTTCATACAGCAAAACCAACTTTCTTTCCACTTGTTTTGTTTGTCTGAACGTCAAGTGACATTGACCGGAGTAGTAACAGTTAAAGATAAAAATATGATGAAATCCGTGCCTGCACCTGTAAACGTTTAGCAGCAAGTTTTCTAAAGCGGCATCTATCTTTGAACACAAAGTAAGTTATTACTATTCACTTGCCAGGAACAGGGGTAATTGGATACCGACACTTACAATGCCCTTGGCGAAATCTCCGGTCATGAGCTTGAAGAACCGGATCTTGGTCACATCCATGTGCTCCCAGTAGTAGTGCTCTTGCCACTCCCTGCAGCTCTCACACCCCTTATGAACCATCTGCCAAAATCCAATCACACAACACTGTCACAGCACAAATATCTCACAGGATCATATGCGCGCGCGCGCGCAGAGAGAGAGAGAGAGAGAGAGAGAGAGAGAGAGAGATCTTGACCATGATCTTTGTCGCATTCTCTGAAGAATTCTGAGCTCCCGAGGTTAAGCGAGTCTCTTCTCCTTGATGTTAACGATGACGATGAGAGGGTGTGACGAGCGGTTACAGAGCGTTTATTGAGAGTTCACCTAGAACCTCAGTAGATACTGGTGAACCAAATGTTGGTACCCTACCGTCACTGAGATGTGGGGCCAATATAGTAGTTTCACAAGGACGGTACGTCTTCTTTTTTCCACCTCGAGGAGTGGTAAAAATTAAAGCTGACGGTAAATGGAGTGAAGCAGTGAACAAACTTCATTTCCTCTGTAACTGAACAGGTGGATTGCAGCACCGTTCCGTCAGTTTCAAGAACTTCGCTGTCAGGACATGATCACCATTCACCATTATTAAATTGTCAAAACAGGCACAAGTAAAATGGTTTTTGATCTCTCAAACGAGAGTTTGTCAAGTCTCATGTTTTCCTGCAGTTGCAATACACTGAGGCCCTGTTTGTTTTCTACTCTCTAAACTTTAGACCCATCACATCAAAGAGAATCTTACTATTTAGAAATATTAAATAAAATCTATTTATAAAATTTTTTCACAGCTGGGTGCTAATTTGCGAGACAAATTTAATGAGCCTAATTAATCCATAATTTGCCACAGTAATGCTACAGTAATCATCCGCTAATTATGGACTAATATACCTCATTAGATTTGTCGGTTTAATACATACAGATAGGGGTACCTCCCGCTAAGGTGTCCAGGCCTTCGGCTTCCCATAATCCATACTCCTCCTCGCCTCTGGGCCACGTGGCATAAGGCCTCCGGGCCTGACAGCTGGGACCGCGGTCTCCGGACCCTCCCCCGAGCTCCATGAGGCCCGGGGTCTCTGCACACCCAGGTGGGGGGGAGAGTTCTCGGGTAGCCCCTGCGGACCCGGCCTCCCCTGGGAGGTCCGGGGCCGCCACGTGTGATGATCGGACCATCACAGGCCAGCCCACTCCGACCGGCCTCGGGGGCCCCGGGCCCCCGTTCCCCCGGGAAGGGGTCCGGTGCCGCCATGTGTTGCCCAGCGGGAGGAGCGGGGCTGGCCCCGCCGCGTGCCTGCGGCCCGAGGCCCCTTGCGGGTCCCCTCCCCACCTACCAGCATTTAATGCGGTAGCTGAGTCGGGCGCGCCAAAGTCAAAAGGTGCGGCCTGCCACTGACACACGGGGCAGGTAGGCTGACACCACGGTAAGCCCGCCTGTTCTGAAGGCGGCGCGTCATATCACCGTGCACAGTGCGCGGACTGTGTACAGTCCCGCCACGGCGCTGCACGCGTGATGATGGTCTGTAATAGGCAAAGTCAAGGCGTGCGCTGTAACAGTGCACACGCATCGGGTCAGCGTTGCTTCGCCGCCTGACAGGAAGTCCCATCCTAACAGAGACAGCACGGCTTCACTGTTATGCAACGCTGACGCCGGATACAGTGCAAGACAAGACTGTACACGGCCATATCCTGGCTGTGGATACGCACGTCAACTTCTCGATCGAGAGGACTACGGAGAGAAGCTCGAGGAGAAGACCTCCTTATCTCTCGTAGAACGGCCCCTGTTGGCCGGGCCCACCTGTCGGGGTCCCGCACAGTGTAAGCACTCCCCTTGAACTATAAAAGGGAAAGTGCACTCGTTAGAAGACAAGGCTCAGCAATCAGAAACACACAAGCTTATGCTGCTTTCCATTCAGGCTCACGCAGCCAATACAACACCAAAGTGGACGTAGGGTATTACGCTCCGGCGGCCCGAACCACTCTAAATCTTCGTGTCCTTCCTGCGTTCATCTGTCCACCGATCGAGCGCTCCTAAGTCCCCTCCAGACCCATCCTTAACTAGGATTAGGCGGGTGCTTTCCGCCACCCGGCTGGAGAATTCCTCCGACATTTGGCGCGCCAGGTAGGGGGAGAGGTTTGGTTTGCGCTCGGTCGACCTTCGCGACCTCAATGGCGCAGGAAAATGGTCACCATGACCTCCTGATCGGTGAAGAAGTGGCGTCAACGGCGCCACACGCCTCGCGCCATCCCGCCTCCAGAGTGGCCCCGCGTGCTGCTCCACAGCGTGCAGCGGAGCGGGCCTCTGTGGCCCAATCGGTGCTCCTACCGAGCGGGCCCCTCATGGCAGCCAGGGAGTTGCTCCGCAACCCCCCTGGCGAGGCAGCGTCACCAGACGCGCACAGACAATGGCGTGACGACGTCGACCGTCTCCTCAACCTGGCACAGGCTTCCCCAGGCTCTGCGGGGGGGTCTGTTTACAGGCAGCGCCGTCGCCAGGGCGGTGCATCCGGTTCCGTGCACTCACCATCCGTGAGGAGTGCACGGACCGAAAACCTCCAGGCGGAGCTCAACCGCAGGCATGCGGGAGAGGACGCCAGGGTCTCCATCGAGCGGGCGCACAACCGACGACTCAATATTGAGGGTCGGAACCTTGCACCCGAGCTCGATGCGGCTGCGGCCAGGTCGCAGGGACTCCCCCAGGCGCCGGTGTCGGGTGTGGGCTGCGCAGCGCTCGCAGACCACCTCCTCGCAGTCGCCTGGCCGTCCAAGTTTCGGCCTCACCTGCCGGAAAAATATGACGGGTCCTCCAACCCGTCAGAGTTCCTGCAGGTCTACATCACCGCTATCACGGCGGCCGGAGGTAACGAAGCCGTCATGGCAAGTTACTTTCATGTAGCCTTGACCGGGCCAGCCCGGACCTGGCTCATGAATCTTACCCCAAGAACCATCCAGTCCTGGGGTGAGCTCTGCGCACAGTTCACTGCGAACTTCGCCAGCGCGTACCAGCAGCATGGCGTGGAAGCCCACCTCCACGCCGTGAGGCAGCAACCCGGGGAAACCCTCCGGGCCTTCATCTCCCGCTTCACCAAGGTACGTGGAACTATCCCACGTATCTTCGATGCGTCTATTATCACGGCCTTCCGACAGGGGGTCCGAGACGAGAAGATGCTAGAGAAGCTGGCGACCCACCAAGTGGAAGCCGTCACTACCCTGTTCGCTCTGGCGGACAAATGCGCCCGAGCTGCAGAAGGCCGTGCATGGCACTCTGCAACCCAGGCAGGTCCCGCTCAGACGAGCGGACCCAGCGTCGCTGCCCCTGCCAGCAGCAAGAAGAAGAACAAGAAGGTTCGTGGCTTCGACAAGTCACGGATTGGTGGTCCGGCCGTTGCAGCAGTGACGACCGGGGGCCAGAACTCCCGTGGCAAGCGCCCGCGACAGCAGCGCACCGACCCCGGGTCGTGCCCTGTTCATCCGGGGGCTCGCCACAGCGCCACCGAGTGCCGCGAGATCCAGAAACTCGCGGAGCGCCTCAGCAAGAGGCGAGATCAAGCCTCCAAGGAGGGCTCCTCCCCACCGCGCCGGTCCGGTAAGGAGAAAGCCTCCGATGCCGATGCAGCTGCGACGGAGAGAGAGTTGGGGTATCAAGCCCCCAACAAAGACCTCAAGGGACTTTTCCAGCAGTCCGATTCTGAGTCCGGCGGGGACGAGCGCCGCAAGAAGCTGTACGTTATGTACGGCGGCAGTTCGGAGCTCGTCTCCCGGCGGGACGTCAAGGCCCTTCGCCGGGAGGTCCTCTCGGTGAAGCCAGGGGTGCCGAGGGCGGCGCCCCATCAGCGGTGTAAAGGCACCACCGTCTCCTTCGGGCCATCCGATTGCCCAGAGAACATGGCGGGCGCGGGAGTGCTGCCGCTCATCACGGCACCCACCATCGCCAATGTTCGCCTTCACCATGTGCTGATCGACGGAGGTGCTGGCCTCAGCGTCATCAGCTATGCAGCGTTCAAGCACCTGCAGATCCCGGAGTCCAAGTTGGCTCCATCACGCCCATTCTCAGGAGTGGGCCCGGATCCAGTATACCCGGTAGGGACCATCACCCTACCGGTTACATTCGGGACAGAGGACAACTTCCGTACCGAGAACGTGCAGTTCGAGGTTGCGGAAGTTAACCTCCCCTTCAACGCCATCATCGGCAGACCGGCTCTGTACCGGTTCATGGCCGTTGCTCACTACGGGTACCTGGTCCTGAAGATGCCTTCTCCGGCAGGCGTCCTCACCGTCCAGAGCGATCGTGCCGCTGCTGTTGTGGCGGTCGAAAAGCTCCATGCGCTGGCCACCGGGCTTGCCCCTGTGACTGGCGCCAAGGGGTCCGACCCCTCAACCTCGCGTGCCAAGGTTCTGGCCAAGGCACCGAGGGTCCGTCCGTCTGACACGGACAACGTTCCTGTGAAGACCATCCAGGTCGGAGCGGTGACCTCCCAGACCACCCGCATCGGTGGCAACCTGGGAGAGAAATAGGAAAGCGCGCTCATCGCCTTCCTCCGGGCAAATGTTGATGTGTTCGCCTGGGAGCTATCACAAATGCCCGGGATCCCCAGGGAGGTGATTGAGCATCATCTGAAGATCCACCCCGACGCCAGGCCGGTCCGGCAGAAGCCACGCAAGCAGTCTATCAAGCGGCAAAACTTCATCCGTGAAGAGGTCCGCAAGCTGCTGCAGGCTGGTTTCATCAAGGAGGCCTACCATCCCGTATGGTTGGCCAACCCGATAGTGGTCCCAAAGGCCAACGGGAAGTTTCGGATGTGGATCGACTACACCAATCTTAATAAGGCATGTCCAAAAGACACTTATCCACTCCCGCGTATAGATCAGATTGTAGACTCCACCTCCGGGTGTGACTTGCTGTCCTTCATAGATGCCTATTCTGGTTTTCATCAAATCAAAATGGCTAGAGATGATAGGAAGCATACAACTTTTGTAACAGTGGATGGGCTTTATTGTTATATAGTGATGCCTTATGGATTGCTCAATGCTCTACCCACCTTTGCTCGTGCAATGAATATCACTCTAGGTGATTTGGTTAGAGATATTGTAGAGGTGTATGTCGATGACATCGTTGTCAAGATTAGAGAGTCGTGTTCTCTATTAGAAAATTTAGCTCGAGTCTTTGACAAGTTACGGGCGACCTCCACCAAGCTTAATCCCAAGAAGTGCGTCTTTGGCGTATCGGCGGGGAAGCTCCTTGGATTCCTGGTCTCCCACCGGGGAATCGAAGCCAACCCGGATAAGGTCCGGGCAATCGAGGCAATGAGACCCCCTGCGCGCCTCAAGGATGTACAAAGGTTGACGGGGTCCCTGGCAGCTCTCAGCCGCTTCATTTCGAGGCTGGCGGAGAGGGCTCTTCCCTTCTTCAAGTTGATGAGGGGGTCCGGCCCATTCACATGGACCGAAGAGGCAGAGTGTGCCTTCCAAGAGATAAAGCAGTACCTTACCTCCTTGCCGGTCCTGGTCGCACCGGACCCAGGTGAGACGCTGTTTCTTTATCTTGCAGCAATGACCGAAGTGATCAGCATGGTGCTGGTCACCGAGAGGTCCGAACCTCTCTCGCAGGGGGCCCCCGCGGACCCCCCTGCAAGAGAAGGAGGTCCGGCCTCCACCACTCCGGAAACCGGCCCTACTTCGGAGGGTCCGGCCGGGTCCCGACCCGGACAAGCGCTAAACAGCCTGGGGGCCGACGGGAACCCAGCTGATGCCGAAGGGTCTAATCCACCTGGCAGAGTCAGGACCATCCAAAAGCCAGTCTACTATGTCAGTGAGGTCCTTCACGAGGCAAAGGCCAGGTATCCTGAGACGCATAAGCTTCTTTATGCCATACTCGTTGCGTCCAGGAAACTCCGTCATTATTTTCAGGCCCACAAGATTGTGGTGGTAACCTCCTACCCTTTGAGGGCCATCCTCTACAACTCCAACGCCACAGTCAATGTCGCCAAGTGGGCAGCTGAGCTCGCAGGATTCCAACTCGGCTTCCAGCCGCGCCACGCCGTCAAGAGTCAGGTCCTAGCTGACTTCGTGGCGGAATGGACACCAGCGCCAAGCGCCTCCGGGGGTCCGGACCATGGGACGGACCCCCCACGTCCGGAAGCCAGCGCCCCGGTGTTCACCGGACCCCACTGGACCCTCTTCTTTGACGGGTCCGCCCGCAGCAAGAGGGACGGGGCTGGCGTGGTCCTCATCGACCCACGAGGCGAGCAATTGAAGTACATGGTGCACCTCGATTTTGAGGCCACCAACAACATGGCGGAGTATGAGGCCTTAATCTTTGGGCTCACGGCGGCTCTGTCCCTGGGGGTCCAGGAGCTCCTGGTCAAAGGGGACTCCAAACTCATCATCAGACAAGTCCGGGGGGAGTGTTGCTGCAACAACCCCCAGCTCGCAGCCTACCTCATCCATGTGAAGAGGCTGGAGAAGGACTTCGATGTGCTGGAACTGCAACACGTTCCACGCGAAGGCAATTCAGCAGCTGATGCCCTCTCCGCGAGCGCATCGACTCAGGCACCCGTGCCTGAGGGCGTCTGCTGAAGCCTTCCGCCCAGCCTGCCGATCTGGGCGAGGGGGGTCGGACTAGCACCTCGAAGCTAGCGGTCCCGGCGGCGCTCCATCCATGGTGCCCGCCAAGGGTCATGTACTCCCTTGAGGGTCCCGAAGACCTCAGGGAGCCACGCCCAGTTTCTCAGGAGGGTCCCGATGCATGGATCTCTAAGGTCCAGGACTACCTGAAGGATAATTACCTTCCTGAAGATCAAGCATCTGCTGAGCGCATTGTCTGGATGGCTAAGCGATACACGGTGGTAGAAGGGGATCTCTATCGCCGTGGCGCCAACGGTATCCTCATGCGGTGCATCACCCAGGAAGAGGGTCGCGACTTGCTTGCGGAGATCCATGGAGGCGAGTGCGGAAGTCATTCTTCATCCCGCACGCTGGTTGGTAAAGCTTTCCAGCATGGTTTTTACTGGCCGACAGCACTCCAGGATGCAGCTGAGTTGGTAAGGACCTGTAAAGCGTGCCAGTTCCACGCAAAGAAGATACACACTCTAGCTCTTGCACTGCAGATGATTCCTCCCTCTTGGCCCTTTGCGGTATGGGGGTTGGATATCTTGGGACCTTTCCCTAGGGCCGTCGGTGGGTACCGGTACCTCTATGTCGCCATTGACAAGTTCACCAAGTGGCGAGAGGCAACCCCGGTGGTCAACATTACCAAGGCGTCGGCAACTGCTTTTCTCAGGTCAATTGTGTGCCGGTTCGGGGTCCCGAACCGAGTCATCACCGATAATGGGACCCAGTTCACGAGCCAGTACTTCCAGGAGTACTGTGAGGATATGGGCATCCAGCTCTGTTTCGCCTCAGTGGCACATCCCAGGAGCAATGGCCAAGTTGAGCGGGCCAACGCCGAAATCCTCAGAGGGCTCAAGATCCGAACCTACTGTGACCTTGAGAAGCATGGCGCAAGGTGGATTGAAGAGCTTCCGAGTGTGTTATGGGGGAATCGGACCACTCCCAGCCGCGCAACAGGGGAAACCCCTTTCTTCCTGGTCTACGGGGCCGAAGCGTGCCTTCCCCCGGAGATCACCATGGGCTCTCTGCGAGTCCGGTCTTTTGATGAGGAAATGCAGGAACAGGAGCGTCGCCAAGACGTGGACCTCGTAGACGAGCGTAGATGGCGAGCAGCAGTCCGCAACGCACGGTACAACCAAGCGCTCCGGCGCTACCACCAACGGTTCGTGCGAGGTAGGGAGCTCCGGGTCGGGGACCTAGTCCTAAGGCGAATCTTGAACCGGGAGGGTATGCACAAGCTCTCCCCCAGCTGGGAGGGGCTCTTCAAGGTGACAAAGGTGTGCCGGCCCGGATCTGTTCGACTGGCAGCGGAGGATGGAATGCAACTACCCAATCCATGGAACATTGAGCACCTCCGTAAGTTTTATCCCTAGGACCCGGTTGAGAGGAAATTTTTCCTTTGTAATTGGTAGCATTGCCGTGCGGATCAGGGCGGTAGAGGTCCGCCCTCATAAACCCGGCCCCTGGCGTACATCGCACAACTCTTCTGTACCAATTCGTTAAGGAAAAATTTGTTCTCAAATGCGTCCTTGAAGTCTATGTGACCCTGTATTTTTTCGCTTCTTATTACGCTAACCCCCGTGTGTTCTTCACGTCTGTGCTGTGCCTAAAGCCTCCTCTAAGTTGCTACGCAACGTCTCTGCCTCGGACCTCTGTTTCGCAGGAGAGAAAGGGCCGGACTCCTGGGAACAGGCTTCAGGGGGACGAGCTCGCCCTTTGCTGGGGTCCAAGGTTGTCTAGCTGCTTAGCCTGGTTCCGTACCCTAAGCCTACACACCCTGCCCCCCAAGGGTGGGTGTCGTCGTACCTTGACCATGGACCCGGAGGACGGGACCCCTTTTAATCCTCGAATGTAGGTCCTAGTGCTCTGGCTTGCTACGCAACTTAGGCGGCCTTCGCTGGCCAGACTGAGAACCCGTGGGGACGTCTACTAAACGTCGATCCTAAGTCATGTGCAGGACCTCGGTTTTATGGCAGCTAGTCCCGTCCTATCGCGACTACCTCCTAGGGGGCCACGGGACCTCGGTGTGCCCAACAGCACTTTGCAGATCGACAATCAAGAAAACAGCTAAGTTTTTCGCAAAAAAGTAGACATATGGAATACTTAAACGCATTACTGAAAATGTGCACAACAATATAAAGTTATCTTATAATAACAGAAGTTATATTACAAAAGAGATAACTAAAAAGATACTGGCACTACTGCCCTGGCGGTCCGGAGGCGCTCCCACCTTCTGCAGGTTCAGGACGGCGCCGGAGGCGTGATGCAACCATTCCCGCTGCCTCCAGGACTCCTTCCCGCGCGGCGGCCGCCGTTGCCCGGATGGGTCCGACCAAAACTGGAGTCAGCTGGATGGAGGGGTCATGGCTCCGGAAGCTGGTGAGGATGTATTCAGCCACTTCCCGAGCAACTATTCGCCCCTCCGTCTCCAGGAGGTCCTGCATCCCGGCCACCGCGTCCTGAAGCCGCTTGGCAGTGGTGTCCAGCAGTTGGAGTGCGGCACCAAACGGAGAAGGGGCCTCCGGCACTCGGATGGGGTTGGCTCCGAGCTCCTCTAGTAGAGGGTTCACCGCGCTGACCCATCTCGTTAACCGGCCGGTGCCGGCTCGCTGCTCTGCCAAGAGTCCCTCCACCTTGGCCTCCCTCTCCTGGAGCGCTGCCTCGCGTTCCTGGAGCCTCCGGTTCCCAGCTGCCAGCTCCTCCTCCACGGCCTCTTCCCGCTTCTGGAGCTCCTGCAGCCGGGCCACCTCCTCTGCTTCTCGAGCGGCCAGCTCTTCTTCTTTCTTTGCTGCCGCCGCCGCCTGATCCGCGAGGGCGGCCTGTTGCGCCTCGGCCATGGCAAACGCCTCCCTCGCCGCGTCTGCCAGCTCCCGGGCGGCCCGCTCCCTGTTCGCCGCCGCCTCCTTCAGCCTCTCCACGGCGATCAGCCCCTGGAGAGCCTCCGCTTCCCGCCGTGTGGCCGCCATCTTCCGCTGGTGCGCTGCTGCCTCTCGGTCGCGCGCCTGCTCCAGCTCCTCCCTCAGGAGCTCGCGCCCCGCCACGAGTTTGGCGCGCTCCTCGGCGTAGCGGGCGGAGACAGAGTTGATGCGGCCCCCCAGGCGGACCTCCCAGTCGAAGAGCCGCTGGCGCTCCGCCTCCAGCTTCTCCCACTCCCGGCGCATGCCAGCCTCTAGCTCCTGTTGAGCTTGCTGGCATTTGGCTATGAGCCGGGGGAGAGGAACCTCCGCTGTGCTCGGGAGGAGGCGCCTTCCCAGCACCACCTCCGGTTCCTCCTCCTCTGCCCGTGGGGCGGCGCTGCTGCCAACTTCGGCGACTTCCGGTGCCGCTCTCTCTGCTGGCCCCGGTGCCGCCGCCTCTATCGCCTCCGGTACGGCTACCTCCGGAGCTGCGACCTCCACCGCCTCCGCTGCCTCTGGCGCTGCAGCCTCCACCGTGGCAGCGGCCCCCTCTGCTGCTAGCTCAGCAGGAGAGGGCCCGACCTTGACTCCCGGCGCTGTCGCCGGCGCCTCGGTCGTTGCAGCGGACCTGGTGTCCTCCTCCTGGGGGGCGGCTTCGGGTTGTGGCGGTGAGGCGACCTCTGGCTCCGGGCCCACGGGTCCGGAGGTTTCTGGAGCTGTCTCAGGCGGGGGCCCTGCTGGGGTCGGCGTCGGGCCTCCCGGCGTTGGCTGGGGGCCGGCTCCCCCAGTTGGTACGTCTGGGGATTGCGGCCTGCCGAATCACCGGTATAGTTAAGGACCAGAATCCAAGAAGGATAGTGAAAAAACTCTGGGGAGGATGCTTACGCGTAGTCGTACCACTCCCACCTGCACCGTGCCGCTCGGGGGAGTTTCCTCCCTGTCGAGGACCCCCCGGACCCTTGGTGGGGGTCCCCGCCCTTCGAAGCTTCGGGCGGCGGCGACGGGGACTGTGGCCTGATCTCGGACGGTGGTGGTGGTGTCTCTTCCCGCCGTTCTGGCGGTGGAGGCGGAGGAGTCTGTTGTCTCGGGGCAGGCCGGTGTTGCGGTGGAGGAGGTGCAGCCCTGCTCTTCTCCTCCGCTCCCGCGATCTTCTGGCACTTGGGCGCCGGCTCCCCGACCAAGGAGCCATCGCCTCGCTGGAGCCTCCGGGATTTGCTCCCTTCGGGTTGGTAGCTCCGGGCCGGTGCTGGCTCCTGGGCCTCACCGCGTCCTTCTGCCGGGGCAGCCCCGGCGTGGCCCTTTTGCCGGTGCTCTGGCACCGGCGCCTTCTCTTTCCCTTTCCCGCTGGGGGCCGGACCTCTGGGATCCGGCCCCCCGGGACTGTCGCTGGAACGTTGCTGGCGGTCCGGCGTGGTGCCAGGGATCTGGAGCCCGCGGTTGGGATCGCCCCCCCAGTTGCCGGACCGCCAGGCCACCCTCGTCCAGTGTCGGCATCGATGCCAGGACCGATGACCGCAGTGCCTGGTCCTCGCACAGGGCCTTCACTCCGCTCGGGAGGACCAGGGACTCTGGAACGAACGCCTCGCCGGTCATCGCCCGGATCGCCGCCTCCAGCTCCACCCTGGTGAAGTCGCCGCCGGTCCCGCGCGCGATCCTGCAGCAGTCGTTTAGCCCCGTGTACACGTAGGCCATCCGGGACAGCTGTTGCAGGGGGCGATTCGCCGCTTCAGGAAGTCGCCCAGCACCATCATGGAAGTCAGGCCGCTCCTAGCCAGCTTCTTGATCCGGCTCAGTACCGGGTCGAGCTCCACCAGTATCGTTGGCCTGGCCTTCCACGTGCCCCGATCGCTCTGGGGACCCTCTGCCGGCAGTTCCAGGCGGTCGTGGGGGTCGGTTACCGCGATGACCCAGCCTTCACGCCAGTCCTCCCACTTGGAGCTGGAGAAGGCGGCGATGTAGGCGCCCGCCATCCCGTGCCGGAGCTGGAAGTAATACGCGCCAATCTCGCCGCGCTTCTTCCCGGTCCCAACCAGGGAGTAGAAGTGTTTGAAGATGGTGGTGCAGGGGCGCACCCCCACGAACATCTCCATGAAGTGGGCGAAGACCGCCGCGAGGAGAACGGAGTGGGGGGTGAGATGGTGAAGTTGGAGGCTAAACTCCTTCAGGAGCAGGAGGAAGAAGGAGGAGATCGGAGGAACCAACCCGCACATAATGTACGAATTGAAGAGGACGAACTCCCCCGCGGCAAGGTCGCGGAGGGGAATCTCGCCGGCCCTGACCTTCCCGGCGTTCGCCGACGCGGTCCACCCCAGAAGGCGCCGCACCGCGTCCAACTGTTCCTGGCTCTGGAAGCGGCGCGGGAAAGGAAGCGAGGCCATGATGATTTTTGGGGTGGATTGTGGAGGAGCAAGGAAGAGAGAAGAGCCGGGCGCAAGGAAGCCGATCGCGAGAAGGGATGCGGAGACGAAGGGGCGCTTCGGCGTCCGTTGTTGGCAAGAGCGAAAAGGTAGCCGTTCCCTTCGGCGCATACCTTTTATGCAAAAGGCTGCTCCCACCTTAGCGTCCTGCGGCGACCGAGGAGAAGTCGAGCGGTCGCCAGCGGCGCCTTCCCCTTCCCTCACAGCTCGGGCCCACCAGTCATTGGCGTGGGTGCTGGAGGGTCGTGGGAAGGGCAGAATCCGAACCGCCCGAGCCGCGCGACGGGCTCGAATAAGACAAGAATCTGAACCATCTGACGCGCACGGTGCGCGCGGAGGACGGGCCACTCGGGGATCCCGCTACGGGCGAAAGGACATCCATGCCCTTGCCCGGCGGGAACGAGCTGTCCACCCGGCGCGGTGCTGGGATTTGGCCCCACCTGCGGGTTCATCCCTCTCCCAAGGTGGGCCCGGGGGCCTCTGTCGGTACATACAGATAGGGGTACCTCCCGCTAGGGTGTCCAGGCCTTCGGCTTCCCATAATCCATACTCCTCCTTGCCTCTGGGCCACGTGGCATACGGCCTCCGGGCCTGACAGCTGGGACCGCGGTCTCCGGACCCTCCCCCGAGCTCCATGAGGCCCGGGGTCTCTGCACACCCAGGTAGGCGGGAGAGCTCTCGGGTAGCCCCTGCGGACCCGGCCTCCCCTGGGAGGTCCGGGGCCGCCACGTGTGATGATCGGACCATCACAGGCCAGCCCACTCCGACCGGCCTCGGGGGCCCCGGGCCCCCGTTCCCCCGGGAAGGGGTCCGGTGCCGCCATGTGTTGCCCAGCGGGAGGAGCGGGGCTGGCCCCGCCGCGTGCCTGCGGCCCGAGGCCCCTTGCGGGTCCCCTCCCCACCTACCAGCATTTAATGCGGTAGCTAAGTCGGGCGCGCCAAAGTCAAAAGGTGCGGCCTGCCACTGACACACGGGGCAGGTAGGCTGACACCACGGTAAGCCCGCCTGTTCTGAAGGCGACGCGTCATATCACCGTGCACAGTGCGCGGACTGTGTACAGTCCCGCCACGGCGCTGCACGCGTGATGATGGTCTGTAATAGGCAAAGCCAAGGCGTGCGCTGTAACAGTGCACACGCATCGGGTCAGCGTTGCTTCGCCGCCTGACAGGAAGTCCCATCCTAACAGAGACAGCACGGCTTCACTGTTATGCAACGCTGACGCCGGATACAGTGCAAGACAAGGCTGTACACGGCCATATCCTGGCTGTGGATACGCACGTCAACTTCTCGATCGAGAGGACTACGGAGAGGAGCTCGAGGAGAAGACCTCCTTATCTCTCGTAGAACGGCCCCTGTTGGCCGGACCCACCTGTCGGGGTCCCGCACAGTGTAAGCACTCCCCTTGAACTATAAAAGGGAAAGTGCACTCGTTAGAAGACAAGGCTCAGCAATCAGAAACACACAAGCTTATGCTGCTTTCCATTCAGGCTCACGCAGCCAATACAACACCAAAGTGGACGTAGGGTATTACGCTCCGGCGGCCCGAACCACTCTAAATCTTCGTGTCCTTCCTGCGTTCATCTGTCCACCGATCGAGCGCTCCTAAGTCCCCTCCAGACCCATCCTTAACTAGGATTAGGCGGGTGCTTTCCGCCACCCGGCTGGAGAATTCCTCCGACAAGATTCGTCTCGCGAATTAGCACTGGGGTTCTGCAATTAGTTTTGTAATTAGACTTTATTTAATACTTGTAAATGATAAGATTCTTTTTGATGTGACCCCTCTAAACTTTATGCCCCAGGAAACGAACACACCTTAAATCATACTTAACAGTCACGATTCAACTTCTCGCTGCAGCCGCTGCGATCAGTGTCCGCGAAGGATGTGGACGTTCATGGCGAGCTCGCCGTCGTCCTCGCCGCCGCCGCCGAGCGGCTGGAACAGGCACAGTTCGCCCTGCCGCAGCGCGTTGTCGTCGACGAACTGCTTCCACCCGCGGCAGAGCTGGTGCACCTTGCACTCGTTCCTGACCTGCAGCTCAGCCTCCCAGCTGCAGCTCACGCCGGGCCGCCGCAGCCGCATCGTCTGCGGCACCCGGGGGAGGTGCTCCATGGCGAAGTCCTTGTTGAAGCACTGCATTTTTTTCCCAGGTGACACGAATCAGATCGTTGCTGAAGGATTTGGTGTGCTCTTATATACCTTCGATTCAGGAACTGGGTGCCTGAAACAACTGAATTTCTGGGCTAAAGAAATGGTACCGGACTGGACTTACCATGCTCTCGTTGCCACGCTTTTTGGCCGTCACAAAGACGAAGGTTTTAGCCTGAATTCCCGGAGTTTGTCGTGGACTCTCTTCTTCTGCTCCGGCGTTAGGTTTGTGTGTTTGCTCACCATATAACCTGGGTGGGTGTCTAGTTGCAGGGGCGGTGAAGCGCCTAGTTCTGCGAGAGAAGTATCAGCCCCAAACATTTTACATTAGGCTAAATGAGGGTTTCATGTCCATGTTTCCAAGAATGCCACGTCAACTTTGTAGAAGGATGAAACACCCTCTCTCAATAGAGAGTTTCATCTTACTATTTCATATGCCAACATACTACTTAAATGCTGCAAATAAATAACCAATAAGATTTACTTAATTGTGTGAAGATGAAACAAAACATTCTCAATGGAGGTTTCACACGGTTTCCAAGTTCTTGGAAATGGGTTAATATAGTTTCATCCTCATAAAACTCCATGAAACTCTTACTTTTTAAATGATGTGCCATGTCATCCAAATTGCTGATGTGGTAGGCTAATTAATACCATGAAACACTCCATGAAACTCTCATTGTGAATAGCCTTACATCGTTAGTCGAATACTCGTGAACTCTCATGTATCAGGTACGGATACTTCTTCGGTACTTATCGGACAAATTATCGGACAAGTATCGGATATTTTATTAATATTTATATAAATAATCTGGATACTTTGTCGATACCTTTCTCATTCCTTCTTGACACCTCGAAACCCTATCCCCTTATTGTTCCCTTATTTTATTCCCTTATTTTGTCTATAAATATATACCCTCTATACATGTAAGATGGATGAATTATTGTATCAAATACTAACCAACCAGGTACTCCAAAAACATTTTAAGTGATGTTTATGAACTACGTATGCATTTTTATTTTATCTCTATTATGTATTTTTATAAATATAAATAAAACATATACATCCATGTATATCGGTGTTTTTGGAAAAATAGCGTATCCGAGTATCGCCGTATCCGTATCACAGTATCTGGGAAACATAGGTCGCCATGGCCATCAGACATTCAGAGATCACCACTGAACTGATACGAATGTGGAAGGTTGGAATGTGCAGAGCTAGCGTTGCATCACCTGGTGGATTGTGGCTTCCGTGAAGAGGATGGACCGACACTGTCACTCGCCCCTCGCTCATCGATGCTTCGAGTGCCCAGGCATCGCCGTCCTGCAACTCGTTGCCGCGAGCCAAGCTCCGCCAGCCAGTGGAGAAGATGTACGCGCCGTCAGCGGAGATCTTCAGATTCGCATCCCGTTTCCTGCTACCAGGAGAGTGGCACAGCGTGATGGTTTGGTCTTCATGTGGGAGGTACTTGTCAGAGTAATCCTTGCAAATGACCTGTCCAGCGATCCGGTGGTTAAATCAAATTGTCTGAACAATTCAGGATGATAACGGTTCAACAATTTCGAACAGATTTGTGACAAAATAATCTGAACATTGAGTAACAGAAGCTGCAGGTTGAGCCATTGGTTCTAAGAAAAACATACTGACAACATACCATATATCCATTAGACAGATTGGCCTTGTTCATGTTTGTGACATACAATGGAATCCCAGGCCTGATTTTCTTCTCAAATGCGTCGAGTTTCGCCTTCTGCGCACTAGTCAGGATGCATCCCTTTGCTAAGATAGCGCGCGCTCCGGAGGATGTTTGAAGGACACCTGAATCCATGGGGCTTACAGTATCATCTGGATATGTCATTTCTTCAGCTGACGCAATACCAATCATGAGGTCAGAAGGTTTGCAAAAAGTAAATAGAAAATAAATACATATGTAAATGCAAAGTTTCAAATTGAATAGTACTTGATCTCTGTGAAGGTGAGTCTGCTGGAGTCATCTTTGAAGCTTTTCTGCTGTGGCTCAGTTCACCGGTTCGATGCCGCGCTAACCCTTCCCCGGATGGAGTTTGTTCATGAGGAATGACTCGCTGTCGGACACCACAGCTGGGATTCATGACGATGCGGAAGAATTCTTTCTCGCATCCACTTGGATCAAAGATGAGGACCTTGAAGTGGGAGTCCCCACTGTATCTGAACACCACCATGTCACCCTGCTCCAGTTCATAAGCGCTGCAAAGTGCCCCCCATCCATACCTGAAAACTAACTTGTTCAGATCTTGTGAAACTTTGACGCTGTACAAGTTCCCATCAGGATCTTCCAGCTTGACTGTTGGAAATAAACACGTCTTGGGCGCGTGTGCGTTCCGGCAGACGTAGGTCGCGTGCGTCGCGTGTGAGTATGTACGTTCAGGTTAATTAGGTGCGTGTGTGTGCAGCTGTGTTTGCATGAGCTGTAGGTACGTGATCCAGTCACCATGCAGGGGAGCTGCTGGGGCTAATCGAGTCGTAGGTGGTTAGTAGATCGTGGTGTGCGTGGTGCCCGTCCATGCAGAGGAAGCCGTGACGTCCGGATCGAGTGAGCGAATGGGTCTCACGCGGACGTTGCTGAGCAAGTCGTGCGGATCGTGGCGTTGAGGTCAGGCGTGGAGGCAGCGGCTCCGTCGTTCCCTGGCCTATTTGTAGCCCCTGTGCTGCTCCATTTCCTTTGCTAAGTCCAGAGAGTAAACAGCCAAGATACAGGCCGTTGCGTCGGCCGCGGCGTTCGTCGCCGGAAATACTATTGTCTCCTTATCTTGCATTTGTGTGTGAGTGAGTGAGTTCCTGGGCAACGCCATCAAGAGATCTGGCCTCTGAAATTGTTGGAAAATTTCTCCGGTACGATCTGCAGGAACACACGATGCAAAAGTAAAACTGAGATTCTTGTTTTTTTTTTCCTTCTCCCAACATTAAGAACACGTTCCTTTGAGAAGGGGATAAAGGGGAACTGATGAAGGAATTCGTACCATCTTCTGCTGGAAATCGCCGAGCATGAGCTTGAAGAAATGCTTCTGCCGATCATCCAGATGATGCCAGTAGTAGTGCGAGTCGCAGTGGCTGCATCTCTTGCAGGAGTTGCCGCTCATCTTGTGGGCACTCATGCCATAGTCCTGATGATCTTGAGACGCCATCAGGCCAAATGCATTCAAGACTGGCAGCCAGAGGTTTTACTGGGCCATCAATTATAGGATCAAAGGAGACCAAAAGGTTGAGCCTTTAGATGGCGGCTGAAACGATGCCGTACGCATGCAGCCGTTAATGAGGAAGACAGAGTCCAACAGAGGACGTGACCATAAAATATCCTCCGTGTTTATGGGTTTCTGAAATGGAATCATTCAAAAGATTTCACGTGATCATGCGTAGTTATGAGCTTCAAATATAAGTTCAAGGTACATTTGGTACTCCCTCCTGTCAATAAGTGATGTCTCGTGGATGGACATGGCCGCAAGTCACAACTTTGACCATTTATTTTTTATGAAAATATACAGAGAAAACCAAATAGTATTATCATGAATGAATTTTGGCAGATGAATACATACATATTTTTTTCCTCAAAAACACGAAGGAGAGCTGCATGTTAGTATTGTATTAAGAAGATGGAAACGGTCCAAACATCACCCAAACAAAAGTAACCACAACAAAAACCAAAGGAAAACACAGAAACAGCACAGAAAACAGAAACAAAATTGGCGAAGTGCAGAACACCCGCAGCAACTTAATATTGGCTGAATATATGCTCCCAAAACGTCACTTTTTTCTTATCCTGGGTTGAGTCTGTGATCATTGTTCAAATTTATTCTCACATAAAAAGGGAAAATATAAAGACCTATCAGAAACCAGAAGACCTGAAGAAAAAACTTAAAAAATATAGTGAATAACCATTATCCTGATTTTCGAATCCAGGCCCCTTTTTCTCTGCTAGGTTGAATGGTCAGAAAAAAATTAAGTGATAATAATTGTCATCCAATCCGGCAAGGAATAAACTACATATTCAATTAAACATTGTCGAAACTAAACAAGTGGAATGGGTGCGGAGCTGCTAGCGGATGATCCATCTCCATCGTATTCCTAAAGGCAAATGGCGCAAATACTGCAATAGGTTCTTGAAAATTAATTACATCCAAAGTTTCTAACTGATGATTGTGCAACCAGCATTTCCAACACAAATGCACTGCCATTTTACAAATGCATCATCAAGAGCAGTGATGTCATCGATCAACTACACTCCCGTTCCGGAATGATGTGGACAGTCATTGCAAGCTCCTTGTTTTCCATCAGCTGAAAGAGGCAGATATCGCCTAGTTTCAGTTCGTTGTCTTTGGCGAATTGCCTCCAGCCTCGACCGAGCCTAGGCCTGTTGTTAGTGATCGCGATTTCAGCTTCCCATGTATTGGTCTTCTTGGGATGCAAAAGTCTGATAGTGTCATACCCACCTCGGAGGTACCTTTTTGCATATTCTGATAGTGATCGCGATTTCAGCTTCCCTGGTTGCATGTACAAAATGTGAGGTTCAATTATAGAATGACCAAAGGAACAAGTTGAAGCATTCCAGGGAGGACTTCCTGCTCCACATTCTATTCACGACAAATTTTATGTATTATGACTTTAAACCAAATGGAATAAATTTCCTGCAAATGAATAATATTTTTAATTTTTTTTTACACTGAACATAGCAATGATGACTCACCATAATGCATGACCTTTCAGTAATATTGCTAGTCTGCACGATGAGTACAAAAAGATGGTATGGAGACCGAATAGCTCGAACTTTCTCTTCTACTTGATGCTTCTGCTGATCGGTTAGAATGGTTTTACGTGGTACAATGTATCCAGGCTCGGTGACTCCATGTGCAGGACTTCTGGACGAAGGGACATATCCTACAGACAAAACCCAATCACAAACATGCTGTCAAAGTATCTTTCCAAAAAAAAACATGCTGTCAAAGTCAGAGTGTGCTCCACAGAACTAAAACTGGACAATATTCCAAATGCTCTCTAAATAAACCTGGTGACTTTGGGTGAGGGATTTCCTCAAGAGGATGAAGTATCAATGTGTCTCAATCTGAAGGAACCAAATTGTACACACACACATATATATATATAACCTGGTGGCTGCAGGCAATGGCTTTCTTCAAGAGGATGAAATATCAGTGTCACTCCATTCTTGCTCTTTGATGGTTGAAAAATGCAGATATCACCTTCTCGCAACTTATTGTCGCGAATGAAGTCCATCCAGCCAGTAGACACAGCGTAGTGCCCTTTAGTGGTTATGTCCAAATTTATGGCCCATATCTTGCTACCATCAAGCTGAGAAAGCTGGATGATCCCACTTTTGTTTGCGAGATGTTTCATGGCATAATTCTTGGAGATGGCCTATTACAAATCATTTAAAACTATATTATCTTATAATCTTTGATACGTGTAGGTGAAGGGTCAAGACCCAAACATGATGCACAAGTCAAGAATATCATAAACGAACTTACTGACCAGAATTCCAGAAGCCACACTTCTCCTGTGCATGGCTGTGATGTAAAAAGGAAGTTCGGGTTGAGTTTTCTGCTCAAGGGTGATAACTTGAGCTCTTTGCTCACTTGTCATATTGCATCCGGTTGGCAAGACAATGCAAGACTTGGTGGGCTTCTGGACGCTACCACCTGAATTCATGGGCTTCTGAATGCCTTCAGAAGATGGGACATGTTCTTCTACATATGTCAACCAGGAAAACATTAGTACATAAAGACTGCAAGAAGTGCCACGTCAAATTCTTACCATTTTTCTGTGAAGGAGAGTCCGTTGGGTTCGTCTTCAAAGTTTTTCTACTGCCACTTGGGTTACCAATTGCCATCCTTTTGCCCGTTGATGACTGTGTATGATTATCATGAGAAACTTTCCTTTCTTGCACACAAGGAGCGCCATCCATCAGAACACAGGACAGCTCCTTCTCACAACCACTTGGACCAAATATTCGGACTTTGAAGTGGGATTTCTCACTGTTTCTGAACACTAACAAGTCGCCTAATTTAAGTTCATAAGCACAGGCAAAATCTGACCATCCAGACCGAAGGACCAACTCATTCTGTTCCATGGCGACCTGAACGGTATATGTTTTGCCATCTGGTGCCTCTAGCTTGACTTCTTCAGATAAATGCTCTCTGATGTTGGCCACAGACTTTCTCGGTATGGTCTGCATGAGTTAGCAAATTAGGTCTTTTACATAACAAGATAATAGTCTTGCACATAATGGTGAAAACTGCAGTCAAGTGAAAAAGGAGGGCCAGGAATTACCACAGGTACAACTCAATAATGGATAGTTAACACAAGCATATTCATATCACACCTACAATTTCCTAACAGACAGGTCTATGCTTAAAATTTTTACATGAAACCCATAAGCATAAATGTTCTCTTCTCTACAACTGTTTCGAAAGTCTGATCCCTTTTTCTGCATCATTAATTACCAGGTAACTAGGGGCACACATGATTAGAGTTTAAAGTGTTCATATTTGGATTCAGAAATGGAAGATTTTGGTTTCCCATCAAAATAAAATATATGTCTTACCACTCCATTTTTGAAATCACCCATCAAAACCTTGAAGAAACGCTTCCGGTCATCCATGTGGTGCCAATAATGGTATGCAATGCACTCCTTGCACACAGTGCGAGATTTGTTCATCCTATCACCTCTCCTACGATCCTACCATGTAATGAAGCTGTTAGGGGAGCTGTAAATCTAGGCAAGTATGAGAAAAATAACCCTAATGATAGGCAAGCAAGTGTGTTGCAAATTTGGTATGATTCACATGTATGTAGAACACCAGACATTTTTAGGGTCTAGTGATGCTGGGGCCGGTGCTGCCATTTTGTCCCCAAAAGCGAAAGATAAACAAGCATCATGACTCAACAAGAAATAAAAAAATATTAACTTCGTAGGGCAATGTAAGCCTTGTCCCCAAAAGAAAAATTAAATCCTTTAGAGCCCCTGACTTGCGAGCTCTCACACAACGCTCAACTCCGTGTATGTTTTTCAGGCTAAATAACTTCAAAACAGTTAACCCATAAGGCGCAGGACATTTCTGATTGTGTGTGATCAAGATCTAGAAAAGATGAAGATGCCACTAACCTTGGAAACAAGCTCTACAAGTCGATCGTCCTGCAGAGAAGCAGCCTCAACACCAGATGGCCAAGAAACGCCGGGCCTAGATACAGGGCAAGGCAGCACTTGAAATGAGCCAAAGAAACACGCTACCTAGTGCCTACAAGTGTGGATACTGTACCTGTGTTCCTGTGGGTCAAGCTGTGTTTTCACTCTTTAGCATATTATTCAACGTTGGTAATCATAACTTCACTGAAACTAGGTGCAGAAAAAAGAATGCCATGATTACTTTTACTGAGAATCTTGAGTTTCTAGACTTACTGAGAACCAAAAGCTGCAAGGAATCTACTGACATATGCTAGTGCCAGTTCCTTCTTTTAGTATGTTCAACTGTTCAAGGAGAAACGGAGAATATCATTCCAAACAATGTTGTAGATTTTTTTTCTTCAGCCAACAACTGACCCAAAAAGAACAACCAAATGGACAAAAAAAAAAGAGGTTACCTGTTCTTGAAGTTATCAGCTGAAATAGCAAGGGGAAGCCCAAAAGTCACAAGTAACCGCACTTAACACTAAAAAATTATGTATTGTGAATTAAAAGTTTCAAACCAGGCACAAAAGAGTCATCGATGACAGGGAAGAGGAGAGGAATATACCTGAACTGCTGCAGTATCATTTGGAAGATTTTTACAGCATCTCTTACAGTAATTGATTGAACGGTGCAGCATGACCAGTCACTCACAGGGTCAAATCAGCCAGGCCTAATCAGGCAGGTATTTTCTTCCATGGACCTTGAATATAAAAAAAAGAATTGGAACAATTATAGAGTTGTGGTATAAGTTTGAAAGTTATCATTGGGGAGATCGAGATTCTCCAGCATCTCTGGCTGCCAATTGAGTTAGAAGCAAGGCATGACAACTCTCATCAGATAAGAATCATCCAGGGCTTCTGTCATAGACTTCAAACACATGAATATATGATGACCGTTTTTTAACTTTCAACAGAACTAATAAAATCATCATCTAAGCATTGAGTAAAAATGCATTTGGAACCAGTACAATTCCTTCATCTGTAACCCATACTGGTAACTTCGCAAACACCATAAAAGCACCCCCTGTAATTATTATGGGATCTAGATATGGAAGAAAGCATAGTATTTCTCCTCAATTGCCAAATCAATTGCAGGCACATAACGTACTTAAGATTTCACAAGTGTTTTTATCTATAAATGGCCAATGGTTATGTTCTTCACAGCTCAAGTGACCAATGGATGTGTAGTCTGATTTGCACATCCCTGAGGGCGAAAACAAAAGAATCAACAATTCAAAAAAAAAAATGGCCACTTAGTAGATAACTCTAAAATGTCTAGTTAGACTAGAAATCCCTTGGATTTTAATGAAAATTATAAAGAATATTAATAACCGTTGACCACTTGGGGAAAAATATTCCAGTAATCTTTGTAGTGGCAGCATGGACAGAGGGAGTGATAAGGAGTAGCAAAAGTTAGAAAGTTCAAAATACTAGGGTCAGGGACACAAGTTCCTTGCCAAAGCTGGCAAGAGAGAAGAACCACAAGGATGATAATTTGCATCACAAAAGCATTATTACAGGGTTCATGCCTACCCCGATCAACTGCGGTTCATTCTCCTTCAGCAGTTCAAACAGGCAGATGTCGCCCTGTCGCAGCATGTTGTCTTTGATGAACTGATTCCAGCGTCCACCAAGCTGATACAACCCATCGCTGCTGATCAGGAGAGCTTCCCACTCTTTAGTATGAGCAGCACATAGTTTTTCTGTTTTTGCTCAAGCACGAAAACACTCCCTTCTACTCTGTAATCAGACTGCATCCTGTTGCTGGGACATAGTGAGACTGGGTGGGTGTCCAACGTCCATCTGAACCAATGGGCTCTTGACTGTCATCAGAAGATGTTGCATCATTTTCAGCTGCATAATTTGAAGTTCTCAACCATGAACATTGTAACTAAAATGTACCAAAACACGGAGCTGTATGTTTAAAACTGGTTACCTGATTTATGCCAAGGGGAGTCTGTTGGATTCATCTTTGCGGTTTTCCTACTGTAGATAGAGATATCACCGCAATGTTTTGCCAAACTTCCGTTCATCAGTGATTCCTTGTAATTATGATGATGAGTATTGTTCATCACATCACAGGAAAGTTAGATCGAGGATTCTAACTTTGAAGTGGGAGTGCCCACTATAAGTGAACACCAAGAAATCTCCCTGTTCAAGATCATAAGTGCTGGCAAATTGCTGTCATCCAGATCGAAGGACCAGTTCATTTTGTTCTGACTGAAATCGACTGAACAAAAGGCATGGCCCGTCATGCACCAGGTCTAATCAGATCCTGATCAAAATCACCAGGGATTTCTGCCATAGACCTCGAAAATAGAATAATCTCTCTGCTTTCAAAAAAAAATGAACAATTGTAGGAGATTTGATCTATTAAATTTGAAGGTTCATGGAGATTCCAGCATCTCAGGCTGTCAAAATGAGTAAGCAATGTAAGGCATAGGCATGACGATGACAGGTCAAAAATCGGGTCAGAAACAGCAAGACCTGGTCAGGTAAGAATAATGGGGGGTTTCTACCATAGAATTCAAAACCTAAGACGACCTTAGCTTTACTTTCAACAAAAAAAATCTTCAGATTTGAGGTATTGAAATAAAATGCATTTGGAACCAGTAAATTTCCTACGAATGCTTTGGATACCACAATTTAAGATCTAACAAGTACTTGAAAGGAAAATCCATGAGACCACCAGATTATTTCAGCACAAAAAAAAGAACTGAACATTGGAAAGACCTAACACAGGTAGGACAATAATTTGTTATGAGTTTCTGATCTTAGATTACTAGAAAAAGGGAAGGGACCAACCTGTACCTTGATGAAGTTCCAGATTTTCGTCTACCAGTGATTAGTGAATGGGGACCATCAAAAGTCATAAACAAACTGAATTGGAACAGTTCAAATAGCAGTTACCTTACCCGGACAGGTAACAGCAATGCGCAAAACAAATCTGTAGTTCGCTTTCCTGATTTCGGTTCATTAGCGCAAAGGGAACATTAATGGTTTTTTCCCCTCCAACACACAGGAGAGCCACTCAAACTTAAAACCATTAATGGAGAGGAAAAGACCAACCCACTCTGTCTCACTAAAACAGAGGGGGTTGTAGTACAAGATAAAATTACAAAATCACCGGTAATATGACTTTCTCCATTTTATAGACTCAGTAAAACATTAATGGTTGTATAGGACCTTCTCCATTTTATATTATGAGATCATAGCCATTTCAGACAGGATCCTAAATGTGTATGCCATGGACCGATAGGACGACATTGAACAAAGATGGTCCCAGACGGCAGAAACAGCAGCATTTGATTTCTAACACTTCTTAAAATATAGTTAGCAAGGCATTTCATTTTCACAGCAACAAAAAATTAACATTAAAAAACAACCTTCTCTTTGAGATAACAGAAAATTTAAATGGCACAATAGAACATAGGTAATATGTGATAACAATGGTACTGCACATGAACTTCAAACCCAGCCGGATGGCTTTACTATTAAGAAACAAACATGTACTCTACAGATTAAGTAACATAAGATGCTGACTGGGAAGAAAATTGGAACCTACATTCAAAGCATTTTAATTTTTTGAGTTCACTTTATGCAATCTTTTTCAATTTGACTAACTGTCAGTCAATCTTGTGAAGTTTGACTTTTCCGAATTCCCATACGCCCTACAAGAGGAAACTGTGGGAGTATTCAGCAACATCCATGTGTTACAACTTACAAGGACTCCCAGAATTTTTAAGTTGCCAATTTTAAGCAAGAAGAACACATGAGTACACCAAAATGAAATGTTAGCTGAAGATGTAAAACTGCATTATGAACACACATCTGATCGAATAGAACTTGCACAAAGCCACTCAAACTATTTTCATTTCAAGTGAGCTGCTTTACAAACATTGTTCCGTGGGAAAGAGCTAGAGCTGCTGGTACATATTTGAGCAAATTCTACATGAACAAAACCAATTATGGCTCATATATAGAGGAACTAGGCAAAGAATAAACAAATCTGCTAAAACCACTATTGATTGCCCCTCGAAAGCATAAAAGTCGACATATGCTTCAACATAAGGAGAAATCACCTTCCTCTCATTTGTTTGGTGGTGGTTGCTATGTTACATGTCATGCTCAAGTTTGTCCTTCCGAGTGGTCAGCAGAAATGGTAAGGAGCTCACTTTCAAGAAATGAAGGATCTAAGAACTTGGCAACAAAAGCCCACATCTTGTAAACATCTTCAAAGTTAGTAAGGAATCCAAGTGAAGCAGTCACAACTTCAACTCTTACAGTCACCTTTTTATTGTCTCTGCGTCCATTCTTATAAAAGGAAGCCTCAGGTATATCGAGCATGCCATTTAACTGTTTTTGGTTCATATCTAATTTTATATGACTGAGAAAACCAATGCCAACAGATATACCATTTTTCTCAGCAATCTTTTGAACAACTTCAGCATTAACAAATGCTCCATCACTTTGCTTCACATTAAAAGCAACAGCTGCTCCCCTTTCATACTTAATCTTGGGACCATAGATGTGGACTAGAGGGAGTCCGTCACCACCTTTAGAGTCTGGCAACTTGAGCTGCAAAAGTGAAGTTACTAGCCAATTGATCAAGTATCTTAACCTAAGAGTAGTTCTGTTGAGCCCCATCATATCAACATGATCAATGTGCCTGCAAATTATCTCTGGCTCCCTCCTGCCCCAATCCTGAGCATCATCATATCCATCAGTTGCACAACCATCATCATCACGGAATGTATATCCAGAAGCTTCACCAGCATCCGAAGCCCGGTTCAGCCTGTCTGCAATAATATTAGCCTCTGTGCTGAATGAAACTCTGCGCCCCATGCTTAAACCTCCACCAATATCTTCAACACCAAAGAGTCGCCCGCCAGTAAACCTGCTGTTGCCATCCCTCCCTCCCAGCAGCCGGAACTCCCCTTCAGTCTCCCTCCTTATCGCACTTTCTTTGTGCTCTGCACCACCGTTCATACCATGTTGGCATGCTACCTCTTCTTCAACATCGGGCTCCTCTTGGATCTCACTAACCTGCCTGAAATGAGTTCTCCGACCATTCTCAAAAAATTCTTCTTCAGGGTCTTCCTTGAGGCAGTCTGCATCTTGCGATACTGATAGCACAACTGCATCAAAGGAAATCACATGACCATCATAAAGTGGGCTTCTCGATATCCTGGAGGTTAAGTTTGGTGACATCCTCTTGTTACACTTTCTTCCGTTAAACCAAGAAGACGGTAATGGTGATCCCAGCTTCCCTTTCTTGAATTGGCCAGACTTCTCTGACCCCAACGGGCTCTGGCCAACATCAACCCAGAAAGAGTTTTCTGATGAACAGTCCTCACTGAATGCTGGACTCCTCATGACCTCGCCCATCGAGATGCTCTCAGTTTCTTCAAAGATGGTGCTTGCCCCATCCCTATCCGAGCTGCTGTCACGACCAGGATCATTGTCAAAAGTCTCTCTAACCTGAGCAGACGTGTAGACACCTGAAAATGCTGGCAGTTGCGACCCATTTTGAGCATTAGAAGCTGGCTTTTCATCTTTGTTAATGCCCGAGTCATCTTCAAGCCCATCAAATGCATCAAATCCATCAACTGAGTCACTGAGATACTGTGGAAACACAGGAACAATCCTCACCATCCCCGACGCATTACACCCGTTTCTCCCCTGCAAGCTCCCAATTACCGACTTCTTGATTAGAAGACAACCAAACCCAGTCGGGTCTGCACCAAACACCCTGTAGAATGAAGTTATAATGAAGTCCGGCCGAAACAGAGAGAGCCCCAGCGAATCCATGTCCTTGGGACCAAGTGCACCGGCATCAAGCATCACATGCCACCCATTCTGCTGTGCCAGCGCCATCCACTGGTAGGAGTACTTGGCACCGGTCACCCGAGACTGCGCAGGGAAAACAAACAACCCAACTGCAGCATCCCGTCGCCGACCCTTCTTCTTGCCCACAATCTCCTTCCGCAGCTCCGTAGAGCAGAGCTTCAGTGTTGGCCAACGGAACCATGCAGTGCGCGTCTTGGCACCCTTTGCCCGTGCACTCTGTGCCATCCAGTTGACTGACTGGCTCTCATGGTCGAACATTGTCAGCAGCCTGCGGTTGGTCTCGAAGGGGTAGCATTCAGCAAGCAGCCGAAATGCTGACCCTCGGCTCACTGTGAAAACCAGCGCATACTCGCTGGCTGGCACATTGAGGTACTCCAAGATGCGCTCTTTGATATCATTCTCCACGGTGCCGGGCTCCGCACCGCCATAGAGTGCATGGTTGCTCAAATTGGCATTGAGTCCGTGCAATGTAAAGGACGACGAAGAAGAATCCCAGCTAGAGTCGAAGAGACCGAAGCCGCAGTAATCCAGGCAGACCCTGCCGGCACCAGGTGCGTCGAGGTGGGAGTAATGGTCGACGCGAAGACGGTCCACATCGGCGGTTGAAGCATAGTCCGGGTACATGGCGAGGAAGGTGGCGATGGCGTGGGAGAGCAACGGGAGGTCGGAGAGAGACCGGAACGGCCCGGCGGCAGCGGCGAGGGCGGTGGCGCGCAGGAAGTCCCGCTGCGCGCGCAGGCGCGCCAAGGAGCGGGAGCGGGACACGGCGGCGTCCGCATCGGCTCCGTCGGCGTCCGGCAGCGGGTAGAGGGAGCCGTCCTCCGATGCCGCATCCAGCGTGTCCCGCAGCTGCCGGAGGAATGAGGACGGGTCGTCACGGTGGCCGTTGCTACCGCGGCCACCGTGCCCGCCGCCCCCACCGCCGCGACGCCGGTGGTTCTTGGCGAGGAGGACGGCAGCGCAGTGGGAGAGCGGCTTCCATAGCGACAGATGCATGTGCCTCTGATCGAGAAATGGCCGCTCCCGGACAGAAAAATCGCAGCTTTCCGACGGCGGTCTGAATCAATGAGCAGACTGAGGCATTGAGGGGTGAAAACCCTGAGATTTCCGTGGGAAATGGAGAGATTTCGTTGTATTCTTGGACCAACAAATGCAGGAAAACTGCAGTTTCGGGAGGGGAAACTGGATCATTGAATAACTGGGTCTGGGTGAATCAAGAACTGCTGCGGTGGAGGGGTGTGGAAATCCGAGGTTTTGGAGAGGGAAACGGATTTGGAGATGGGGAAATTGCAGGTAGAGATTGGAGCTCTGGAATGGGAGGGATTGGTCAGGGGTTGAAATGCGAGGACACCCCTCAACTTTGTTGCAAAGGTGAGGGCTTTTGCTTTTGGCAGGATCAAGAACTCAAATTAAAGAAAAGAGCACAGCGTCAAATAACGAAAAAAAGAAAGCAGAGGAATCCAAAAGATTTGACTCCACTTTTTCTCCCTCTTGAGCTGTTCAGCAGCAAGAACAATGCTCAAACCAACTGGTGAATCGAAATGGGACGGGATGTGCTGGAATAGCTTCGAAATCTACAGCCACAAACAGGAGAAAGAGCCCAGCTCGATTTCCAGATGGGGGGAAGAAACTCAGATGCAGAGACCAGGCACACCCTAGCTCCTCTCACCAAACCCCTTGCAAGTGTTTTCAGGGCCACTAAATGCAGTGCATCATGATGAGGGGGAGGTTGCATTCATTGCCTTGCAAGAGCTACTAGCAGCTGCAGCAGCCCACCAGTACACCACCAACTTTTTTTATTTGTTCTGGACTTTGTTCCTCCTACCTCTCACTCTGGACTGGAGTAATAAAGTACTGACAGACACAATTTTTGGGGGGCAGCCGCTTGTGAGTGCTTTTTTTTTAGTGTACTGTCTTCAAGTAAAAACAAAGTGTTGGGTTTGGTAGCAATATTTTCCCCTGAGACCCACATCACAGAATAGAGTGGCCGAGCTGTAAAGCAGCTGCTGCATCCAAACAAGTGCTTGGGCATTGACTTTTCCTCAATTTTTTAAGAAAAGTTTTTTCCATTGAAATGCAGTGTTATTAGTCGTGATTTTTTCCTGAGGGGGTTAAAGCAAAAGCTTTGCCACAATGATCGTTCCTTGACTGGTTTGTGGAGCTGTCTCTGGCCTTTTCGCCTAGTTTTATGCTGCTTTTCTTGTTCTTCATGATGATTTGTTTTTTTATGCATATAACAAGTTTGTATCTGTTCTACTAGCTTTTATCTTTTAAATGGTTCCCGCCCAAGTTTAGATAGGGCTAAAGCAAATGAGTTCTTTCCATTAGTTGAAAGGGCCCCTAGTTGAAATTTTAATGCTGAGAACTACTCGTACCCCAAACTGACATTGACTTCCATCATTGAAAATCCATACACTAGCATTGACAGTTCAACAGTGTTTTTGATATCCCGTGTTTATGCAATAATGTTTCCATTTTTTTGAAGGACATATTTTTTTGTCTTTTTTGAAGGACAATAATGTTTTCACTTTAGCAGTAGTCTTCTACCTGTTTTTTTTAAAAAAAAACATATCCAATATGAATTGCAGCTGAGCTTACCATGACTTGCGTCGTGTCAGGCCATGGACCTATCTTTATCCATATGATTACTATCTCCGTTCTCCTTAGCTTTGTCAACTTGGCATGACACTGGTGATGTGGATGGATGGATGGATCAGGTCATGTGTGAGGTGTGTGTGTGAATCTTGCCGCTGCACAGAGAATTCAGCATGTCATTGGAGAGGACAAAGTCAAATAGCCACATAGGCCTTGTGAAGCAGTGAGCTGTCGCCGAAAAGGCTCGAGGAACTTTTTCGTCGCCCCATCCAATCCATCCATGCTGCCACTCAGACTGAATTATGGCAACAGTTTCTGCTCGGCCTCATCTGAATCCGATCTTTTGTCCAAGGGGTCCAACGTCAATTTCATGTCAAATGCTGCAACTTTACTTTAGAGTCTGATAAAAAATATCACAGGAATTCTGTAATATGAATTTTCCCTAGTATTTGTATGTAGTTTGAGATTTATTACTGAACGAAAGATAGCATAATAATTAGTAAAATATTTTGAATTGAGCAGTATTCTTTGATTCTCTCCTTAGGGGCACGACTGAAAAGACAACATTATTGTTTTTGTTGTCTCATGTTAGTATGATATCCTTAATTTGTGAAAAAAATATTATGAGTGTATGACAACTAATGATGAGTAAGCGAAACAACCACCTGGTTCTCTCTCCTCCCCTCTCCCCTCCACGTCATAAAAAATTCTATGTGAATCTGCATGAGATAATCTATGAGACCGCTCTGACGTGTAGCAATGTCCTTGCCCTTAGACTTACTTTATTTTGCATTTTACTATTGCATTTTACTAGGACATGACTTTTACCACCTATTTTATTTATGTGATACACAACCACGTGCATACGAAAAAATTGAATACGGACATAATGGCATCAAATTTAAAATAATCATTTTTTGCAGGTATAAATAAATAAATAAATATTGATCAAAGGATTGTACAAATGGCAAAATAAATTTTAAGTCCCGTCGCATCAGATGTTTAGATGCTAATTATAAGTATTAAACATAGTTTATTGATAAAATAAATTTTATAATCCCTAGATTTATTCGCGAGACGAATCTATTAAACCTAATTAGTTTAGGATTAGCCCATATAATGCTACAGTAAATATGTGCTAATTATGGATTAATTAGGCTTAATAGATTTATTTCGTGAATAAACCATAGGCTTATGCAGTTAGTTTTATAATTAACTTATATTTAATCTTTCTAATTGGTATTAAAATATTTAATATGATAGGGTTTAAAATAAATTCTGAAGAACCAAACACCCCTTAAAACAAAACAAAATATAACATAGGGAGAGAAAGAAAGAGAGTAGAAAGTAGCAAAGTACAAGTTGGCTGGAGCTTCTACAACTCGGGAACTCCACTTGAATGCTGAAGCTTTCACCGTTCTCACCAATATCTTGCCCCGTGCACAAAGATAACGTCTTTCTCGGTGAGTGTTTCGTTTAGGAGGGCTAATTTTTAGCCGTGTCATATCAAAAAGAATTTTATCATTCAGAAGTATTAAATAAAATCTAATTACAAAACTAATTACAGAACCTCTGGGCTAATTCGTGAGACGAATCTAATGAGGATATTAATTTATGATTAGTTGATGGTTACTGTAGTATTACTGTTGCAAATTATGGATTAATTAGACTCATTAAATTCGTCTCGAGAATTAATACCATATATGAAAAAGTTTTATAAACAGATTTTATTTAATACTCCTAAATTGTAAGATTATTTTTATATGATAAGGTTAAAATTTAGCCTTCCGAAACCAAACATGACCTTACATAATTTTTTTCCTAGTCCATTCCCGTAAGATCCCAATTGTTTCTTGGATCCGCATTGAAGCCCAAACTTGTACCAATTTTTCTGCCTAACGATAGATACAGCCATACAGGACCTCATCATGCAAAGATGGGGGCAAGGACAAGGTGGTGAGATAAATAAACCGCAGGACATGTCGCAGTACCTTCCAATTATTCATGCCTTTGCTTCCGCAGCCCAAGAACTGAATCTGTACTGGAACAGGAAGTAAGGCTCGGTATTCTCTGAACCGTTGTGTACCCTTTCTATAACTATCTATATATAGAGAGAAGATTTCGTTTTCTACTGCTCCAGCAGCGTTCTCTAAATGGTCCTCTAAAATAGAGAACGCTACAGCTTTCCTTTATATATAAAGATTCTCTCTCCTCTTCTCTATTTTTTCTTTACGTTTTAAACATTGAATTAAATAAAAATAAAATATATCCATATTGAGGTATGATAAATACGTACGTACAAAAATTTGGAACAAAATACGTTTCTAATATAGGGTTTAATGTATAGAGAACGAGATTTAGAGAACGTTGTTGAAGAGAAATGAGATATAGAGGAGAGAATCTTGTAGAGAATTCTGTAAATGAAGAATATAGAAACGGATATAAAGAACGACGGTTGGAGATAGACTGTCAGCTATTCAGGTTTCAGGATAGATCGCACCAACCTGTTTTCAGCTACTGTTTCAAAAGAATTTATTAAAAAATTGTACCAAAAGAAAAATAGTAGCAATCTGATCAACCGGTGGTGAGCAGACAAGACTACTGACTTCCTAGGTCAGCTCATGCAGTGCCAGCATGGTTACAGTAGACCTCATCTCCAGTCAGATTCCCAAGCACTAAAAAATCCTTAGTGCTGCCACCGAGCTACAAATTCAGATTAAGATCCCATCCCAACCCTAGGATTAGCTGCAAATTGCACAGCCACTTGCCGCAACTAGCTCCCTGACCTAATCATTGACAAAGCAATCTGAGATCACACACCAATAACGATCGCACACACATGATCTGAACTCTGAACTCTGAAGCCTGACTGAGCAAGCCGAGCATGACTGTATCATCAGCGTGCACGCTGAAAACAAAACGTCTGCAGACTCAGGAAGGTTTTTTTCTGTTCTGTAAAGGCTGGAGTGCAGGTCCAAGGAAAACCTACTCGATTTTTAATGGAGCTTTGGAGGCTAGCCAGCGTTAGGAATACTGGGTTTTGGTTGTGCATGGCCGCTTGGGTGAGGACATGGGCAAGGTCGCAGGCAGAACATGTCGAAACAAGGGTTGTCGCTTGTAGCGTGTCACAGGCTCGCAGCTGGTCAGGCTCGGCTCACAAGGTCTCCTCTCCAAACGCCAAGGCAATGGACTCGGAGTTTGAGTTGAGACTTGAGACTTGAGAGCATGTTTGGAGAGGAGGCTGGGAATATTTAGGTTGTTCTCTTCGGCTCTGTGCCGGTAGCTCTTCAATGCGATAGACTCATTGGGTTTCCAAATTTTCAAAATTGGCACCGACAACAGTTTTGTCGCGAGTAGGGTGGTAAACAACTTTAAAATTTTAAAATTTTATCTAGATAATCTAAAAATCGGATCCTAAAAGGGCCGGACTCTAATTTTATACAATCTTGAGCTAAAAAAATAAAGATTAAGTTGGATTTTGAAGAAACTACTATAGCCATGATCTGTTACCACCCGACAAAGACGACATTTCGAAGTAGCCTGCTCTAAATGTATTCCAGCTTCAAAAGTCATTGGGATAATTTTTTTGGGGGGGGGGGGTGGGGTGTTTCCTTTTGTTATTGTGATGAAATGTCATCACACTTGCCCTGATAAAAAAAACTGAACTTTGGTTAATAGGTGATCGCACGTCATGGTGTCAAGTAGAAAGCCCAGAAATTAAACATCTCTGCTTGGTCTCCTTGGGAGTACAGTGCGTGACTTGACCGAGGCATGGAAATGCCTCCTCTAACCACTACTAATCGATCACCACCACAATTTTTTCTTAAAAAACACAGCAGTAATCGCAGCCTAGTACGGTCACAGCAGCACTACTTGTCTGCGTGTTTGACCTACACGGGCTTTGCGTAGAGCAGCAGCGGGATCGGCCTCTCTCTCGGTGTCCTAGCTCCTGTTGTTGGCGTGCGCTCGCTCACAAGTCCGTGTCCGCCATGCAAGCTCTGCTTTCTCTAATGCTCCCTCTCGTTGCCTGTCGTCTCGGAATGGCCGCCGCTCCCGGCCGGAGGAGATTCTTCAGCCTCGAGGTCTGGAACGGACTATCGGAGATGGCGTGAGCGTCCGGTTGCAAGCGTTGAAGAAGCTGGGAGATGAAACGAGACCTGCTTAATTGTTTGTTAATTAATTTTATACTGACACCACACCGTGCATGCGTTGGTAATTCAGTAGTTTTGATTTGATTTAACCCCCCGATGAAGAAGTGGCCTCGGCGGTCTGACCAGTCAGTGTGGTGATTCAGGGTTAAAAACTTGGGCGACAGCATCTGCTTGGTTCCTGCGAATCCCAGGTCAGTGAAAACTGATGAGATGCCGTTCCCTGATACGTCGTCAAGGAGGCTGCAGTAGTATAGTATGCTCATCAGTTGTTGACCAGCTACACATGAAGAGCAGCAGCATGTTTTAAGGTCACCTTTTAGAGTAATTGGATTGCAGGATTGGAAGGATGCAGGTAGCAGGTTTAGCACTGTGGATCACTGTCAGTGATCTATGAGCCTGTGTGTGCGTGTGACGTAGTGCTAGATCTGTGTTCTGACTTGTGGGTTCTGTGTGAGGTCAACGACTGATTGAGTGGAAGTATATAGAAAGGAAAATGAAATGCCAAGATCAGAAGATTCTTGTTGCCCACCCTTTTTTAAGGGCAGCTCCAGTGGTGGTTCGACTGGTGCAGTTTACTCAAGTCGAACAGAACTTCGATTCGATAGCGGCAGTGTAGGATCGGATAATGCGACCAGAGTGGGGGTGATTGGGAGCAACTCAAAATAATTTCGCACGGAAGCAAACAGATCAAAACAGATCAAACTCTCAAATTTCAAGAACTTTAGCAAATTAGATCCAAACGCGAGGAAACTCGAAACATATGTTCACAAGATCACTAGAAAGCTATTCCCAAAATATTATGCAAGGAAATTAAGTATAAAATGCGGATCAAGAAAACCTAGATTGAAACCGACGATAAACTTGACGAAGAACGGATAAGCATGATGCAATGAAACGAAGAACAATACTTAATGATAAAGTATTAAACCAAGTACTTGTTCTTACAAAATTGCATCTAGCCTCCGCCCGATCGTCCTCCCTCTCTTGATTAGAGAGATCAACAAAAATCCCTCACTAGGAATTAAATCTTAGGCTAGACTGGAGAGAGGAGTGCACGCAAGCTAGACTGGAGAGAGGAGTGCACGCAAGAAGAGCTTTAGGGAGGCGGCTACTGTAGCGCGGAACTGTTCACGGCGGAACCGTTCACGGCGGCTACTGTAGCAACACCCAGAAATCCTAAAAACGCATACCCCTCAATCCTAGGTGCCACATATTTATAACCCATAGGGTGGCACTGCCTAAATTACAAATTTGCCATTACGTAAATCAAATTAACGTAATCGGCGCGTATCACGCAATATCATCCTCCACGGCAAACAATCTCGATGTCCGCGATCCTTCCATCTAGCACCATGGCGTCCCGTGATCTCGCCGCACGACGATCCGGAATCTTCTCGCGATCGACAATTGTCCCTGTCTTCGGCCACGTTCGCCGCAACGAACGTTCGGAATCTTGGTTTTGTGGCTTAACCAAGAAACCGTCCACCAACGTTCTCTCGCTGTGTCGTCAGGTACAGTAGACATACACCGCACGATCTCAAATCCCTCGAACGCAAGTCTTGATCCACCCTTCACCGCTCTCAGTCCATCGGCGTGGCATCATATCTTCATTCTTGACATGTCGCCGCATGTTCAGTCTCCACCTATCACCTGCAACGACACCAACCAAGAGAAACGTTACACGCACACTGTGTTGTTCAATCACTCATCACAAGGTCCTAGCCCCACGAGCATCTCAGGCAGTGTTGAAATTGATGGATGGGACCCAGGCTGAAAATAAAACTAGCAAAAGGACAGCGTTCTCTCTCCCTGAATAGCTTTTGTGGATAGCTTTCATCTGTGCAGCTTAGGGCCTGTTTAGATCAGGCCATAAAGGCAAAAAAAATTTGCAAAAAAAGCGTTTTTATCTTTACGCATCTAAACGGACCGGCGCATTTTTTTTATTTGGGCCCTGTAAACGAAAAAAATTTCGACGGAATCTTGCCAATTTGAAATACTAAATGAAGTCTATTTACAATTTTTTTTGCACAGATGGGTTGTAAATCGCGAGACGAATCTAATGATGCTAATTAATCCATGATTAAGCAATAATTAGCGGATAGTTACTGTAGCATCACTGTTGCAACATGGATTAAGTAGGCTTATTAGATTCGTCTCGCAATTTACAGCCCATCCATGCTTGTAAATAGACTTCATTTAGTACTTCAAATTGGCAAGATTTCTTCGAAAATTTTGCGTTTACGGTTTTTTCGTTTACGAGGTGGGAGCCGTAAATACAAAAATCTGTAAACTTTTACACCCCCTATTTTACGTTTACATCTTTTTGCGTTTACAGGTCATCTAAACAGACCCTTATTTTTTTTTTTTGGCTTGGTTCGAACCGAAAACACGGTTCGTTTTTGTTCTCTGACAGCAAGATTCGACTTGTGGGTTTCTGTTCTCTGAACAGTGTGCTCTGTTCGTTTTTGTTGTGCGACGATTCGATTATTTGCAACACTGGAGCTGCCCTAAAGGAAAGAGAGAGAGAAGATTCTTGTTGTTGTGGACGCAGACGTCGTCGGTTGGTACAGTGCATCCTGGCATCAGCTCCACTGCGTTCATGCTGGTAGATGGCATCAGCGTGTTCAGGATGATCTATCATTTCTTCTCTCTCTCTCTCTCTCTCTCAAAAGATGGGTTGCCATGCGATCTAGTAGTGTCAAAGTGTGAAAAGTATTGAAGTGTGTGGCTGCCGTCACAACTTCAGAAAGCAAACAAATTTTGAAGCAAGCCTACGTAGCCTAGCTGCTTGATCATGGGCCGAGCTGTTCGGGGCCTGGCCCATCACAGCCCAGCCTCTCTGTTCTGCTCGCCGCGACGGGACGAAGTCGCAAGTCGTGCCAGCGTACTCCATCGCGGCGCCACCACCATGGCCGCCCCCCGTCGTCCACGTCACGTGCTCCGGCGACGAGACGTCAGCGAGGCGGCCGGGGCTGAAGAGGAACAACAGGATTACAGCGTTCAACGCCAATGCCATTTTGTTTTCTTCACCGACCATGACACCGCGCTCGAATCTAATCCGTGTGTCCTGGGCATTCCCCGTCGTCGTCCTCCATACCGCACCTGGGCATCGTCTCCAACGCCGAGGAAACCGCGCTGCCGGTCCATTCCCCGTCCTGCTCCTGCTCTCCTCATCCCTGTTCAGCAGGTAATCCTCCATTTCAAATTGTTTCTGCTTTCCGCTTGATTCCTTTTGCATAGTCCCTTAATCAAAAGTCACACACACACACACACACACACACACACACATAGTCCGGATTGTTGGTTATGCTTCCTGCTGCCGGTTTTGACCTGGATTTGGCTGTCAAATTCCGAAAATGGGCGAATAAAAATTATAGGTCCAAGCAAGCAGGTTGACAAAGAATATACTCTCAGATTAGGGCATGCATTAACCTCCTAGATGTATTAAACTTCTCATAGCTCAAGCAGTTCCTGTAAGCCCTTATTAATCCATAAATCTGACAGGGCATCAATAATATCACTGTCGGTACATATACACAGGGGTACCTCCTACCAGTATGTCCAGCCCGAGGGGCGCGAGGTTATCCGTAACCTCGCACTAAGCTTCTGGACGACAGGGTACACGGCCCAGGCCTGATAACTGGGGGCACGGACTTCGGACCTCCCCCATGCACTGGTAGGTCCAGCGCCTCCACGTGCCCACAAGGACAAGGTGCTTAAAAACGGCTACCACGGGCTTCCGCGTGTGGAAGCTGAACCTCTAGGGGGTCTGAGCGCCTAGGCCAGCCAGGGGGTCCGGACCTCCCACCCCTCCGGGGAGGAGGTCCGGTGCCGCCACATGTCCCTGAGGAAGCGGTTGCTAAGCCAGCTCTGCCACGTGTCCGGTGGCAGCCAGCCTTCTGCGGGAAGCCAGCCCAACTACCGCATTAAATGCGGATAGCTGGGGTGCGTGTGCCCAAGACAGGGCATGGGCTGCCCACTGACACGTTGGATAGGTATGCTGATACCACGGTAAGCCCGTCTGTTACCGAGGCGGTGCGTCGCATCACTACATTGTGTACGCAGGCGGGCGGCGTGTAGTCACATCACAGCGCCGCGCGCGTGAGCAAAGGGTAATTATGACCTGCTGCAGGAGGGCCGCGGCGTGCGCTGCCACAGCACGCGGAGGCTACAGCACGGCGGGTCAACATAGCCCCTTCTCCTGACAGCGGGAACTGTAAGCCAACAGTGACAGCACGTCTCCCACTATGCATGTCACTGGCAGCAGACCCTGTGCAGGTGAGACGGCACAAGACCAAATCCAGACGGAGGATACGCACGGGAGCCGAGGAGGAAGATTTCCGAATCTGTAGCATTTCAGGCTCCAATGTGTATATTATTTAATATATCGCCGGGTCCATCTGTCGAGACCTCGCTCAATGTACGCGCTCCCTTTGAGCCTGTAAAAGGGAGAGTGCGCATGCTAGAACGCAGGGTTCACAAGGGCACTCTAAGGCTCTCAAGCTTGCTGAGGTGCTCTCTCGAGCTCAGGCAATATAACTCACAGTGGATATAGGGTTTTACGCTCCGGCGGTCTGAACCACTCTAAATTCCTTGTGTGCTTTCCGTGTTCATACGTGTGTGCTTTCCGTGTTCATACGTCTCTTCTAGCGTTCCTTGATTTCCCCAAACTCATTCTAAACTAGGATTAGACGGGTGCATTCCGCCACCTGACTAGAGAAATTCTCCGACGGAATGTTTGGCACGACTCCCCTAACGAGCTTCTTTGGAGTAGCCGGAGCCGTAAAGCTTCTCCAAAATAACTCCAGCTTCTCTATTTTTTACTAGAAAACAGCTAGCTTTTTGGTCCATGCCATTACAAAGGCAAACATCCCTAATATAGCAGCTGCTACTACTATTTTCGTGGGCGATGCTACCACTACCACGTGGAGGACGCAAGCCATGAGCCATCGTTCTCGCATTGGCCAATGGGGTTCGGCAATAGGCTTTCCCAACAATGTTCATGTACTCCGCGGTATTCATGACGGCCTGCAGCTGCAGCTGCATCACAGCACCTGCTAGCTTCTCAAGCCTCCTCCAGCAGCACTAGCGAAGTCGTCGGCTTACGTGGTGGAGAGAGAACGAGTACAATGCGGTGGAGTTAATAATTTCAGAGCTTCGATCCTCGTGCGCTGCAAGAGGGATGCATCGAGGCAGCGTTCGAGATAATCCATCGCAGGCGCGATAGTACTTGCTCCTTTTGCGTTCTCTCTGCTCCACGTTGGATGCCAGCTAAGCCCCCGCTAGGTCTAAGCTAGACCGTTGGAGGAGGCCTCACTCGCAGCATGGTCCAGCCCGGCATCTGCGACTGCAATCGAGCCGAGCTGGGCTTAATATAGCTGTCGCACCATGCTGCGAACGCCAAATGCATATGAAAGTGAACTAAAATTTATGAATTTACCAATAAATTAGCAGGGTATATTTTGGTACCCAACCAATCAAGCAGCTAAATAATAAAAACTAGAAAAGAGAGAAAATACATATAATGGCAAGAAAATCTAAAATGTCACATGTTTGGAGTCCTAGTTTTACGAAGTCGATGTTAAAAATTATAAAATTGCAAAGCGCCAAAGTCTTAAATATACAATTTTCTCGGTGCGGTTGGGGGCATCCTAAGCTGATTCGCGGTTGCTGCATGTATTTTAGACCCCATCCTAGATCAATTTTTGGGTCGAAACCCAATTGAGTTTTGGGCCCAAACCTCTTTCCTCCCTGGTCTGCCCAAACTGAGCCGAACTGGCCCAACCCATACTCCCTCCCCTTCCCCCAAGATGGGCCACCGGCCCACCTCCTCTTTGCCGACGTCGGAGGCGCGCCCTGCCCTTCCGGCCTCCTACGACGACTGGGCCGGGCCTGCTATCAGCATTTTCCTGGCGAGGAACTGCGGCAGGCAGGCACATAAATGCTGGCCCGAACATGATTTGGCAATACAACAATCGCAAGCTTTGGCATACAATACAATACAAGGCTTGTTAACCAAAGGGGGAAGGGATCAAGGGAAAACAGAGCTAGCAGCCTAGCAGCTAGACTGAAACAACTCTGGCCCACGTGGCAGTGAGGAGGACAGCTACGCACAACCGGCACAAGCCATGTCGTGGGTCACCATCAGTGTAGACGACGGCCCACGGCCCAGCCACCAGCCAGGTGCGTATCCGGCCCACGTGACTGAGCTGTCCCTGTCCGTGTCCAGGAACAGGCAGGTCCTTACGGACCCCGGCCGCGGACGGGGGCCCAAACAGCACAAGATACAACGGCCAACATATAATTTCGAAAAACAAAAACATGACCATGAAAATATTTCAGATACAAAAGTAGTTTTCACGATTAGTTGTGTTTCAGGTGTTTGTCTTTTTGAAGATCATTTTAGGTGGTTGTTGTTTTCTCTTCTTCGGTTTTGGTTTCTCCGAATTAAACTTTAGCCCCATCACATCGAATATTTGAATAACAATTAAAAATATTAAGTATAGTCTAATTAAAAACTCAATTGCATAAATGGTGCCTAATTCATGAGATAAATTCATTAAACATGATTAGTCCATATTTTGATCATATTGTACTACTGTAAGCATGTATTAATAATGGATTAATTAGATTTAATAGATTATCTCATGAATTAGTATAGATTTTAGCTAATATTTAATTTCTCTATTTGGTATCAAACATTCTTTGCGATTCAGATTAAAAACTAGTCCTCGACAACCCCTATTTTTTTTAGACTAGCGGCTGGGCTCCCCGATCGAGGCGGACGACTCGTTGCAGCAACGCCACGCTGCGGTGAGCCTGAGCTGCTGACCGGTGGCCAGTAGTAGCGCGTGCTAGCTGCTGGTGGTGCTGCCAGCTGATCCTGCCGGCTGAAGAGACAAGGGAGTGGGCTAGAGCTAGTAGCTAGTATTCCTTTGTCCACACGTACCCTGACGTGTTGCTCTCTCGATCTCCCCGGCCCACTGCTCCCGCACCGGCCGCTATGCAGGACGGCGACCACGCCGCCGCCGACGAGGACGACGACGCAGAGGCAGCTAGCTAGGCACGCCGCTGTCGTGCGTCCGATCCCGATCCCCCCTGTTGGCGGCTTGCGTTTGGAGCCGCGCCGCGCCCCTGCATATGCCTCTGCGCCCCTGCCGGCCGCCGTGTCCCGTAGCACCTAGCCACTGCACTGGCGCTGCACATTCTACACGCGAGGAGGGGTCATGCGCATGGTCCATGGTCGCTGGATGGCATGCAGGGATCGGGAATTCCATCGTCTATCTGCGATCCAGAGAAAGCTACGTAACCTATGTGGCCACTGCCCGAGCTGTCCCTCTCCGCCTCCCTCGACAACCACTGCGCCGCCCGTACGCGCCGCTGCGCGGCTGCGGCACACCGCCACCATCCCTCTGCCGCCCGAGGTATATAAGCAGCGGCGGGCGGCCTCCTCTCGATCAAGCTCGCCGGCAGGGAAGAAACTGCAAAGGCACCGGGCGGCTGCGCAGCACGCAGCAGCTTCGCAACCGATCGTCCGATCCAGTCCAGCGACCTCGATCACCGCCACATGGAGGCACCGCTGCACCGGTCCCCCGCGCCGCTGCCTCCGCCGCCGGACGCGCTGCTGCTGCGGCAGCCGGCGGCGGCGGCTGGGCGGGAGCGGTGCCCGCGGTGCGCGTCGCGGGACACCAAGTTCTGCTACTACAACAACTACAACACGGCGCAGCCGCGGCACTTCTGCCGCGCGTGCCGCCGCTACTGGACGCTCGGGGGCTCCCTCCGCAACGTCCCCGTCGGGGGGTCCGCCCGCAAGCGCCCGAGGCCGGCGCGCCCCACCCGCGCCATCGCCGCCGCCGTCGCCGCGGCTACGACGACGGCGCCGGCGCCCTCCGGCCCCTTCGCCGCCGCCTCCCATGTGGCGGCTGCGTCGGCGCCGGCCCTGCAAGGCGGCGGCCTCCTCGGCTCGCTGCCGCTGCTCGCGCTCGGCGCGGCGCCGTTGCTCGAAGGCCGGCTCGGCTCCGACGACCTCGGCCTCGGGCAGCCGGCGCTGCTAGCCGCCGGCGCTGGCGACCTGGCCCAGCTCGCCTTCGGCGCGGGGCCGCTGCCGTGGCCCGTCGCGACGACGATCCTGGAGGGCGAACGCGCGGAGGCGGCGTGGAAATCCTGCGGCGCGTTCCCGCTCCCGCCGGCCGCCGCGCTGTGGCAGGAGCTCGTCGCGGCGGCGCCGCCCGCGGAGGCCGGCGGGCTGCCCCTGCATCACGGCGGCTCGCCGCACCTGCTCTTGTGACACGTATACATTTGAGGCGTACTACGTCAATGCAAGCTTCACGCGCATGCATGACGACATCGATCGATCGACGAGCTCTCCGACGATAATCCTGTCACTGTGGTTGCCTATGTTGTTCGTGCGCGCATCGGTTGGCGCGTGGTGATCCGTGCCGTTCGTGATCGTGCGTTGCGTGACGTTGTTGTACTTCTTTTGGTACTCGAAATGTTGACAAATTATGTATTTTGTTATTTTATTTGTCCAAAGTTCATTCTTTTATGTGCTTTGTCTTGGATTCGGCTACAAGACGGGGATTCATGCATGCCTAAGATCCAAATATGTCTTTTATTTCCGGATGCAAATTGAATCTAGAAAAAATCATACGAAGTGGATAAATTTCATGTTCTTAAGCATCAGACAGTCGCAATGCAAGTTTCATCAAGAGTTTCACGAGTATTGTTAACATGACACATCAATATTTTGCTTGCTGACTTCACAGAGTTATTATAAGGATGCTAACTTGGGCAGTGTTATTACAAGAAGAGATAAGAAAGAATTTTATGAGATAAGAAAAGAGTTTCATTCGTATGAAACTCTACCAAGTTCTCAGTTTTAATAACCGTACAATAAAATTGTGCATTGAGATTGGTGTTAGAATACAAAATCCCTCAAAATCTTCTAATGCGCATGCACTTGAATTATATCATTTTCGACAAGTTTTTACAAAACAATTTTGCGTCCCAAAATTTGCGACAAAATAGACAAATGGATGCACTACGGTTGTGCATTGTTTAATTTTTTAATAAAATGCTTCTGAATATGTTTTTGGGGGTTCTCATGTTTCCAAAAAAATATGGTTTCCCACGAATATTTTCCCGTCTACTAATTCGTAGTTACTATGTTGTTTACACGGCTAGCAGAGATGTTTACATGGGCCATGTCGAGGAGTCTAAGAGATCAGGTCACGCAGTGGCGGGCCCAGGAATTGGTCAAGACTAGGGCCAAATTCTGGCAAAACGAAATGAGATTTGTCACACACAGAAAAAATAAATAAGAAAAGTATAGGTAACGGTTTAAATTCAACACATGCTTCAAATTATATCTCAATAGTGCTGGAGGACAGTGAGATGGATTTGTTGCTTGTTCAGGCACTGAAGGTGCAGGGGGCTCGTCGATTTCATTCAGTTATGTGACAGAAACACGAGGGAAATAAGATGCCAAAGTTCTACTCCTCTTCAGTTTTTAGTACTAATTGCAAGTATACCTCTGAAATTTCAGTACTAATAATTGAATAGAAATTAGAAAGGGTGAAGAAAAACACGCAAGGAAAAGGGGAACCGAATCACCGATGGCACCTGATGGCGGATGCCTTCCGGCCGATCTACGAGCTGCCGACGAGGCGACGACGGGCGAGCCGGCGAGAGCTCCGCGCCTCCGGCGGCCGGCGGTGGCCGATACGGGCGCACCGGGAACTATTCGCGAAGTCGGTGGCGGCGTCCTGGGCGGCAACAGGCGGGTAGACGCGCCGGCCGCCGGCACCCTCGCGCAGTCGCGCTCGCGAGAGCCGCGCGTGCTGCCGTGCGGACTGCTGCCTGCCCCTGATCTGGGACGGGCGTTGCCTGCCCCTGGTCTGCCCTACTCCTATGGATTGGGCCTCATTTTAGGCCTAAACTAAAGGGGGGTTTCGGATTTTACTGGGCCACGACTAGGGCCACGGCCCAGTGGCCCTAGTCGCGGGTCCGCCCCTGACATCACGGCCCGAGCCCAAGCAAGATTCAAAAACAAGTAGCCGTTGGACCTCCTACCGTACGCACACCTCATTCTAAGTACCAACCAGATATACTAATGAAGATAATTCAAAAGGAAGAATTAGAGAAGGATGATTGTCAGTACATACAGATAGGGGTACCTCCTGCTAGGGTGGTCAGGCCCTTGGCGTCTCGCTATCCGTAATCTCCCCCTTGCCTTCTGGGGGACGTGGCGTACGGTCCGGGCCTGACAGCTGGGGACTGTGGTCTCCGGACCCTCCCCGTGCTATTCCGGGATCGGGGCCCCCACGTCCCCAGGAAAGCTGGAGAGCTCTCGGGTAGCCCCCGCGGACCCGGTCTCCCCAGGGAGGTCCGGGGCCGCCACATGTGATGGCCGGACCATCACAGGCCAGACCGCTCTGACCGGCCTCGAGGGCCTCGGGTCCGGCGCCGCCACGCGCCGTCCTGCGGTGGGAACGGGGCTGGCCCTGCCACGTGCCTGCGGCTGGAGGCTCTTCGCGGGTCTCCAGCCCACCTACCAGCATTTAATGCGGTTGCTGGGCCGTGCGTGCCCAAGTCAAAAACAACGGCCTGCCACTGACACACGGGGCAGGTAGGCTGACACCACGGTAAGCCCGCCTGTTTCCCAGGCGGCGCGTCGTATCACCGTGCACAGTGCGCGGACTGTGTACAGTCCCGTCACGGCGCTGCGCGCGTGATGATGGACTGTAATAGGCGAGCCAAGGCGTGCGCTGTAACAGTACGCACGCAACGGGTCAGCGCTGTTTCACCGCCTGGCAGGAGGTTCCATCCCAACAGTGACAGCGCGACTTCACTGTTGGGCAACGCTGACACCGGACACTGTGCAAGATAAGGCTGTACACGGCCATATCCTGGCTTTGGATACGCACATCAACTTCTCGGTCGAAGAGGACTACGGAGAGAAGCTCGAGGAGATGACCTCCATATCTCTCGTAGAACAGGCTCCTGTTGGCCAGGCCCACCTGTCGGGGTCCGGCTCAATGTAAGCACTCCCCTTGGGCTATAAAAGGGAGAGCGCACTCGTTAGAAAAAAGGATTCAGAGACACAAGCACAAGTCCAGGCTAAGTTCCAGGCAGGCTTACACAATCAATACAACTCCAAAGTGGACGTAGGGTATTACGCTTCGGCGGCCCGAACCACTCTAAATTTTCGTATCCTTCCTGCGCTCATCTGTCCACCGATCGAGCGCCCCTAAGTCTCCTCCAAACCCATCCTTAACTAGGATTAGGCGGGTGCTTTCCGCCACCCGGCTGGAGAATTCCTTCGACAATGATGAACCAGAAACTAATGAAGATACTAATGATGCAGTCTATATATTTAACCAACAATTATATGGATGGACTATTAGATTGGCAAAAATTGATATGGTAGTAATGTTCATTTATCCTTCAATTTTTGTCACACAAAAAAGATATTCTTTTAGTGAGATCTATTTAATTAAAACAATACTAGCTACCAAGAAAAACATGTGTAGAGAAGCGTGTGGAGCCAATAAAATGCTTAGTTAATGCTGCCTTTTCTAGTTCCAATGCACATGTATTTATTGAGGATTTAGAAAATTAAATAAATAACGCGATTTTAGATCACAAGTGCTATAAATAATTAGGGGGCAACGAGATTATTTCTTATGATCTCGTGATTAGTAATTTGTCTGAAATTTTTTAAAAGAATAGTCCTATTTGATAGAGGGAACCTGCCGGTGTCACTTTCGGTTCTTCTACAGGAAAGACATGTAGAGTGAAAATGATCAGTAATAAGCGTAATTCAACATCTTATTTTCCCATTCAACCTCTGTATTATAAATGCACTGTGTTGAGTCGAACCGCGCCTAGTTTGCAGGGTGCATTTTGCGATTTCCTACGTTTTTTCGAATGGAAATCCCGGATATTCTACACGCAAGGATTTTTTTTAAAGAATACACGCAAGGATGGAAGGCAGTAGAGGGAGGATTAATGGGCGTCGTCCCGCGACCCGCATCGCGAGAAGCCACGGGGACTTGAGCGCCCAAGCCCAAACGGTCTTTCCCGTGGGGCCCAGCTGTCATCCAGTCCAGCGCAGCCAGAGATCCTCCCTCCCCAAAGTTCCAAATCGGCCGCCCACTGCCCGGGAGCAGCAGCAGCTCGCGCTCCGCCCGCCCGCCGCCGTCGCTGTCGCGGTCCGGTCCTCGCCGCCCGCCGTCGCCGCATAAGCCTCCTCCTCTCTCAAGGTGCGCTCGTGGCCCATCGATTTTCGGGGGGGAGAGGTTCGATTCGTTCGGGTTTATTTGGGGACCTCGACGCCGGAGCCCCCTCCGCTTCTGCCATCCAGCATGCCCCGAAGCCGCCGCCGCCGCGATCCGCGCCGATCCTACCGCCGTCCGTCGCCGCCTCCCACCTCCCAGCCCGAGCCGTAAAGCCTATCCTGAGTACCCTCCTCCGACCTCCGCCCGCCCGCCAGGCGCCGCGCTTGCTGGCCGCTCGCTTAACTGCGATACCGTGTGCTGTGTGTGTCTCCACTTATTTCTTCCAACTTCTGAGGATTCTCGTGCCGCGCAGAATGGCGAGGGAGCTCGGTGGGCGCGCTTTAGGCGCTCTCTGGCGCACCCCGGCGCGGGCTCCCGCCTCGGGGCTCGGGAGCGACGAAAACGCGCCGCCGCCGGGCGCTTCGGGTGCCGCGACTTCGCCCCCCGCCCCCACGGACCCCGGCGCCGCCTCCCGGCCTCCCCTCCGCGCCATCCAGCCGCCGCAGCAGCCCCGGTGGCCGGTGCCAACGCCCAAGAAAGGTTTGGGGGGTAGGCCTGCGAGCAAGACGCCGGCGCGGCGCGGCGCGGTGAGCACTTCCCTTGGGCCCACGAAGAGCCTGAGGAAGCCGGCGTTGAGGTCGGGGTTCTCGACGACGGTGGCGAGTTCTGCGGAGGTGCCGCCTTCAAAGGTCCGAGATGCCATCTTATTCTGGGAGGAGAATCGGAGTTTGCAGGTGAAATACATCTACTGCTATTATCCCTGTTCCATTTTTTGTAGTTATTAACTGAGTTGAGGCTGCACAGTACTGTTTTCAACTCATACATGACCTTTAATTCGCTTGAAAGATTACAGAAAATCCTATTGATATAAATGACAGTACAACTACTAGGGATTTGGGGGGGCTATAGCAAGATTAGAATCAAACATTCATGTAGATTGCACATTCATCATCCTTCATATTCATCAACTTGCTATCCTCCTTTTCCATCACTATCCCTGCCGATGGCACCTTGAATGCCTTCTTAGTTTGATTTTTGCACCTGGAAATGCTGCATTGCATCAGTTATGTCCCAAGTTAACATAACCCAATAGAAAGAAACTTGGCTGACCTTGGGGTGGCTTTTTAATTAAGAAGAAATAGGCACCCGTATACATATTCGCCTCAACACGAGGACTTGAACTTTGGTGGTCTGGGCATTCATGCACATCCTCGACCAACAGATCTAGGCTCAGTTTCTGTCAGCATAACCCAATAACTTCCCATATGCGCAATAGCTTCCAAATTTATATACACTCTTCCACTGCGGTGATTATGAAAATGAGATTACTTGTAACATTATGCTGTTTTATTTTGTGGACAGAATGTTTTGCCAACATTACAGCAAGATGACTCTCAAGCACCTGCAAAGGTAGAATACTGTTCTGATGATGGTTTCATGAGGAACTCAGAAGATATATTAAGCCTGCAGCTGGAGCTGGACATAATTAAAACAATTCTTGTGGAAGAGATAAAAGCACGAGCAGAAATTGAAGTCAGGACATCTGCTTTAGGTGATGAGCTCAAAGCAGCAAATTTACATATCCTTGAAGCTTACAGGCAGAAGGAAGACGCAGAAAAGGAACTGAACAGTGCAAGGTCTGTTGTGGATGCTCTTGAATCGCAGCAGATTATTTTGATTAATAAATTAGATGAGCTGAAGAAGAAACTAAAAAGAATGCAGGCATCACTTGAGAAAGCATGTAACTTAAATACAAGGTACCAACAGGATCAGACTTCTCGCAGTTCTGCTGAGCAAGAAATGGACGAAGTCCGTAGGCAAGCTGAGATGGAAACTGCTGAGGTGATTATATCCTTAACAGAAGAGCTATCATCAGTCCGACAGCAGCTACATGCCACTGAAAAAAACGAGCTGTTGGCGAAACAAAGCCTTGGTGAAATTGATAGAATAGAGCTTTTGTTGGATGAGTCCATCAAAACACTCGTGCAGAAGGAGGTTCTTGAACATAACTATGTTTCTTTGCTAAGGGGGATGGAAGAAAAGATTAGTCAGCTAGGGTCACAGCTAGACCAGTCAGACAGATGCTACAAAGTTAGACTGAAAGAACTGGAAATAAAGATGCAAGAAGTGGATGACAAGGCTTCAGCATCACTTATCTCATGGAATGAAGAAAGAGAGGTAACTGTTCGAAAGGCAATTAGGCTTGCTCCATTGAAGTTTTGGTCTTTCAAAGAGTTCTGTTTTTTTCTCTGAACAACAAATTATATCCTTTTCTTTTCAGTTTGTTTCGCATAAAAAACACTTTTCTCTGTCCAGTGAGGAAGGGTTTTGTATACTTGTCTTCCACTTGTAGGAATGTGGTTTTAATGTGCAAAATGTGACAGCTCATATGACAGTGAGTTGTGATGCTTTTTAGATTTTGTAGTAAAATGATGCGCTCTTTGGCTCGTCTGGTTTTGTCTCATGCTGCCATTGATTTAAACCTTATTCACCATGTCCTCTTGCTTTCATACAAAGTTGTCAAAGAACTCAATTGTACTTATGGCATATAGTAGCATTCTCTGGTCACTTCACTGAAGCTCCAAACTTTCCACTGTTGTCCAAAAGCAAAAGTAAACCTACTAATACTGTTTGTATTCTTTTTCCTGTATAATCCTTTCTATTATTTTTCATTTTGCAGATAGCAGAGCAAAGGAAGGCATATGCTGAAGAGAAGGATGAAGAAGTCAAGCTTTTGGAGCGGTCGATTGAGGATCTTGAGATTACTGTATGCACATTGGAAAAAAAGGTGAGTCTACCACTCCTGTTTTATTCGTGTCAATTAGTTATTTTTCGTGCTTTCTGAACAATGATTTTTGCTATTTCTCCCAAGATGGACATCATGAAGGAAGAAGTAGAACATCAAACAAGGCAGCGAGGAAAAATAGAAGTGGAGCTGCAGAATGTCAGGCAACAATTGCAAGATGTGCCATCCTCTGGGAAAGAAAGAAGCTTCCTGGAAGATGGAATAGTTGATTTAGCTAGCTCAACTAGGTTTGCATGGTTGTGAACTTTGTTACCAATCATCTATGTAAATAGCTGCAAGGCAACAGTGTAACACTCACCTTGAATCTCTTTCAGGCACCAGAATGATATGAACAGTGAGCTACTGGGTGCTCATGAGAGTAGAATATTTCAGAGAGAGGTTTCTCTTGAATCAGCTCCTCAAGTGGAGCACCCAAAGGAGCCTTTTTCAGATGAGTACATGCAGGAGGCTGACCAGTCAGATATAAAGATGGAAAAAGCACAATTATCAGATATGGATTCTTGTGCAAGTGAGGAGCTGGAGCAGATCAGTGCAAGTAAGCATCCTGGGTTATTTGGCAGTGGTGCAGATAGTGATCGGCCCCTGCCTGCATTTGATCTAGAGCAAGTGCGACCGATAGTTGTGGAGCCAGTGATTGAAGTTCTAAAGGAGAATGAGTTGCCTCCAGTTTCCACAGTGCGGCCCAATGATCCTGTGAACTACATGAGGGCCCCTTCTGATGAGCTGAAGAGGCTCAGAAGCAGGAACCACTATGAGGGTCGTAGGACAGCAACAGATAGGAGATTCTGGTCCATAGAGCAGCAGGACTTATATACCTCCATATACAGTAGGGCCAAATTGTTTGATATGAAGTGGATAGACTGGGAACATATTGATAGCATAGATCAGTTTGCTTGTGTCAGGGAGCAATGTGCCCATCTGGGGCTTGAGCAGATCATGAGTTATCGTTGTGATTGGAACAGTGAGCTGATTAGGCAGTTTTACTCTACAGTTCACATCAGTGCCGACAAGAGCTCTATGACTTGGATGGCAGATGGTAGGAGGGTCACTACCAACAAGAGAGCATGGGAAGAGAGGTTTGGCATTCCTGGCGGTGTTCACACTGAGATTCACTCGCAGTTTTTGCTTGATGATGATGACAAGAGGATCCTGTACACAGCTGCAGAATGGACACTTGGCCAAATCAGTGGCCTCTCTCCTTTGGCTAGCATAGCCAATAAGATTATTAGGACGACCATCTATCCCAAGTCTGGAAATACACTTCACGCACATAATTGGAACGTCCTATATCACATTGTGGAGCAGCATCCATTTGACATAATTGCTTTGATCTTTGGTGAGATAGAATTGTTTATTTCGGATCGCAGTCGCACTAAGGACCTGCTGTTATATGCACCGTACATCATGGGGATGATTATGACAGCATTTGAATACGACGGACCTAGAGAATCCAGGCACCATTCCTACAAACCCAGGCATTCCTACAAGCTGAAACGGATAAAAAAAGTTAGTCGTCCACCAGCACATGCAGTACCTGCACCTTTTGAGCAACCTCCTTCAACTTTTCAGCCAGAGGTTGAGGCAGCTGGACATCAGCCTCAGGGAGTTGCAGTCCCGGGGCAAGCCGTGCTACCTCAGGCTATGACACGCATAGATCTCCTTCAGGTTGTTGAGGACGGACTCAGACCCATAAGAGACTCATTGGCCAGCATGGAGGGTACGTTTAGCAGAGTTGAGGGTGGACCCACTCTCCCAGTGCAGCATACCAATAACTCTTCATCTCATATCCCAGCTCCACATTCCTCTCCGGCACCATCCCTTCAGGCTACTACTCCAACACCGCCTCAGGCTCCAGCAGTTTCTTCTGAGCAGGCCAGCAGGATGCACGCTGACAACTCCGGTGTCTCAGCTCAACCAGCTCTTGTGAGGTCAACTCCTTTTAGTCAGCCAGTTCTTGTGAGGCGAAGTCCTTTTAGTCGCTTTCCTTGGTATCAAATGGAGAAGTGATGGGTATAGGTGTGACCGTGTGAGTAGGGCACGGTGGCTATCTTGCACTCATAATCTCAATTATTTTGTGTGTGTGTATATATATATGGACAAGTTTTATCTACACTCGCTTGTAGCTACTCTCACTACCAGTATACCACCATGCGTATGTCCATGTACTCATTTATCATTTTGAGTATGTTCATATACTAATTTTAAGATACTTTAAATGATATGTACGAAAAAATTTAAAAGCATCTTTATTTTTTAAATATATAATGATTATATAATAGTTTTAGTATATAAAAATGAGTATGTCCAAATAATCTATATATCGTCATATAATTAAAGTATATACCATCACAGATGGTCTAGTATGATCATATACACCTCGTACATACTTTTCGTTCGGTCAGATACGTCCTACATCATGAGATACACATGTAGGAGTAATTATAAGTACGTGTAGAATGAATTTTTTATATAAGGATTTCCCTGTACATTTCTTACATTTCTTGTATAAGGAAATACCTTGAGAAGCTTATCCTATGTCATGCTGACTGAGACTTGAGAAAGTAGCACTGTGATGACAAGCACCCACTGTTGATGATGTTTTAGCATTGACCCTTGAATCTTGCAAATACTACAACTTTGATCTTCGTTCAGTTTGTTGAGGTTTTTTGTTAACGTGTTTGATGGTAAATAATGTCGTTGTGCGGTCTTGTGTTTGCTTTGGTTCAGTCTGTCAAGTTTTCAGTTCTGCGGACATAAAGAATGTCCATGTACATTGTCTTAATGCTGTCTGATCATTTCTCATGGAAATGGACCCTCTGAAACTTGTGATTCTGAATACTCGATGTGATCCTAGAAGATCCTTAACAAAGGTAATTCAAGTGTGATCCTTCGAATTTTGATATTGCTTTGGCCCTTGTTCTGAACATTCGGAACTTCAGTAATTTTGACATCAAACTTATGATGCAATTGCATAGGATTAAGTTGTACTTGCGATTTCGTGTTTGCAATTGCAATGTCAGTGTAATTTCCTTTCAAATTACCAAATGCTGACAAGATAAGACTCACTTGTCTACTTATGGGCATTATTTTATTCTCTGATCTTGGATCTGATGCCTTTAATTCATTTATTTTTCACTTTTGTTTTGTTTTGATGAAGATTTTTTTTTTGTTTTCAGTCAAAATGATACGAAGATTGATAAGAAGCCATGGCCGCTGCAGTTTTTGCCATCTTAGCTTGTACGACATCATAGGTAGATGCAAGTATTTGCTGTCAGAGCAAAGCTAACCAAAAAGTTGGCTCCCAGTGGATATTTTTCAGCCTTTGGAGCCAACAATGGGAATGAGCAACTCTGCAACTCTCCCATCGTTCGATGACAACACTAAAACTGATTCCAATTCAGATCAATTCTAAGGATCCAAGCAAGCCTTAAGGTAAAACTCTATTGAATGACAACCTTTTTGCAAAATGAAAACTACTATCACCAAGTTTGTTTGCAAGGAGACCCTTTCCTTCTTGGGTACCAAATTAAAATTACAAGCCCATAAAATTTTATTTTGTAAGACAACATGTCTTCTAGGTTGCATAGAGATCTACGCTAGCATGTTACAGAGATGCCAATAAGTTCATATATACAGGATATAAATTACATTGTCCTCATTGCTAAAATTTCTCCTAGGTAGATACAAGTTTGAGGTGCAACTAGATGTAATAGTGAACCGCTGATGCTGGTGCCCCTAATGTGATAGCACTGAGTAGTCTTGGCACCGGAGGCATGTCGAGCTCAGAAAGGCCCTCAAGAAACTTCACCACCTCAGTCATGGTCGGCCGATCGAACTCGCTATCCTGAATGCACCAGCACGCAACCTTGCAAACTCTCTCAACCTCCTCAAGATTCGCATCGCCACGCAAATTCGCATCCACCAGGCTTCCAACCTCTCCGCTCAGAAGCTTGCGCGCAGCTCGCAAAGGGAAAAAGCTCGAATAGTCGCCATCCTTGGTGTACTCTTGGCTCGAGTTCCTCCTCCCGGATATGATCTCAAACAGGACCATCCCGTAGCTGTAAACATCTACCTTAGATGTAACCGCGGCTCCGCTAATCCATTCCGGTGCAAGATACCCAATAGTTCCTCTCATCGTCGTGACCGCATGGCTAAATTCTCTCCCCAAAACTTTCGCCATCCCAAAATCCGCAATCTTAGGTACAAAAGACGCGTCGAGAAGTATGTTCTCCGGCTTGATGTCGCAGTGTATGATGCAATCCCGGCAACCGGTGTGCAAGTAGGCTAGGCCTCTGGCAACCCCAATGGCAATCTGGTACCTGAGACTCCAATCCAAAACTCTGCCATTAGCGTTGAACAAGTGCACGTCAAGGGAGTGGCTTGACATGTACTCATACACGAGCAGCCTCTTGTCGCCCTCGCAGCAGAACCCGACCAGCTTGACTAGATTGATGTGCTGGATGACCCCAACCGAGCTCACCTCTGCTCTGAACTGCTTCTCTCCCTGACGGGCGCCGTCGAGCCTCTTCACCGCCACGGCGAACGAGCCACTCAGGTGCCCCTTGAACACGGAGCCGAAACCGCCTCCCCCTAACTTCTCCGAGAAGTTTTTAGTCGCGTGTTGCAGATCGGCGTGTCGGAATGCGATGATCCCAATGCCGCCCTGATCATTGTCAGGTGTCTTCCCTTTTGTCTTCCAGATCATCAGGCCGAGGATTAGGAGGCCCAAGAAGGCGGCAGTGCTTGCACCAATGGTAACACCGATGCTGGATAATCCACTCTTCTTCTTCCTCCTCCCGACATCCGGCACATCTTTTGCAGCGAGGCGGATGTAAAGCACATCCCCGTTTCCACCGGAAGAAGAAGAAGAAGCAGCAGCAGCAGCAGCAGCATCAGGTTGCTGCTGCTGCTGCGTGACGCTGTACAGCTTGCCATGCCAGACGGAGCAGCCTCCTTCCCCGTAGGAATACGCGGCGCAAGAGCAGTTGGCCAGGCAGACCTGTGAGCAGCCATCTCCACTCGTAGCAGCCTGCACTTTCACTGCGCCATGGGGCAACCCGACGCGGTGCACGGCGTAGAACTTGTCCGTCGTCTGCTGCTTGCTGATCCTGTCGCTGCTGCTAGTTCCACAGTCCAGTGGAGTGTTCCTGACGCACCCGTCCCTCCGGTCCCGGAACTCCCAGTCCGTGGGCGAGCTCACGGAGAAGCCCTCCATGCAGCCGCAGATCGGCTCCGCCTCCGCGTCGCCGTCGTCGCAGACCGTGAAGGGTCCGCACACCGCGTACACGTCGCACGGGTGCAGAGGCTGCCGGTAGTGGATCAGCCAGTCCTGCCGGTCGTCCATCCACATCCCCACCAGGCCCTGGCCGAAGACGTCCAGCTTGGTGAGCACGACCGCCGCCTCGTCGCGCAGCGTGTAGGTGATGTACACCTCCCGGTCGTTGTTCACGAACTTGAAACTTGGCATGGCGACGCCGATCATCTCCGGCGCCAGGCTGAAGTAGTGGCCGTTCCATTCCCCGGTGGACTGGATCTCCACGGTCGAGTTCCACGCGAGGTGGCCGACGCCGCTGGGGTCTAGGCCCAGGGTGTAGAGGCCGGGAGCCTGGTCGAGTAGATTCTTCCTCGAGACGAGGCGGCGGTTGAGGCCGGTGACCTTGTCCCAGCCGATCTTGGCGCCGGGGAAGAAGGTGTCCGTGGGGTGGTCGAAGCTCTGCCAGAAGACGTCGGACGAGTTGGAGGCGCTCCGCAGGACGAGGTTGCCGTCGTCGAGGAGCACGGCGACGGTGTCGTTGGTCGTGGTGCTGGCACGGGTGGACCAGACGACGGACCCGGTGGCCCGGTCGAGGATGGCCAGGTTCCCGTCGCCGGAGATGGCGAGCTCCGGCGGGGTGGGGTCGACGACCGGGCTCTCGCCGTTGGCGCTCCAAAGCGGGGTCAGCTTGGGGACCTTGTTGAACCAGATGCCGAGGTAGGTGTTGGGGCTGCTGTAGTGGGAGGACAGGGACTCGCTGTCCATCTTGAAGAAGCCCAGCGCGAACTTGCTGTTGCTGGAGACGAGCCGGCCGCCGCCGGCGAGCCCGTTGCCCGGTGACACCGTGTCCGTGGCGGCGGAGCACGGCGGCGTGCGCAGGGAGAGGAGGACTCCGACGAGAAGGACGGCCGCCTGTAGGAGAGGCATGGTGAGGAACAAGAACAACCGAGAGGAGTGAAGCGTTGGTGTGGAGGAATGGAGGAACATGATTGATGCAAAACTAAAGCTGGTCTAGTTGTTTGGGAATATTTATAAGCATGCCACCGCTGCTCTCAGTCCAGCTCGCAGGTCAACGCGATGTACATCTCAATCACAGTCTGTGCCATCAAATGATACCTTGTGTTATCCTTGAACAGGCTCGAGAAAACATGATAACTAACTTATTAGCTGAATAATCTTCATCGGTCAAGCAGCTAATTGGGAATGCCAGCTGCCCAAAGAATTACGGCATGCCAATTCACGACAGAGTATTATATTAAGAGATCTCTTTTCAAAACCTTACAGGTGATGATGGGCTATCTTTATGTTACTACTACTAATTAGAGCCCCTCGATATTGATCCTCACGAGACACGCTGAAAAATAGATAATTTCTAAACTTTTTATAGAAATCAGAAATATCTGGGCATCAATCTAGCATACTCTAATAATCAAGAACATTAGCTCTATTACATTTTTTAAAAAAATTACCTACCTTTGACATTTTCAGGAAGTGACCCCCTAAATCTATCTTTAAATTACTTAACTCTACCGTTATAATAAATAATTTAAAACTACGACCTGCTAATCTTCATCTAAGTTACCCATGCATGCTATTATAAAAAATAATTTAAAGCAACACCTAAATTTGCATCAAAATTACCACGTATACCGCTATTGAAACTAACCTAAATTGTAGAAAACACTATGAATGCATATGAATAAGTATATAGAGTAATTGCTAGCTAAACCAATCACAACCGAATAAAAGATAAGTACATATCTATGAGTATTGTATTAGAATATTTAACAAGTGACTGAGGAAAAGCTAATAAGCATCCAATTTTGATTGTTTCTTATGGGCTCTATTTCTCTTGGAATTTTTAATACTTACATCTTTCAAAATCACTAGCCTGTGCTGGAGCACGAGTTGATAAACTAGCCGGTATAATTACACGTAAAAGCCGTTGCTAGTGACTTGATTTATATATGTTTGTTGTGATCGCATGGCTGTTGACTCTACAATTATGCTGTTTTAGGAGTTTGAGAATGCTGATGAATGCATCTGCATATACATGGATCATTGATCGGCTAGAGTAAGTGGGGAGGAATGGAGGAACAGGAATGATGCAAAACTAGCTGATCCAGTTGTTTGGGAATTCCAATATGGCTCTCATCAGTTCACAGTTGGCAGGTCAACGTGATGATGCTCTGGAATGTGGATGTACATCTCAATCACAGTCTGTGCTATCAAACTAAATGATATATACTTTATTTTTATTATCTTGTCATTGAGCAACCTAACCTCAGGAAATATAAACAGCTAACTTAGCTGAATTTTCTTCATCACGGTCAAACCTCAACGTTTGGGGATGGCGACTCTACAGTAAAAACTGTTTTTATTTTATAATATCTATTCTGATCCAACTCAATATGTGCCAACAAAATACGCCATCTTTATCCTTGAACAACCTAGCTTTATCGGTCAATCCTCAATGTTTCGTTTGAGGTTAAGTTGGCAATTGCGCAGTAAAAAATATTTTATAATTAGTTTTACATAATGGCTATTCCAGCCGAGAACTCCTTTAAAATCTTTGCAGACTAACACACAATCTGGTATGAGGACCGTAGCCTCATATATGGCTTAGGTCACTGGCACATGGGTCTAAGCCACTAAAAGAACTAAGTCCATAGGAGAGGCCTTTGGTACTAGCTCCTAAGAGTCATGTGATGTATTTGTAAATTTTCCATTTTGTTGACCAAAACTACATGACACCGTCCTTGTATTGTAGTATCCTCTCCACCTCAAAATATAAGGTGTAGGAAAACCAAGATTTAAAGATCTACTACTTTTAAGCTTTTAGTTCATGAATAGGAGCCTCTTCTTGTCCTAGTGCTATCCATTATAGAAGAATTGTTGGTGGTTTGTAGTATATTTGACTTTGATCAGGCTACATATCTCATTTTCAATTAACAGGCCGTATGAAGTTATACTAAGATACCTCAGGCAAACAATCGAGCTAGAACTTCCTCATTGATTGTACTGTTTCAGATGCAAACTGGGTATGATGCGTTACTGTCGGTACATACGGACAGGGGTACCTCTTGCTAGGGTGTCCAGCCCCTTAGCGTGTCACTGCCGCCTCATAGGTAAGGGCGCGATGGTGTCCGGCTCCGGCGTGTGCGCTAAAAGCATCGTGGTGGACGCGTGCCACTACATGCTCGGCCACCTATCCTCTATCGTCGTCAAGGAGTTGCTCAATGATCAGAAGGTCGTAGTAGTCCGCTGTGAGGCGACCTGCCTCTCCGCAGGCCCCGTCTGTCAGTAAGCTGTCTGGCAGGACCTCCAACCAGATGGGCGCAAGGCTATCCGTATCCTCACCTTAGTCCTTTGGGTGACGGGGCATACGGCCCGGGCCTGACAGCTGGGATCATGGTCTCCGGACCTCCCTCCCGTGCTCACGTAGGTCCGGTGCCACCACGTGCCCACGAGGATAGGATGCTCGGGAATGCCCTCCACAGGTCCGGACCCCCCGGCGCTGCCCACGTGTGGGAGCCAGACCCCTCTGGGGCCTGTCTATCTGGACTGGCCTCGGGGGCCCGGACCTCCCTTTCCCCCAGGAAGGGGTTTGGTGTCACCACGTGTCGCCTCAAGCTGCCAGGGAGGCAGCTGCTGGGCCAACCCTGCCACGTGCCCGTGGCAGAAGGCCTCCCGTGGGGCGTCAGCCCAACTACCGCATTAAATGCGGGTAGGTGGGCTATGCGTGCCCAAGTCAAAGTATGGCCTGCTCACTGACACACGGAGCAGGTGAGCTGAGGCGTGCATTGCCACAGTGCGCGCGGAGGCCACGGCGCGGCGGGTTAGCGCAGCTCCTACGCCTGTCAGAGGGTTCTAGCCCAACAGTGACAACACGTCTTCCACTGTGCGTAACACTGACAGCAGGCACTGTGCTGGTAAGGCGGCACAAGGCCATATCCTGGCTGTAAATACGCACATCAACTTCCCGATCGAGAGGACTACAGAGAGGAGCTGGAGAGGAAGATCTCCATATCTCTCATATAACAAGCTCCTGTTGGCCGGGCCCACCTGTCGGGGTCCCGCACAATGTAAGCACTCCCCTTAGTCTATAAAAGGGAGAGAGCACCCGTTAGAACACAAGTTTTTTCTCAGGCTCTCACAAGGTCTAGACCCACAAGCTGTCCACAGGCACACTCAAGCAATACAACACTCATGTGGAAGTAGGGTATTACGCTCCGGCGGCCCGAACCACTCTAAATCCTCGCGTCTTTCCCGTGTTCGTCCGCCCTTTGATCAAGCGCTCCTAGGTCTCCCCCAAACTCTTCCTAAACTAGGATTAGACGGGTGCGTTCCTCCACCCGGCTGGAGATTTCCTCCGACATTTAGCGCGCCAGATAGGGGGACTTAGGTTTGGTTTGCGCTTGGTCGAAGCTCAAGACCGCAATGGTGCGGGAAAATGGACCTCACGACCTCCTCTTGGGCGAGGAAGTGGCGTCATCCACGCCACACACCATGCGCCGTCCCCCACCTAGGGCGGCAGCGCGTGCTGCTCCACAGCATGCTGCGGAGCAGGCCTCCGTGGCCTAATCGGTGCCTGCACCGAACGGGCCGCTCGGCAGCCAGGGAGTTGCTCCGCAACCCTCCTGGTGAGGCAGCCTCGCCTGATGCGCAGAGGCAGTGGCGTGACGACGTCGATCGCCTCCTCAACCTGGCACAGGCCTCCCCAGATTCAGCAGGGGCATCTGTGTCCAGACAGCGCCGTCGTCAGGGCGGCGCATCCGGCTCTGTGCACTCTCCATCAGTAAGGAGTGCATGGACCGAGGATCTCCAGGCAGAGCTCAACCGCAGACGTGCGGGAGAGGACGCCCGCGTCTCCATCGAGCAAGCGCACAACCGCCGACTCAACATTGAGGGTCGGGATCTTGCGCCCGAGCTCGATGCGTCCGTGGCAAGGCCGCAGGAACTCGCTCAGGCACCGGTGTCAGGGGTGGGCTGCGCAGCGCTCGTAGACCACCTTCGCGCGGTTGCCTGGCCGTCCAAGTTTCAGCCCCACCTGCCGGAAAAGTATGACGGGTCAACCAACCCGTCAGAATTCCTGCAGGTCTACATCACCGCCATCACGTCGGCTAGGGATAACGACGCTGTCATGGTGAGATACTTTCATGTAGCCTTGACCGGGCCAGCCCGGACCTGGCTGATGAACCTCACTCCGGGATCCATCCAATCCTGGGCTGAGCTCTGCGCATAGTTCACGGCAAATTTTGCCAGTGCGTACCAGCAGCACGGGGTGGAGGCCCACCTTCATGCCGTGAGGCAACAACCCGGAGAAACCCTCCGGACCTTCATCTCCCGCTTCACCAAGGTACGTGGAACTATTCCGCGTATCTCCGATGCATCTATTATCATGGCTTTCCGTCAAGGGGTCCGTGACAAGAAGATGCTGGAGAAGCTGGTGACACATCAGGTGGAGACTGTCACCACCTTGTTTGCCTTGGCGGACAAATGCGCCAGGGCTGCGGAGGGCCATGCGTGGCACTCTGCAACTCAGGGAGGACCCGCTCAGACGGGCGGGCCTAGTGTCGCTGCCCCTAGCAGCGGCAAAAAAAGAATAAGAAGAACCGTGGCTTTGATAAGTCACGGGTAGGGAGTCCGGTCGCTGCAGCAGCAGCGGCTGGAGGCCAGAACTCCTGCAGCAAGCACCCACATCAACAGCGCACTGACCCCGGGTCGTGCCCTGTTCATCCTGGGGCTCGCCACAGTGCCACCGAATGCCGCGAGATCCAGAAGCTCACGGAGCGCCTTAGCAAAAGGCGCGACCAAGCCTCCAGGGAAGGCTCCTTCCCTCCGCGGCGGTCCGGCAAGGAGAAGGCCTCCGATGCCGATGCAGCCGCGACGAAGAGGGAGTTGTGGTATCAAACCCCAAACAAAGACCTCAAGGGTCTCTTCCACCAGTCCGACTCCAAGTCCGGTGGTGACGAGCGCTGCAAGAAGCTGTACATCATGTACGGCGGCAGTTCGGAGCTCGTCTCCCGGCGGGACGTCAAGACCCTTCACCGAGAGGTCCTCTTGGTGAAGCCGGGGATGCCAAAGGCGGTGCCCCACCAGCGGTGGAAGAGCACCACCATCTCCTTCGGGCCATCTGACTGCCCGGAGAACATGGCGGGCGCTGGTGTGCTATCGCTTGTCACGGCCCCCACCATCGCCAACGTCCGCCTCCACCATGTGCTGATCGACGGAGGCGCTGGCCTCAGTGTCATCAGCTATGCAGCATTTAAACACCTGCAGATCCCGGAGTCCAAGCTGGCTCCGTCGCGGCCATTCTCCGGAGTGGGCCCAAATCCCGTTTACCCGATAGGGACCATCTCCCTGCCGGTCACATTCGGGATGGAGGTCAACTTCCGCACAGAGAACGTGCAGTTCGAAGTTGCGGAAGTTAACCTCCCCTTCAATACCATCATAGGCAGACCGACCCTGTACCGGTTCATGGCTGTTGCCCATTACGGGTACTTGGTCCTCAAGATGCCGTCCCCGGCAGGCGTCCTCACCGTGCAGAGCGACAGGACCGCTACCGTCGTGGTAGTTGAGAAGCTCCATGCGCAGGCAGCAGGGCTTGCCCCGGCAGCTGGTGCAGAGGGGTCCGACCCCTCATCCTCACATGCCAAGGCTCCGGCCAAGGCGCCCAAGGTCCGTACATCCGATACGGATGATGTTCCCGTGAAGACCATGCAGGTCAGAGTGGAAGCCTCCCAGACCACCCGCATCGGTGGGAATCTGGGAGAGAAATAGGAAAGCGTGCTCATCGCCTTCCTCCAGGCAAATGTTGATGCGTTCACCTGGGAACTGTCACAGATGCCCGGGATCCCTAGGGAGGTGATTGAGCACCATCTGAAGATCCACACCGATGCTAGACCGGTCCGACAAAAGCCACGGAAGCAGTCCATCGAGCGGCAAAACTTCATTCATGAAGAGGTCCATAAGCTGCTGCAGGCTAGATTCATCGAAGAGGTCTACCACCCAGTGTGGTTGGCCAATCCGGTCATAGTACCAAAGGCTAACGGGAAGCTTTGGATGTGCATCGACTACACCAATCTCAATAAGGCTTATCGAAAAAACCCCTATCCACTTCCTCGAATAGATCAGATTGTAGACTCCACCTCCTTGTGCGACTTGCTGTCCTTCATAGATGTCTATTCTGGTTTTCATCAAATCAAAATGACCAGAGATGATAGGAAGCATACTGCTTTTGTAACAGTGGATGGTCTTTATTGCTATACTGTAATGCCATATGTGTCGGCGTTTAACCGGCTGCCCACCGAGGGATATACCCAAGGTGGTAAGTTTTGGGTGAGGAGACGCCGAGATCAGGAACTCGAAGGTGAAAGGAACACAAAGTTTAGACAGGTTCGGGCCGCAAGATGCGTAACACCCTACGTCCTGTATGGTGACTTGTATTAACTTTGGTGTAGAATAATCTAGAGATCCTTTTTTGAGAGCGGTCCCTGTCCTCCCTTATATATCCGAGAGGTCAGGGTTACAAAAATACTAACCAACACCAGCTAAGGAATCGTACCAGAACACATCTCGAGTAGATTTTTCCTGTATCGGTTAGCCTTACCTCCTATTTAAACGGAATAAATAAGAGATAAACAAGATGAATAAGAGATAAGACGGACTTAATCTCTTATACCTCTTTAAACTACGTTATGTACCCAGTCCCGTGGCCCCGGGTCTGACAATATGGACTGCTTAATGCTCTACCCACTTTTGCTCGTGCAATGAACATCACTTTATGTGATTTGGTTAGAGATATAGTAGAGGTGTATGTAGATGACATCGTTGTCAAGACTAGAGAATCGAATTCACTCCTAGGAAATTTAGCTCAAGTCTTCGATAAGTTACGAGCGACCTCTACAAAGCTTAACCCCGAGAAGTGCGTCTTTGGCGTTTCGGTGGGAAAGCTCCTCAGTTTCCTGGTGTCACACCGGGAAATTGAGGCAAACCCGGATAAGATCCGGGCGATCGAGGCAATGAGACCACCTGCGCGTCTCAAGGACGTGCAGAGATTGACGGGGTCCCTTGCAGCTCTCAGCCGCTTCATATCAAGGCTGGCAGAGAGGGCCCTTCTCTTCTTCAAACTGATGAGGGGATCCGGTCCATTCGCATGGACGGAGGAGGCGGAATAGGCCTTCCAGGAGATGAAGCAGTACCTCACCTCTCTGCCGGTTCTGGTCACACCGGACTCAGGTGAGACACTGTTTCTTTACCTAGCAGCGATGACTGAAGTGATCAGCATGGTGCTGGTCGTTGAGAGGTCCGAGCAGCTCCCATAGGGGGGCCCTGTGGTTCCTCCTGTAAGAGAGGGAGGTCCGGCCTCCACCAGTGTTACAACAGACCCTGCTTCGGAGGGCCCGGCCGGGTCCCGACCCGGTGAAGCATCAAGTGACCTGGGGTCCGGCGAGTCCCCAGCTCAAGGAGGACCCAGTTCGGCAGGTAAAGTCAAGGTTGTCCAGAAAGCGGTCTACTATATCAGCGAGGTCCTTCATGAGGCAAAGGCCAGGTATCCTGAGACGCATAAGCTCCTTTATGCTATACTCGTTGCGTCCCTTAAGCTCCGTCACTATTTCCAGGCCCACAAGATTGTGGTGGTGTCCTCTTACCCATTGAGGGCCATCCTCCACAATTCCAATGCCACGGGCAACATCGCCAAGTGGGCAGCAGAGCTTGCTGGTTTTCAACTCGACTTCTAGCCACGCCACGCCATCAAGAGCCAGGTCCTTGCAGAATTCGTTGCAGAATGGACTCCGACTCCAGGCATCTCAGGGGGTCCGGACCCCCCACCTCAGGCCAGGGCTCCGGTGTTCACCGGACCTCACTGGACACTTTTTCTTCAACGGGTCTGCACGCAACAAGAAGGCTGGGGCTGGCGTGGTCCTCATTGACCCTAACGGCGAGCAAGTGAAGTACATGGTACTCCTTGACTTTGAGGCCACCAACAATATGGCAGAGTATGAGGCCTTAATCTTTGGACTCACTATGGCCCTATCCCTAGGGGTCCGGCAGCTCCTGGTCAAAGGAGACTCCCAACTCACCATCAGGCAAGTCCGGGGGGAGTGTTGCTGCAATAATTCCCGGCTCGCAGCCTACCTCATCCACGTGAGGAAGCTGGAGAAGGACTTCGATGTGCTGGAACTGCAACACATTCCACGCGAAGGTAACTCAGCGGCTGATGCACTCTCCGCGCTCAGTTTCTCAAGAAGGTCCGGATGCATGGATCTCCAATGTCCGGGATTACCTGAAAGATAATTTTCTTCCTGAAGACCAAGCATCTGCTGAGCGCATAGTCCGGATGGCTAAGCGATACACGATGGTAGAAGAGAATCTCTATCGCCATGGCGCCAACGGCATCCTCATGCGGTGCATAACCCGGGAAGAGGGCTGCGACTTGCTCGCAGAGATCCATGGAGGTGAGTGCGGAAGTTATTCTTCATCCCGCACACTGGTCGGTAAAGCCTTCCGGCATGGCTTTTACTGGCTGACAGCGCACCAGGATGCAGCTGAGCTGGTAAGGTCCTGTAAAGCGTGTTAGTTCCATGCAAAGCGGATACACACTCCAGCTCAGGCACTGTAGATGATTCCACCCTCATGGCCCTTTGCCGTATAGGGGTTGGATATCTTGGGACCTTTCCCTCGGGTCATCGGTGGGTACCGGTACCTCTACGTTGCCATTGACAAGTTCACCAAGTGGCCGGAAGTAACCCCAGTGGTCAACATTACCAAGGCGTCAGCAACAACCTTCCTCAAGTCAATCGTGTGTCGGTTCGGGGTCCCGAACCGGATCATCACCGACAATGGGACTCCGTTCACGAGCCAATACTTCCAAGAGTACTATGAGGACATTGGTATCCAGCTCTGTTTCACCTCCGTGGCGCATCCCAGGAGCAATGCCCAAGTCGAGCGGGCTAATCTGAGATCCTCAGAGGGATCAAGATCCGGACCTACAGTGATCTTGAAAAATATGGCGCAAAATGGGTTGACCAGCTTCCGAGCGTACTGTGGGGGAACCAGACCACACCCAGCCGGGCGGCTGGGGAGACCCCTTTCTTCCTGGTCTACGGGGCTGAAGCATGCCTTCCCCCGGAGATCACCATGGGCTCGCTACGGGTCCAAGCTTTCGATGAGGACTTGCAGGAGCAGCAACGTCGCCAAGACCTGGACCTCGTCGACGAGCGAAAATGGCGAGCAGCAGTCTGAAACGCACGGTACAACCAAGCACTCTGGCGTTATCATCAACGGTTCGTGCATAGTAGGGAGCTCCGGGTCCGGGACCTGGTCCTAAGGCGAATCCTGAACCGAGGGGGCTACACAAACTCTCCCCCAGCTGGGAGGGACCCTTCGAAGTAACAGAGGTATGCCGACTCGGATCTGTTCGCTTGGATATGGAGGAAGGCATGCAGCTACCCAACCCGTGTAATATTGAGCACCTCCGTAAGTTCTACCTTTAGGGGCCTAGCTGAGAGGGAATTCTTTCCTTTGTAATTGGTAGCATCCTTGTGGGGACCAGGGCAGTGGAGGTCCGCCCTCGTAATCCCGACCCCTGGTGTACATCGCACACTCTGTCTGTACCAATTTATTAAGGAAAAATTTGTTCTCAGTTTGTCCTTAAGGTTTATGCGATTCTGTTTTTCCTTGTTTCTTGCTCCACTAACCCCCACGTGGTCCTTTGCTTCCGTAACGTGCCCGAGACCTATTTTGAGTTGCTACGTAGCGTTTCTATCCAAGGACCTCTGTTTCACAGGAGGGAAGGGACTAGCTTCCTGGGGACTGGCTTTAGGGAAACATGCCCGTCCTTTGCTGGGTCCAGAGTGGTGTAACCGCTTAGCCTGGTTCCGTACCCTAAACCTACACGCCCTGCCTCCTTAGGATGGGTACCGTAGTACCTCAAACCATGGACCTAGGAACCCGGACCCCTTCAATCCTTGAACCCAGGTCCTGGCGCTCTAATCCGCTATGCAACTCAATGGACCCTTGCTCGCGAAGTCCGGGACCCCAGGGGGACATCTGCTAAGCGTCGATCCTAAGCAATGTGCAGGACCTCGGTTTTCTAGCAGCTAGTCCCAATTCATTGCGACTACCTTCCAGGGGGCCAAGGGGCCTCGGTACGCTTGAGAGCACATGACAGAGTCGGAAATCGAAAAACAGCTAAGTCTTCTCGAGAGCACATAATAGAATTAGCAATCGAAAAGCGGCTAAGTTTTCTCGCACAAATAGACATATAAAACGCTTAAGTCTTGCTTTTAACAAAATACATTACTTATAATGTACACAACATTACATTACATAAACAAAAACAACAAAAAAGGAGCTACTCCTATTGTTCTGGTGGTCCGGAGGAGTCCCTCCTCCTTGCAGGTCCGGGACGGCGCTGGACGCGGGACGCCACCATATCCGCTGCCTCCTGCACTCCTTCCTGCGCGATGGTCGCCGTCGCCCTAACGGGGCCAACCAAGACTGGAGTCGATGGAAAGGCGGGGTCGTGGCTCCGGAAGCAGGTAAGAATGTACTCTGCCATCCCCCGGGCAACCGCTCGCCCTTCTGTCTCCAGGCGGTCGAGGATGGCGGACTCCAAGTGTCGCAGTCGCTCGGCGGCGGAGTCCAACACCTGGAGGATGGCGCCAAGTGAGGGTGGGGCCCCAGCAACCTGGATGGGACTTAATCTGAGAGCATCCAAACAGGGGTTCACTTCATCAGCCCACCTCACGACCCGGTCGATGCTGGCGCTCCGCTCTGCCAGGAACTCCTCCACCTTGGCCTCCCGCTCCTGGAGTGACGCCTCCTGCTCCTGGAGCCCCTGGGTCCGGGTCGCCAACTCCTCCTGGTGAACGGTGAGGTTGGCCTCCCCCTTCACCACGGCGGCCTCCCATTTCGCGAGGGCGGCGTGCTGCTCTTCGATTAGCTTCAGCGCCGCCTTGGCGTGGTTGGTCCGCTCGAGGGCGACCCTCGACCTCTCCTCCATCCCGAGCTCCCGCTCGATAAGCTCCGCCTCCTTCCGGACGGCCGCTCTCTCCCGCCGGGCAACCACCGCCTCTCGCTCGAGGACCTTCTACAGCTGCTCCTACAGGTCGTCGCGCTCCTGCTCGAGCTGGGCTCGCTCCTCAGCGTGGCGGGAGGCGACCGTCTTGATCCGGTCCCCCAGGCGGAGCTCCCAAATAGAGAGCCGGAGGCACTCCGCCTCCAGCTTCTCCCACTCCCAGCGGAAGCCCACCTCTGCCTCCTCCTGCGCCCGCTGGACCTTGATCAGGAGGCGGGCAAGAGGGATCTCCACCAGGTTGGGAAGAAGGTGCCTCCCGTACACCACTTCCGGCTCCTCCTGCACGGGTAGTGGGGCGGAGCTGGTGACCTCTGGTGCTGCTGCCTCTGCCGCCGCCACAGCCTCCTTTACAGCCGGCTCTGCTGGAAGGGCCTCCGCCGTGGCGTCTGGCGCCACCACCGCAGCTGGCACTTCGGCTATCGCAGCAGGCCGGGCAGCCTCCTCTTGAGGTGCGGCTTCGGACCCCAGGGGTGCGGCCTCCGGCTCCGGACCTCCAGGTCCGGACTCTTCCGGTGCTGGCAAGGGCGGAGGCCCTGCTGGTGCTGTCACCGACTTCCAAGTGGGGCAGGATGAAGCTGGCTGGGGGCCGGACCCCCGGCCGGTGAATCGCCGGCAGACGCGGTCGGCGTGTCTAGAAAAAGGGGCCTGGCACACACCAACAGGGTTAGGGCCCAGAAATTAAATGGAACAAAGAAAAGCTCTAGAAGGCTACTTACACGAAGTCGAGCCACTCCCAACCTCCCTGAGCGATTGGGGGGATCTCCTTTCCCGCCGAAGACTCCCCGGTCCTCGGGTGGGGGCCTCCCGCTGAGGGCGCTCCCGGCGGCGGGGGCGGGGCTTGTGGCCTTGGCTCCGATGGTGGTGGTGGCGGCATCGCTGGGCGCCGCGTCATTGGCGGCGGTGGTGGGATCTCCTGTGGCTGCTGCTGTTGCGGTGGAGGCGGCGGAGCCCGAGAGCTGCTCGGCCCCTCCGCCTCCGCCGTCTTCTTGCGCTTGGAGGCCGACTCCCCCACGTAGGAGTCGTCACTGCACTGGAGCCTCCGGGACCTGGACCCCTCTTCGTGGCTGCTTCGGGCGGTAGCTGCTCCCCGCACCTCGTCGTCTCTCCGGGCCGGGGTGCCGCCCACACTTTGCTTGTGGCGGCGTTCTGGCTCCGGTTCTTTCCCTTTCCCTTTCCCGGCGGGGGCCGGACCTCCGTGGCTGGACCCGCCGGGACCCTGGCTGGTGCGTTGCTGGCGGTCGGGTGAGGCGCCGGGGATATGGATCCCACGATTGGGGTCACCTCCAACCTGCCGGACCGCTAGGCCACCCTCGTCGAGGGTTGGCATCGACGCCAGGACCGCCGACCGCAACGCCTGATCCTCGCACAGGGCCTTGATCCCGCTAGGGAGGACCAGTGACTCCAAGGAGAACGCCTCGCCGGTCATCCCCCGGATCGAGATCTCCAGCTCCGCCCTCGTGAAATCGGTGCCGGGCCCGCGTGCAATCCTGCAGCAGTCGTTTGGCCCCGTGTACATGCAGGCCATCCTGGACCACTGCTGCAGGGGGGCGATGCGACGCCTCAGGAAGTCGCCCAGCACCATCAAGGACGTTAGGCCACCCCTCGCCAGTTACTTGACCCGGTTCAGGACCGGGCCGATCCCCGCCGGCAACGACGGCTTGGCCTTCCAGGTGCTCGGGTCGCTGAGGGGCCCTTCCGTTGGCAGCTCCAGGTAGTCGTTGGTGTCGGTCGTGGTGATGACCCAGCCGTCACGCCAGTCCTACCATTTGGCGCTGGAGAAGGTGCTGATGTAGGAGCTGGAAATCCCTTGCCGAAGCTGGAAGTAGTAGGCGCCGACCTCGCTTTGCTCCTCCCTGACCCGACCAAGGCATAGAAGTGCCTGAAGATGGCGGTGCAGGGACGGACCCCCACGAACATCTCCATGAAGTGGGCGAAGACCGCCACGAGGAGGACGGAGTGGGGGTGAGGTGCTAAAGCTGAAGGTCGAACTCCTCCAGGAGCAGGAGGAAGAAGAAGGAGATCGGCGGCACCAACCCGCACATGGCGTACGAGGTGAAGAGGACGAACTCCCCCGCGGCCAGGTCATTGAGGGGGATTTTGCTAGCCCGGATCCTCCCGACGAGCTCCGGCGTGGTCCATCCCAGAAGGCGGCGCACCGAGTCCAGCTGGATCTCGCGCTGGAAGCGGCGGGGCTGACAAAGAGAAGACATGGTGATGGACGCTGCGATTGCGGGGGATGGATCGCAAGGGAGCAGGAAGGAGAAGAAATGCTGAGCGCAAGAAAGCTAATCGCAAATGTGCGAGTGGAGATGAAGGGGCGTTACGGCGTCTATTGAAGGCAAGAGCAAAAAGGTAGCCGATCTTTCCGGCGCCTGCCTTTTATGTAAAGCTGCTAGCCCTCTCAAACTCCGCGGCGATCGAGGAGAAGCCGAACGGTAGCCTACACCAGGCCCCCTCCTCTCACACTCTATGACCGGTGGGCCCAGGCCCGCCAGTCAAAGGAGTGGCCGCTGGGGGCGGGGGAAAAAGGCGGAATCCGAACCGCCAGAGCCGTGGGACGGGCTCGAATAAGACAAGAACCTGAACCACCTGGCGCGCGGAGCGCGGGCGGAGGACGGGCCCCTCGGGGACCCCGCCAAGGGGGAAAAGTCTTCCCTGCCCCTTTACGGCGGGAGCAAGCTGTCCACCCAGTGCAACACTGGGATATGGCCCCACCTGCGGGTTCATCCCTCACCCAAGGTGGGCCCGGGGGCCTCTGTCGGTACATACGGACAGGGGTACCTCCTGCTAGAGTGTCCAGCCCCTTAGCGTGTCGCTGCCGCCTCACAGGTAAGGGCGCGATGGTGTCCGGCTCCGGCGTGTGCGCTAAGCGCATCGTGGTGGATGCGTGCCACCACATGCTCGGCCGTCTATCCTCCATCATCGCCAAGGAGTTGCTCAACGACCAGAAGGTCGTAGTAGTCCGCTATGAGGCGACCTGCCTCTTCATGGGCCCCGTCTGTCAGTAAGCTATCTGGCAGGGCCTCCAACCAGATGGGTGCAAGGCTATCTGTGTCCTCACCTTAGCCCTTTGAGTGACGAGGCATACGGCCCGGGCCTGACAGCTGGAATCATGATCTCCGGACCTCCCTCCCGTGCTCACGTAGGTCCGGTGCCACCAAGTGCCGACGAGGATAGGGTGCTCGGGAATGGTCTCCACAAGCCCGGACCCCCCAGGGGGTCCGACGCCGCCACGTGTGGGAGCTAGACCCCTCTGGGGCTTGTCTATCTGGACTGGCCTCAGGGGCCCGGACCTCCGTTTCCCCCAGAAAGGGGTTCGGTGCCACCACGTGTCGCCTCAAGCTGCCGGAAGGCGGCTGCTGGGCCAACCCTGCCACGTGCCCGTGGCAGAAGGCCTTCCGTGGGGCGTCAGCCCAACTACCGCATTAAATGCGGGTAGGTGGGCTGTGCGTGCCCAAGTCAAAGTATGGCCTGCTCACTGACACACGGGGCAGGTGAGCCAAGGCGTGCGCTGCCACAGTGCGTGCGGAGGCGACGGTGCGGCGGGTCAGCGCAGCTCTTATGCCTGTTAGAGGGTTCTAGCCCAACAGTGACAGCACGTCTTCCACTATGCGTAACACTGACAGCAGGCACTGTGCCGGTAAGGCGGCACAAGACCATATCATGGCTGTAGATACGCACATCAACTTCCCAATCGAGAGGACTACAGAGAGGAGCTGGAGAGGAAGATCTCCATATCTCTCATATAACAGGCTCTCACAATGTAAGTACTCCCTTTGGTCTATAAAAGTGAGAGAGCACCCGTTAGAACACAAGTTTTTTCTCAGTCTCTCACAAGGTCCAGACCCACAAGCTGTCCACAAGCACACTCAAGCAATACAACACTTAAGTGGACGTAGGGTATTACGCTCCGGCGGCCCGAACCACTCTAAATCCTCGCGTCTTTTTCGTGTTCATCCGCCCTTTGATCAAGCGCTCCTAGGCTTCCCCAAACTCTTTCTAAAGTAGGATTAGGCGGGTGCGTTCCGCCACCCGGCTAGAGATTTTCTCCGACAATTACTATTATTAGTGTTACTGTTATTAATTGGAGGTTTTTTAGAGCTTCCACGTACGTGGTAGAATGAAAAAGATAAATCCTAAAATACTCACTAAAATAAAAAAATGCGGCCAACAATTCAGTAAACTCTAATTCATAGATATTGGAGCTGTCGGTACATACGGACAGGGCTACCTCCTGCTAGTGTGTCCAACCCAAGGGGCGCAAGGTTATCCGTAACCTCACACTAAGCCTTTGGGTGACGGGGCGTACGGCCTGGGCCTGATAGCTGGGGTCACGGTCTCCGGACCTCACCCCGTGGTCTATCAGGTCCGGCGCCTCCTGTCAGACCCGGGGCCACCGGGCTGGGCATGTCGCATAGTCTAAGAGATTAAACCCGTCTTATCTCTTATTCATTTCCTTTATCTCTTGTTTATCCCGTTTAAATAGGAGATAGAGTTAACCAACACGGAGAGGATCTACTCGAGATATGCTCTGGTATGATTCCTTGACAGAGGTTGGTTAGCATCTTTGTAACTCTGACCTCTCGGGTATATAAGGGAGGTCAGGGACCCCCCTCAAAACAGAAGATCATTAGATCATTCTACACCAAAGAGAATACAAACCGCCATACAGGACGTAGGGTGTTACGCTCCGTGCGGCCCGAACCTGTCTAAAGTCTTGTGTTCTTTGCACCTTCGAGTTCCTGATCTCGGCGTTCCCTCACCCAAAACTTACCACCTTGGGTATATCCCTCGGTGGGCAGCCGGTTAAACACCGACACCTCCCTGTGCCCACAAGGACAAGGTGCTCAGCAACGGCCATCGCGGGCCTGAACTACCGCGGGGTGGTCCAGTGCTGCCACGTGAAGAAGCCGGACCCCCAGGAGGCCTGTACACCTGGGCCGGCCTCGGCGGCCCGGACCTCTCTTTCCTTCGGGGAGGAGGTCCGGTACCGCCACGTGCCTCTGAGAAAGCAGCTGCTAAGCCAGCCTTGCCACGTGTCCGGTAGCAGCCAGCCTTCAGCGGGACGCCAGTCCAACTACCGCATTAAATGCGGGTAGGTGGGGTGTGCGTGCCCAAAACAGGGCATGGGCTGCCCACTGGCGCGTTGGGCAGGTATGCTGACACCACGGTAAGCCCCCTATTACCGAGGCGGCGCGTCGCATCACCACACGCGTACGCAGGCGGGCGGCGTGTAGTCACATCACAGCGCCGCGTGCGTGAGCAAAGGGTAATTATGATCTGTTGTAGGAGGGCCGTGACGTGCGCTGCTACAGTGTGCGCAGAGGCTACAGCACGGCAGATCAACATAGCCCCTTCACCTGTCAGCGGGAACTGTGGCCCAACAGTGACAGCAGATCTTCCACTGTGCATGTCATTGGCAGCAGACCCTGTGCAGGCGAGACGGCACAAGACCAAATCCAGACGGAGGATACGCACCGGAGCCGAATAGGATGATTTCCGAATCTATAGCATTTCAAGCTCCAATGTGTATGTTATTTAGTATATCGCTGGGTCCACCTGTCGGGATCTCGCTCAGTATACGCGCTCCTCTTGAGCCTATAAAAGGGAGAGTGCGCATGCTAGAACATAAGTTCCACGAACACACACGAACACATAAGCTTTCACAAGCTCTCACAAGCAATACAACACACAGTGGATGTATGATTTTACGCTCCAGCAGCCTGAACCATTTCTAAATCCCTTGTGTGCTTTCCGTGTTCATACGCCTCTTGATATAGCGTTTCTTGACTTTCCCAAACTCATCCTAAACTAGGATTTAGGCAGGTGCATTCCGAAATCCTCTGAGAGGAGCTATTATGTTTTTAAAAATTTACCCACTTCTATGTGCCACCTTGTATAAATATACGGATCATGCGGCCAGAATACGACTACCATGTTAAAAAAAGCTCAGATTAAAAATTAAAACAGATATCAAAAGCATATGGAGTGGGGGTGCAAAATAAAAAAAAAGACTGTGAACATGGATGAAAAAGTGTACCGAATAGTTACTAACTAAATGTATCACAACATGGTAAAAGATAAGTGCATATGTCGAAACGTCATCTGATCATCTCAAAGGATGGGAAACGGACATCCAGATTTAGTAGAAAAACTTGAGATGAGGAGCACTCCGGGCCCAAGAAAAAATACATAAATATGCAAAATATAGTGGCTAACATGGAGCAAAACCCCTAATTTTGACTGAGATGTCTATTCATAACACGTACGACTAGCTGTCGTATCATCGCACATATCCGCTGGATATAACAATATTTTAGAATAAAATAAAATATTTCAGAACAAAATAAAAGGTTGGAGATGATTTTATAATATTTTATTTAATTCTGAAATATTGTTATCTCTAACGGACATGTCCCGTAAAGCCGCCAGTCGCACCTACGACGTCCCGTTTCGACTGCCGATCAGACGGCGCATAATTTAACAAAGATGGTAAACGCTGTCATTTTTTAGGTACTAATCTGTGCCCCCGTACTGCCTGTGCTGTGACGGACCCTCCGAATTCGAACCCGCCTCGCGGGGCACCCCGTGATCCCATCTCAGCCGTCCACCCGCTTCCCGAGCTGAGATCCCAGCCGTCCGTTTCGAATGCCTCCACCTCGATTCAAATCCCGCTGGTCGGCCCCGCCGGGCCCACTCTCCCCCAACGGGCATAACATTTCGCCGCTCGCCCCTCGTTCCTCCCAGTAATCAGTCTCCTCTTCACACAGGCGCAGCGAGAGGGGGGAGGGGAAGGGAGGGGGCGAGGGTTCTAGAACCTTCTACAGGAGGGTTCCACTAGTAGCTAGGCGTAGCGTCTCCGGCGTCGGCGGCGCCGTGGTTCCGCCCTTCCTCCTGTGACTCCAGAACACCAGGTGGGTCGAGTCGAGCGCGGCGCGATCTGGAATTTCCTCCCGCTCCTGTCGGAATTTGAAATTTCGCCGCTCCTCTGACGCGGATCTCCCCTCCGTATTCCTCCTCCAGCTTCCGGAGGGCGCACGCGGCGGCGGCGGGGGCACCATTCGCCGCCTCGCCATCCTCCTGCTCACCGCCGCCACCACCTCCGGGTCCACTAGCTCCGCCCCTCTCAGGTGTGCCTCCGCCGCCTCATCCTCGAGATTTTGCTTCTTCTGGTGCTGAGCTCTGAAGCTTCTGTGCTGTGCCGCGCAGAATGGTGCGGGATCTCACCGCTCCCCGCCGAACTCCAGCGAGGGCCGCTTCCGCCTCGGAAGCCGGGAACGACGAGAACGCGTCGGGCGACGCCTCGGACGTGGCGGCCGTGGCCGCGGACCCCGGCGCGGCCTTCCGGCCCCCGCTGCTCGCCATCCAGCCGCCCGCGTCCGGCCTGAAGCGGAAGCCCGACTCGCCGGCGCCGACGCCCTCCAAGCTCCCGTTCCGGACCCCCGAGAAGGCCGCCGCGCGGAGCCGGTTCGGGTGGGTCCCGCCCCGCGGCGAGGAGCCGCCGCCGCGGGGGGGCGCGGGGGCGCCCCCCTACACAGCGATGACCACACCCCGTGCGCATCGCGGCAAGGCGCCCGTGCCGGCGGCCTCGGAGGGTGGGTCCACGCAGAGCACGCCGACCAAGAGCGTGACAAAGCCGGCGTACAGCATTGGGATGAGCGGGTCGAGGCCGCCCATGAGCGGCGGCGGGCCCAGGGTGGCAGGGTTCGGGATGGGTTTCTCGACGTCAGGGAGGGGGGCGCCGCTTTCACTTGGGCCAGCGGCGGTGGTTAATTCCGCAGAGGTGCCTCATTTCGAGCTCCGGGAAGACCCCTCGTTCTGGATGGACAACAATGTGCAGGTGAACTACATCGTCTGCAAATATTTTGCTGATATGTTGGGATGTTTGGATGCTAATTAGGAGTATTAAATATAGACTAATGATAAAACAAATTCCATAACCCCTAGGCTTATTCGCGAGACGAATCTATTAAACCTAATCAGTCTGTGATTAGCCCATGTGATGCTACAGTAAACATGTGCTAGTCATAGATTAATTAGGCTTAATAGATTCATCTCGTGAGTAAGCCCTAGGCTTATGCAGCTAGTTTTATAATTAGCTTATATTTAGTTTTTCTAATTGGCATTGAAACATTCCATGTGATAGGGCTTCAAATAAGCCTTAGGGAACCAAACACCGTGGTACCGTGCTCCCAGATTACACAATTGATGGAAGATAGAGAATTAGAGACTGAACTTTTTTAGTATATGACTTAATGTACAAATAGGTGATGCATCCAATGGGCAAAAACTAGCACTTGTGCTGATCTAGTTATGATTGTGTAGAGTAGCATAAATAATGTTCCTCAGTTACTGATTGTGCGGGTATCCGACTGATAAATTGGCTGAGTTTTTCTTTTTTCCTTTTGCTTTCTCTGTGAGCTTTCAGTTTTAAACACTCTTCATTTGTGGTTCATTTTCCAGGTTGTTATCCGTGTGCGCCCTCTAAATAATAATGAGAAGAACCTGCATAGCTACAATCGATGCTTGAAACAAGAAAGTGCCCAGAGCATCACATGGATTGGGCATCCTGAAACTCGTTTTACTTTTGACCATGTTGCTTGTGAAACAGTGGACCAGGTTAGCTTGAAACTAATTTGAGTTGTGATCCAGATATGGTTGTTGGGCTGTGGTTGATTGCCAAGTTTGCATTCGCAGGAAGTACTCTTTCGAGTTGCTGGTTTACCAATGGTTGAGAACTGTATGGCTGGATACAACAGCTGTGTTTTTGCCTATGGACAGGTCTTTATCAAATTCATTTGTGATTTACTTGCTGCAAAAGGAATGCTTTCTAGCCCTTGAATTTTTCAATTGTCTGCAGACTGGAAGTGGAAAAACATATACAATGCTTGGCGAAATAAGTGATCTGGAAGTGAGGCCTAGTCCAGACCGAGGAATGACACCACGCATTTTTGAGTTCTTATTTGCTAGAATTAGAGCGGTAATGTTCCTCTCTTTTGCAATTCTGAATGATCATGTATCTCATTGTTTTGAAGATATCATTGCTTTTGTAAATGAAAAAGTGCTTGGGAGCTGCTTTGCAGTTTTTCACAAAAAAGAAAGTATGGCACGTACCATAATCCCCATGTTGTTGTGGAAATCAAAAATTGCAGGAAGAAGAGAGCAGGAGGGACGAGAAGCTCAAGTACAGTTGCAAGTGTTCTTTCCTGGAGATATATAATGAGCAAATTACAGATCTTCTAGATCCTTCTTCCTCTAATCTCCAAGTAAGCTTTCATGCTGTGGCTTCAAGTTGATATGACCTTTCAATGTGACACCGTTATATGTACTAAGTAAGGAAAAAAATAATATGCAGCTCCGAGAAGATATAAGGAAGGAAGTGTATGTTGAAAATTTGACTGAATTCGAAGTTGGCTGTGTCAGTGACATAATAAAACTGCTAATGCAGGTAAGTACATTTGTGTTATGATCTTATGTCTTGTGAATATTCTCAGTTAGCTTATTGTATTTAAAATATCACGCTTGCCCCAAAATGTGCTTTAGGGTTCTGCAAATAGGAAAGTGGCTGCTACAAATATGAATCGTGAGAGTAGCCGCTCCCACAGTGTTTTCACTTGTATCATTGAGAGTAGATGGGAGAAAGATTCGGCATCTAACTTACGGTTTGCAAGATTAAATCTTGTTGACCTTGCTGGATCTGAAAGGTAGGAAGACAATTTGGTCAGTTTTTTCACAGTATACTGTGATCAGCTCAGTCCTAATTCTTGTGAATCCACTTGAATCAGGCAGAGGACATCTGGTGCAGAAGGTGAGCGGCTGAAGGAAGCTGCTAATATCAATAAATCATTATCAACACTTGGGTTCGTGCTTATGACTCTAAACTTTTCGATGAGTTATTTTCCATGAAAAGAAATTTCTCTGTTCTATTGCTCAACCATGAATATTGTTGCGAATTGTCTGTTGCAGTCTTGTGATAATGAATTTAGTTGATCTTGCACACGGGAAACAAAGGCATGTTCCTTATAGGGACTCAAGATTGACATTTCTTCTCCAGGTAATAATCTTGACAAGTCATATTACTCTTCACTATATCTGAGTTCCCTTGATGCATGGATTATTTTGTTTTTGACATGTAGGATTCACTTGGAGGAAACTCAAAAACTATGATAATTGCAAATGTCAGCCCTTCAGTATGGTAATGAATTCCTTAACTATGTCCAGTCTAACTTGGCAAATGTATGTGAACTTGTTAAGTATTGTAATATCTCCTTTTTCGATGTTAATACAGTTCTGCTAACGAAACACTTAGTACCCTCAAGTTTGCTCAGCGTGCAAGGCTCATTCAGAATAATGTTAGTATATGCCTGTTCAGTCTGTTTATCTTCTTTCCAAAAAGTCTTAAGTTACTAACAACTTTCAATTCTCTCATTCAAACTTTAAGGCGGTTGTGAATGAAGATGCTTCCGGAGATGTGCTAGCTTTGCAACATCAGATACGTCTCCTACAGGTGATGTATGGAGAGTTTCAGACCTACTTTTTGTTCCATATAAAATTCATCCTAAACTAAAGAAATGGCCATCTATCAGGAAGAGCTTGCTGCCCTCAAGCGTCAACATGTCACCAGATCATTATCATTCACTGCTGATATTTTTGGAGGTGATGTTAATGATGGTAGTGTGTATGACAAGAATGATAATGATGCCAATAACAGCAGCTCTTTGAAAGATTTACAAAATCCAAATAAGCAGGTAAGCTGTCATTATATTTGTCTGTTGGATCTCATGACTTCTAGTTTTACATGTTGTATGCCCCTCAGAGTTGAACATTTATTTTGAGATCAATTGTGATTTTAATATTATTCAGCATGAACATGCAGACACATCCCTAGTTACATGGCTTTGTTCTCTGGTTTTTTTTTGTGTGTGTTGCAGCAAAGACTCTTTCCACTTTTCAAGTCATCAATTAAACTAAATTTGTTTGCTGATACATAAATTTGTTGCAGTTGAAATCACTGGAAGAAGCATTAGCAGGAGCATTACGGAGAGAATCAGCTGCAGAAAATACTATAAGGGAACTTGAACTTGAAATTGAGCAGTTGAATGAATTGGTAAGCTTCTTGTGACAACAAAAATACTTCGCTAACAACCACCCATAAATTTTGCGAGTTGACATAATTATTTTTTTGGATTTATGCATAGGTTCGCCAGAGAGAGCATGATACACGGTCTGCTAAGATGATGCTTAAGTTTCGAGATGAGAAGATTCATAGGATGGATGCTCTTGTGAACAAAAAATTGCCAGCAGAATCATATCTCCTGGAAGAAAACAAAACCTTGTCACAAGAAATTGACCTTCTCAAGGAAAGACTAGATAAAAATCCCGAAGTAACTCGCTTTGCGCTAGAAAATATTCGTCTCTCAAGCCAATTGAAGAGGTATGTCTAGTCTTGATCAGCATGCACATATGTTGCAATTTAAGGGGGTGATCCTACTGTTCACTCAAAGACGAAAAAGTTGCATTGGAGTAAAATAACTTTGGTTTATTTATAGGTCCCAAGAGTTCTTTGATGAAGGGGAGAGGGAGCTCTTATTGAATGAAATTGCTGAACTTCGAAATCAGGTATGTATTGAACTTTATTTTCTAATTCTAATAGGTACAGTCTACTGTTTCTCTTAAATAACTTTTCCTTGCACTGGCAGGTTTCACAGATACTTGAAGCGAGGATAGAAACTGAGCAACAAAATATCTTTCCTGCCAAATCCAAGGTTGAGTTCCTCTTTAAATTCTCTGTGCACACTTATTTTCCCTATCCGTTTACTCAAAGTTTCTTTTCCAATTTCAGGACAGCCAGCAGCATTCCATTGGTCTTGAAAGCGATGCTGAAATTGTAAATATGCATATGGAGGTATGTTTTTGGCCTCTAGATTTATCTGTTTCTTGTTAGTCGTATTGACTAAAATAAACAGTTAACTAACAAGGACCCATATGATGTACTAATAGATTTTGTTCTATCCCTCTTTTTCATGTCCAGTTAAAAACGACCAGCCAAGAATTAGAAGCATGTAGAGGTGACCTGCAAGCTTGCTTAGAATCAAACAGAAAACTAACAAGGTATTTGCATATTTGCATAATAAGCATTACCATGAGTTCCTCTTGATTGAAATTTCTGTTATTTAAGCAAGTAAAACACTTCACAGGGAAATGGCTGATCTTGAGAAAGAATTAAATGCTCTAAAAATCTTAAAGGAGGAACAACCTAGAGTATTTGAGGTATGCACACTACTGCTTGAACTTATCTATCTTCTTCTAAGTCTGTACTTATCTATACTTCCTGTGGTGATGGTGAAAAGAGAATAATCTAAACTTTGTGCCTTTTGATTTTGTGGACAGAATTCATCTCCTGTGCACCAATTTGATTCTGATACATCTGCAAAGATGGAAGACTATTTTGATGAGACTTTCAAGATGGAGGAGCTATTAAACCTGCAGCTGGAGTTGGATGTAATAAAAACAATTCTTGTAGAAGAGAGAACATCCCGTGCAGAAGTTGAGGAAAAATCAGCTTGTTTAGTTGATGAGCTGCAATCAGCAAATATACGTATCCTCCAAGCATGTAAGCGGTATGAGGCCTTGGAAAGTGAACTGAATGACTCAAGATCTGTTATTGAAGCTCTTGAATCACAGCAGATTATGTTGATAAATGAATTGGATGAGCTGAAGAATAATAATCAGCAAAGTATAGAGCTTTTGGAGAAGAGGGATATGGAGATCTCAAGGTTAAACAATGAGCATGACATCCTCCGTAGACAGGAATACCTGACCAAAGAGGAACCCAAAACACAACTTCTGAAGTGTTATGATAATGAAGATTCACCTTTGCAGACAAAGCTGAAAAGAATGCAAGCTTCACTAGAGAAGGTACGGAACTTAAATACAATGTACCAAAGGGATCAGGCATCTCACTGTTCCGCTGAGCAAGAAATGGATGAAGTCCGCAGACAGGTGGAGGTTGAAACAGCTGAGGTGATTGTGCGCTTACAGGAAGAGCTGATATCAGTCCAACAACAGCTAGATGCAAGCAACAAAAAAGATCTGTTAGCAAAACAAAGCATAGATGAACTTCAGCTAGAGATAATGCAGTTGAATGATAAGTTACTTGAGGTATTGAAAAATAATGAAAGCCTTTCTTCTGTGATTGAGGACAAAGAAAAGGAAATTGAACTGTTGACCAATGACTGGAACAGGTTAGTTGCTGACATTGGAATCTACCTTGTGGATGGAAATGCAGCTCTAAGCGAAGCTTCTGATCAGGTTGCCTCTATCTCCAAATCTTTTTCTCAAAGAAAATGGGTTGAGGAACAAGTCCAGAAGATGTGTCGTGGTATATCGGAAAGAGATGAGCTACTTGAAGAGCTTCAGAACAGATTGAAAGAGGCAGATAATATAAGATGTGATTTAGACTTGAAGTTAATGTCCTTAAGAGGAGCAATGCAGGCTATAAATGAAGTACATCAGCAGGAAAAATGTGATCAAGAAAAAGAAATGTATATTTTAAGATCACAGGTATCTGAACAAGGACATGTGAACAGTCAGCAACTAGAAAGAATTCACAGAATGGAGCTTTTATTGGATGAATCCATCGAAACATTTGTGCAGAAGGAGGTTTGTGAACAATACTATGTTTCTTTACATAGGGAGATGGAAGAAGAGATTCATCGGCTGGAGTCACAGCTAGACCAGTCAAAGAGCTATTTAGCTCATTTATTGAGTCAGACTCAGGACAAGGACCAGGCTATTGAGAAGCTGAAAAATGAAGAGTTCACTATTTTGTTAAGACTGATGTCAGAAATTGTGAAGGCAAATGGTATTATACGTGAGCTTGGAGTCGGACTCAATACATTGCAGTCAAGCATTTCTATCAGCCCAGAAGAGACCACTTGTCAAAATTCAGACTTGAAATTGGAGGATCGGGTAAGCTAATGCTCTTGTTATTTGGTACGAGGTGAACCATTACAATCCACTGTTATATGTCAGTAGGTTCCGCGCAGTGATCAATTCATGTCAATTAAGAGTGGCAGTCAGGATATGACCATATTTAACTTCATGGTGTAGGTTGACCTTAGGGAACCTGAAGTCTTCCAACCTGTGGAGCGGCAAAATGTTGAGGTTCTTTGCCAACTCAGTAAGGAAATGGAGTTTACAGTTCTAGGAATGAAGATGATGCAGTCTCAAATGACTAAATATCTGCAAGAAAAAGAAAATTTGAAAGAGAGTCAAAGAACAATTAATGACCTAAGGAGTGAGGTCTTTAAATTGAATGCAGAGATAGTTGAAAAGGAAAGATATTATGAAGCTAGATTGAAAGAGCTGGAGGTAAAGATACAAGGAAATGATGCATCACTTATTTCATGGAATAAGGAAAAAGAGGTAACATTTGAAAGGCCATTATGCTCTCTTTTAAAATTTTCCCCCTTTTTGAAAAGATTTTGTGCCTTATTAGCAACATATTATCTTCCGTTTCAGTTAGATAGTATTTTAGCTTATTCATAGTATCCTTTCTTCTTTCTTGCAAAAAAGGTAGATCTCCAGTAAAAGAATTCTACTGTCCTGTATACTTATGTTTGACAGTTAACAGGAGAATATCTGTTCCCTGCACAAAGAAGGAGAGCAATCGTTGATGCTTTTTGGTTTGTAGTAAAATAACTCCTTCGGGTCACCTAATTTTGCCCCATGGGTTTAAAATGGTCACACACCCTTCATTAACAGAACTGCATATTGTTTGGCGCTCTTTGGTGATCTGAATTGCAAGCTTTCAATTGTTATCAAATGTTGAATATGGGATACAAGACATGACTATGTTTGGCTCTGAAAGACATGAATAATAATTAATATGTTAATTTGTTATGGATAATAACTATAAGAGTCTATGATGGATAACTATGTTATCTTTTCTTTGTTTTTCTCGAACACACAGGAGAACAGCGTGTCATTGCATTATGAAGAATACATAGAGTTACAACAGTTTTTCTGAGTTACATCCACACTTTCTGAAAAGATAATCCTTGCATCTAGCTGCTGCTAAAACCGTTACATCCTTAGCTCCAGGGACTCAGCGAGGCACCACGGATGCACTTCCTCCAGCAAGTCCTTGTCTTTTCTTAAGTTATTAGTTCATCTCGATTCCTCACCGCGGTTGATCATATCTAGCTATCTATGTATTCTTTATGCAAGAATGCAAGTCTAGATATTGAAAGCTTATCATCATAAACATGATATTATTTCAGGCACTTGAGCATGAGGTTTCGGAGGCAAAACTTCTTATGGCCAAGAAATCTTTTGAGTCTGCTACACTTATTGCCAAGTTTGAAGAAGCGCAGGCAACTATAAGTGATGCAGATTCTACAGTGAAGGCGCTGGTTGAAGCGAATGAAAAGGCAAAACACCAAGCAGAAAGGTATCAGGAAAAGGAAGCTTTGTTTATTGCTGAAAAGGATGTCATGCTAAGTGAAATTAGTAGTTTGAAGATGCTGCTGGATACGAAGGAACACAGTTACAAGCTTATGGAAAGGAAATTCCAATCAGGCCTGCTTGAAGCAAATGAGGTAGCTCTTGAGCTGGAAGATGGCATTAGACTTTTACAGAATTTATTAATAGAGAAGCTTGAGTTTGTTTCTTCTGATGTCGAATGGATGAAGGAAAAGCTTCAGCAATTTGCAGAGTTGGCCAGAACATGGTTGGAGGAGAATTGGTTGGAGATAATTGGAAAAGATTGTGCTATTTCCGTGTTGCATCTCTGTCACATGGGGATTCTTTTGGAGAGAATCACTGGGCTGAATGCAGAAAATGGTTTCCTTCAACGTGGGCTCTGTGAATCTAATTCTTTGATATCTAAATTGCGAGAGCATAATGACAAAGCCAAGAATGAACTGGAAATGTGTAGTGTTCTCAAAGGAAAGTTATTACTTGATATCAACAACAGTTTCAGTCGTATTGCAAAAAAGGAACAAGAAGCAACCAAATTGAACACAAGGTTAGATTCATTTGAGAAGAAGATTCTGCATTTGCAAGCACAAGAAGAAGCAATGGTAGCACGGTCAAATTCCATGTATAATGAGCTCTCCAATTTGATTGAAGAGATTGATGCTACAAACAGGAGTGCCTTGGCAGCTGAATCGAAAGAAAAGGAAGAACTGCGCCACCAACTGGATGAAGCTTTGCTTCTCAATGGAATGCTGAAGGACAAAATGCTTATAGAATTGAATCTGATTCAAATTAATAGTTCCATACCTTTTGTTGACATTAAAGGTTGCAGTGAATTTGAGTTGTGCTATTGGCTTGCAGATTATCGAAGTGATTTGGTGATGACAAATATGATCGCAAAAGACATCGAGTCTACTGTTTTGGCTTCGGAACTGAAGCAACACAAACTACATCTGCAAGAGCAAAGAGTTATGTTTACAAACGTCCTTGAAGGACTGATGGAAGAATCAACTTTGTGGAAAGTGGACCAGGATTTGGAGAATGTTGCAATATGCATTTTACATGAGGAGAACAATGCCATTGGGGCTGATTTGGAGAAACTGAAGCAAATTAGTGAAGAAGCTATGGAAAATCTGCACGCCATGAATGAGGAAAACATACAACTTAATTATTTAATTCCCTCTTTGGAATCTAGCATCATATCCTTTCAAACAAATTTAGATACAAAAAACAAAGCTTTGGAGGAGTTGGAACGCTCCCATGCAACCATATGTAGAGAGCTGGAACAGAAAACGGAAGCCATTAATCTGAGCACTACAAGAGAAAATTGTTTCAGTTCTGAGAATGAAATGTTGAAGCAGGAAATTTCGAATATTTTGTGCAAGGAACAGTGCATATCCGAGTTGATGGCTAGCATTGAGGCTGATAAGTCATTTGTCACCATTGAAAGCCGCTTGCAACTGATTACTGATCACATATACAATTACATTAATGAGCAAATAAACATGGTGAGCAAGTTATCCAATGAATTAGACATCATTCAAGTATCAGCTGAGGAGTTAAGTACCCAGAACTCTCTTCTCCAGTCTGAATTAATAAGGAAAGATGAATTAACAAAGGGTTTATCATTTGATCTTAGCCTATTACAAGAGTCTGCATCTGTAGCAAAAGATCAAGCTGCTGAGCTTATGGAGTTGAGAAAAGCAATAGAATCTTTGGAGCAAGATCTTGCATCTAAATCGCTTGAACTTGATGATGTAATCTCTGATAGGCAACAATTAGAAGCTAGAATCTTGATGAGTAATAACAAGGTTGCTACCCTAGAGGAGGAACTGGCAAAAAAGCTTGATGAGCTAAACGTTGTTTCTATGGAGAACGCTGAACTGAAATCACAGCTCCAGCATATTGAAGAGATTAGTTATGCTATGGAGGAGTTAACTGATAAAAGAGAAGCCATTGGAAGACTTGAAGAAGATTTAGTTGAGTTGAGAAGGTTCATTGATGAGAGGAATATCTGTCTTCAGAGTTTGCAAAATGACTTCTCCAAACTCTCAGATGAAAAGCAATGCTGTGACACTCAGTTGCTTATCTTGAAAGAGAAGCTGGAGATGGCTCAGGCACTTGCTGAAGAAAGTGAAGCAATTGCTACAGAATCTCGGCAGGTGCTCATAACATATTTTATTACTAAAATTATTGTATCTTCCTTAAAAACATATTTTATTCTTGTTTCGGTAAAATCATTTCAATTTCATTGAAAGTTGCAGATAGCAGAGGAGCAGAAGGCATATGCTGAAGGGAAGGATGAAGAAGTCAAGCTCTTGGAGAGGTCGATTGAAGAACTTGAGAATACTGTATGTGCTTTGGAAAGCAAAGTAAGTTGTGCCACTTTTTATTTAAATATTTAGTAATTACTTACTGTACTCTCATGAAAGTGTGTTTTTTCTCAACAATGATTTTGCTTATTTCTCATAAGGTTGACATAGTCAAGGAAGAAGCAGAGAGGCAAAGAATGCAGCGAGAAGAACTAGAAGTGGAGCTGCAGAAAGTTAGGCAACAAATGCTTACTGTGCCACCTTCTGGAAAATCTAAGAGCTATATGGAAGATGGAATGGTTGATTTAGCTGACTTGCCCAGGTCTTTATAGCTTGCAGTTCTGTTACATGCTACATATACTTACAGTTGTAACAGAAACTGTCACCACTAACCTTGATGCTCTTGCAGACACCCAACAGATATTCATAATGATCTCCTCTGTGCTCAGGAGAGTATTAGAATACTTGAGAAAGAGGTTTCTGAAAAGGAGTCAGAGGTAGGTTTGCTAATCATTTATCAGCTCACTTGCACAGTTTAATTAGTCCTCCTGACTTTCAGTCATTCAGTCCCGGTTGTAGGTTTCAGCAAGATTTTATTTTCTCTTTGTAGATTGCTCAGTGCAAGGCACATATCTCAGAGTTAAACATTCATGCTGAGGCAGCAGCACGAGAATACAAGCAGAAGGTAAGTGTTTTGTCTGTGTTTATTTTGAAGAACTAAACTTATTAACAGCTCTGCCTCTAATGAAAGCTAATGAAATGTGATCCGGTTAGTTGATGGAGCTGGAGGCCATGGCACAACAGGTTAAGACCGACAATTCCTCAGCACATGCCTGCTCCACAAGACAAGAGAAGATTAGCTCAAAACCTCGGGGTTCAGGTTCTCCATTTAAATGTATCGGAATTGGCTTTGTACAGCAAATGAATTCTGAGAAAGATGAAGAGCTAAGTGCTGCAAAGAAACGCATTGTGGAACTTGAGGGTATAGCAGCTAGCCGACAAAGGGAGGTGCGTTTACTCTTCGCATTCCACTTTTTGTTTCTGCTTTCAATTCTTTTACCAACTTATCTGTGCTCCTTTGTTTGAAGATATTCATGCTGAACGCGAGATTAGCTACAACCGAGAGCATGACACACGATGTGATTCGTGACATGCTTGGGGTTAAAATGAACATGACAACTTGGGTGGTGAGAATACAATTTTTTTCTTTGTTCATTTGTAAAAATATTTCCAGTTATGCATCTAAACCACCTATGTAGCAGGCTCTAGCTGACAACCAGAAAAGGATGGAGCCAATTGAGTCGGTCATTCCTCAAGCACAGGAAATTAAAGAGGTAAGTTCAGCACAACAGTTTTTCTTCAACTTATCTTACTCTTGTCATTTACTTGAACATAAATGTTCAGCAGTCCAATGAGCTGATGAAGTTGAAGAAGCAGCTTGATGAATTCATTGAAGAGAGACAGAGGTAGACACTTCACCATCTGTTACCTATTAGAATCCCAATAATAGGTTACAGTGCGCTAGTGGCTTACATGTCTTAATTTTGTGGTACAGTTGTCTTGAAGAAATAA